>NC_069503.1:97148394-97476728 GCF_027579735.1 Bombina bombina
CCTCCTGGTAGGATTGTATATCCCATACGTCACTAGCTCATGGACTCTTGCCAATATGAAAGAAATTAATTTATCAGGTAAGTTCTTACATAAATTATGTTTTTTTCTAATACATGTATATTACAAAAATGCTTCTACTCAAAACTGAAATGCATACACATGGATTCCAAATTTGGCTGGAAGGTCCATTTAGGGTCATTTGCAAAGTGTCAGATAATCGGCTGTGCAAAAGGTAGCAACTATACTTTCTAAACATGTTAAAGGTTTCTTCCCTTGTGAAACTTTTCATGAGTTTTCAGATTACTCTTTTTTGTAAAACCTTTTCCACACTCTCTACATGTGAAAAGCTTTTCTCCTGTGTGAATCATTTCATGGATTTTTAGATTACTCTTTTCTGTAAAACGTTTTCCACACTCTGTACATGTGAAAGGCTTTTCTCCTGTGTGAATCCTTTCATGGGTTTTCAGATTATTCATTTGTGTAAAACTTTTTCCACACTCTGTACATGTGAACGGCTTTTCTCCTGTGTGAATCCTTTCATGAGTTTTCAGACTACTTTTTTCTGTAAAACGTTTTCCACACTCTGTACATGTGAACAGCTCTTTACCTGTGTGACTCCTTTCATGCTTTTTCAGATCAATTTTTTGTGTAAAACATTTTCCACACGCTGTACATGTGAAAGGTTTTTCTCCTGTGTGAATACTTTCATGAGTTTTCAGATTACTCATTTCTGTAAAACTTTTTCCACACTCTGTACATGTGAAAGGCATTTCCCCTGTGTGAATCCTTTCATGCTTTTTCAGATTTCTCTTTCTTGTAAAACCTTTTCCACACTCTGTACATGTGAAAGGCTTTCTCCCTGTGTGAATCATTTCATGAGTTTTCAGATTACTCTTTTGTGCAAAACTTTTTCCACACTCTGTACATGTGAATGTCTTTTCCCCTGTGTGAATCTTTTCATGCTTTTTCAGATCACTCTTTTGTGTAAAACTTTTTTCACACTCTGTACATGTGAAAGGCTTTTCTCCTGTGTGACTCCGTTCATGACATTTCAGACAATCCATTCGTGTAAAACGTTTTCCACACTCTGTACATGTGTAAGGATTTTCTCCTGTGTGAATCCTTTCGTGAGTTTTCATTTGACTCATTTCTGTAAAACTTTTTCCACACTCTGTACATGTGAACAGATCTTCCCCTGTGTGACTCCTTTCATGAGTTTTCAGATTACTCATTTCTGTAAAACTTTTTCCACACTCTGTACACGTGAAAGGCATTTCCCCTGTGTGAATCCATTCATGCTTTTTCAGATTACACTTTTGTGTAAAACTTTTTCCACACTGTGTACATTTAAAAGGCTTTTCTCCTGTGTGATTCATTTCATGAATTTTCAGATTCCTCTTTTCTGTAAAACTTTCTTCACACTCTGTACATTTAAAAGGCTTTTCTCCTGTGTGAATCCTTTCATGAGTTTTCAGATTACCCTTTTGTGCAAAACTTTTTCCACACTCTGTACATGTGAAAGGCTTTTCTCCTGTGTGAATCTTTTTATGAGTTTTCAGATGACTCATTAGTGTAAAACATTTGTCGCACTCGGTACATGTGTGTGGTTTCTCACCAGTGTGAATTTTTTGGTGTTCTAGTAGATGAGTGCCATCTAAAGCTTTTCTCACATTTTGTAGATTTGAATGGTTGCTCCTTTGTATGAATTATTTGGCTAGACTGTAGACTTTTCCCTTCTTTAATATGTTTTGAAAACTCAGTAAATATGTGTGGTTTATCCTCGGGGTTAATAATTTCACTAGATAAGGCATAAATCTTGTCTTCTTGTTTGATGACTAAATTACTCTCTGTACATAATAATTGCTGCCCAGTTCCTGCAAATTCACCATCTCCTTTCAATATCTGCTGTGATATCCCCAATGTTTGTGAGTAGTCATCGGTGTCTAAGACTTTTGGAGTCTGTGGTATCAAACTGTGGCTTCCTGTAGTGAAGGATGGAGATGAACTACTGACGTGTTTGTCTACATAAAAAGAAATGGAATAAAGAAAAATAAGACTGTTTATTCTTTATAATATAATCCAACTTAATAATAAAAAAAAATTTATACTCAAAATTGTCTTCCTTTTTGTATTTTTAAATTTATTTACTTGTAATCACAAATTAAAAAAGGATGACATAGAATGTAAACATTACTACATCATAGTAACCTAAATTACTGATGAAAACAAGTTATAGGGCCGCATTAAACAAGGTGCGTGTGGATAATGTTCTCAGTCAGGGAACAAGTAAGTTCTGGGCAAGAGAGGTGGCATCCACTATCCTCATTTAACATTTCAAAAGCAACTGCAAATACAGCCCTGCCCGGCTCATGCTCAACCAGTTGGGTGAGAACATGATGTCTTAATCATCACATACTAATGATAAGTGTGAGATGTTTTGAGAGGGTGTGGTTGTTTGATTTATACAAACAGCCAAAAACTTTATTAGTTTAATAATAATAATAATAATAATAATAGTCACTGTAAAATTAAACACACAGATCAGTGGTGGTTCTGGTGTGGGGAACACTGGGGAAAATGTGCATCTTACACACATAAGAACGAGGTAGGCATAAGTATAGTTATGGGTGTTCCATGAGCAAGGTCAGGGAAGGGGAAGGTGGAGTTGCTGGTGTTCTGAGTAATGAACCAGGTCTGAGGGTGAGGTTAGGTAGTTGGACATGATCTATCTAAAAGGACAGGGGGGTAGTATTTTTTTACCCTACTCCTCAGCCCCAATAGAGGTTGCTCCTTCTTTATAACTGTCAGTGACACAAATGTTCTTAAAAGATGCAGATATAAATATAATAGTTTAGTTTGTTTAATGAGTGATCTATTTTATTTTTAAAGTCAGCATAATATCTATTTTATTTACCTAACACATATGAGTTCATGCTGATAACAGGCTCCAATGTCTGTGCTCAGGAAGAAGGTTCCCTTATTCACTCCAGTTACATCAATACCTGATATCTCTCAGTGCTCTGGCCGTGTCTGTAAAAAGTATATTAAATAGTTTAGACAGATAATAAATTATGGTTCTGATTAACTGTACGTATGGTATAATTAAAAGCACATAACAGTTCATGTGATATAGATCAGCTGATTAGGTTATTACATATGTGATGTTGATTCAGCACAAGCAATTAATACAGATATCTCTGTGGGTGTTATAATTGCCCTTTAAATATTAATCTTCCCAGATCTATACAACATAATGGTAGAAAATCTATTTAAGTGGGGCCATATTACAAGATTACAAATATATTATAATCTTTGTTTTATATCATTTATATGAAACAATATCTTCTCCTGAAAGAAATGTTAAAAATCATTTGTTGAAATATGTTAATTTGGATGCTGCAGTATTGGTACTGTACTTCCTACTAATTATCACTGTCAGACATCTTGTCATGTGCTTCACCCCCAGTCCTTTAACTTCTATTGGTCAATACGGAGTTGTTTTAAATCACACTGCTAGGGTGTGTGGGAGAGATAGGCAGTAAAATGTTAATGTCAATTGTTTTCTTGGATAGAGTTAAGAAAAAAATTGTGTTTACATAGAGTGATAATATAATGAGATGTTATGTTGGCAAAATTAGTCCATTTAAAAAGGACCATAAAATATAGAATTACAAAACCACAGATGCATAATAAAAATACTTCAGGGCGGCGGCCATGTTAATGGTCGCACTGAGCTTCAGCTCCTTAAGTTATCTCATAAAATCACTAATATTGTGAAGCTAAAACTGGATATATATTATTCAAACTATTGGAGAAACTGGTCTGTGGACGGCCTGATTTGAAATTTAGGGTTTTGAATCTTGACGTTGCTTAATTGCCCTCAGTACCGGGCTATTCATTCTGAGGCCTTCCCCTATCACAGAAGCCTCAACACCGTCCCCATAACAAGCTGTGCCTGAGTGCACAGTCCTTCCTCTGAAACTAGCACTGTCCCTATTGCTGAGAGGACTACATAGTTGCAGCATACTAAGGCTAAAGTTTACGCTATCCCCTACATGCTGAAAATGGAGGAAGCTTTCTTTCTTATGCAATTGCAAGTGATACTACAGGAGCATGCCCAGAGACTGGATGAAAAAATGGTGGCAATCTTTTACCCAGCTCTCCACATAGGGTAAGACCAACTGGCTTACAAGAGACCGACCACTTTGACTCCGACCCAACAGACACAGATACGGCAAGAGGTGACTACCCCACAGCAGGGAAAAGAGCTTCCTCTCTGGAAACTGGCGACCAGGATACTCTATATTTGGAGACAGTGGATATACCGATGCAGCTTAGCCCCAACAGCCTGGCTATCACAGCAAGGGAAGAATCTGCGCCTGAGACTGCCACATTCCAGCTTTAAATCAACAAACCAACAGATGGAGCAAACAGAAGCTGCGCAAGCATGGGAAAAAATCTTCCTCTGATGAAAGAAACTTGCGGTGGTTCTGCAGACATGGTAGGATCATCTCCCGCAGAAAGCTTGGAGCACACACTGTCAGTTACCCCTGAGATCACAGCTATTCTGTTGGAAACACCAAACACAGAGGCATGGCTGCATTTCCTCATCACCCTTGGCCCAGCCACCAAATTAATTAGCAGAGACACTGCAAATTACCGGGTCTCCCGACAACTGCCATCTATCTGTGAATACATGATGATGAGGAGTATACTCCGGGACACAGACAATCTTTCCCAACTGACCCAACTGCCTTACATCAAGTTCGAGTTTGCTGAACTGGCTCCCGAAGCCACCTCGCTCCTAGGAAAAAACTCTCCCAATTATCCAGGTACTGAACTATTGCATTGAAAAGGGGTGACAATTCCCCCCCTGCCCTAATTTAACATGCTTCCCTTCTATGCTGAGAGCAGTTTGGGAGGCAAAATAAAGAACATTAAGGATCTTAACCTAATAACTAAATTGTAATGTAAAGCCATGGCCAACAATATCTTTTTGTATTTCATATTACGAGACTTATTATTCCACTTCTGACTATTAAGTTCCCCTATGTATCTCACATGCCTATCATCTTTGTTTATTATGGATTAAATGTTTTCCTACATAGATCAGAGAAAGCTAACATAATTTTTGCTGCCTACTGTATATAGAATATGCTCTACTGATGTGGTGTAGCAGGTCAGAACTTTATATTTGTTAAAAGCCTATGACTGGGCAATATATGATGTTCAGCGTACCCCTCTTAACATGGTGTTAGTGATGACCGCATGGTCTGATTTAGGGCTGTCAAAAATAATCGTATTGGCGATGCATCGCGATGCGGCATGAAACGATTCTGCATCGATGCGGTGAAGCGCGCAAATCGATTCACGTTACCCACGTGACCCCGCCTCCAGGACAAGTAAGAGAAAGTGCGCGGTACAGCGTTTGACGTCACGTCGAACGCAGTAGGAGGACACAGTAGGAGGACTGGTGCCGAGAGTGATGATGGTGATGACGATTCCGAGTATACACGGCGGGCTCATTTTTATTTTGTGGGAGACAGAGAAGGAGACCTATGGTGAGAACTGTACATGTACATTATAGTAGTTAACCAAAACTTCGTACATGTTGCCAATGCCATTGAAAGAGCACAGGAATAAGGGGTAAATCTATACTACGTTATTAATAGTTACTGAGGCTGCCACACCTGACACCACACCCCTCTATGTTCTAATGAAATATTATCTAGATGTTTTTCACAACATGGATGCCTGCTGGTCTGCAAATATTGAAAATAAAAGTATATTATATAATGCAAGTACTGATGACTCATAGAAAGAGCTCAGGAATAAGGGGTAAATTAATACTACGTTATTAGTTACTGAGGCTGCCACACCTGACGACACCATGTCAGGCCCCTATGTTCTAATGAAATATTATCTAGATGTTTTTCACAACATGGATGCCTGCTGGTCTGCAAATATTGAAAATAAAAGTATATTATATAATGCAAGTACTGATGACTGATAGAAAGAGCTCAGGAATAAGGGGTAAATCAATACTACGTTATTAGTTACTGAGGCTGCCACACCTGACAACACCACGTCAGGCCCCTATGTTCTAATGAAATATTATCTAGATGTTTTTCACAACATGGATGCCTGCCTGGTCTGCAAATATTGAAAATAAAAACATAATTTATGCTTACCTGATAAATTTATTTATCTTGTGATGTATCGAGTCCACGGATTCATCCATACTTGTGAGATATTCTCCTTCCCTACAGGAAGTGGCAAAAAGAGCACCCACAGCAGAGCTGTCTATATAGCTCCTCCCTTAGCTCCACCCCCCAGTCATTCGACCGAAGGCTAGGAAGAAAAAGGAGAAACTATAGGGTGCAGTGGTGACTGAAGTTTTTTAAATAAAAATATACTGCCTGTCTTAATAAACAGGGCGGGCTGTGGACTCGATACATCACAAGAGAAATAAATTTATCAGGTAAGCATAAATTATGTTTTCTCTTGTAAGATGTATTGAGTCAACGGATTCATCCATACTTGTGGGATACCAATACCAAAGCTTTAGGACACGGATGAAGGGAGGGACAAGACAGGGACCTTAAACGGAAGGCACCACTGCTTGTAGAACCTTTCTCCCAAAAATAGCCTCCAAAGAAGCAAAAGTATTGAATTTGTAAAATTTGGAAAAAGTATGAAGCGAAGACCAAGTCGCCGCCTTACAAATCTGTTCAACAGAAGCCTCATTTTTAAAAGCCCATGTGGAAGCCACTGCTCTAGTAGAATGAGCAGTAATTCTTTCAGGAGGCTGCTGTCCAGCAGTCTCATAAGCCAAACGGATGATGCTTTTCAGCCAAAAGGAAAGAGAGGTAGCCGTAGCCTTTTGACCTTTCCATTTACCAGAATAAACAACAAACAATAAAGATGTTTGACGGAAATCTTTAGTTGCTTGTAAGTAGAACTTTAAAGCACAAACCACATCAAGATTGTGCAACAGACGTTCCTTCTTTGAGGAAAGATTAGGACACAGTGAAGGAACAACAATCTCCTGATTGATATTTCTATTAGAAACAACCTTAGGAAGAAACCCAGGTTTGGTACGCAAAACCACCTTATCTGCATGGAAAAAAAGGTAAAGTGAATCACACTGTAAAGCAGATAACTCAGAAAATCTTCAAGCCGAAGAGATAGCTACTAAAAACAAAACTTTCCAAGATAGAAGCTTAATATCTATGGAATGCATAGGTTCAAACGGAACCCCTTGAAGAACTTTAAGAACTAAGTTTAGGCTCCATGGTGGAGCAATAGGTTTAAATACAGGCTTGATCCTGACCAAGGCCTGACTAAATGTTTGTACGTCTGGGACATCTGCCAGACGTTTGTGTAGAAGAACAGACAAAGCAGATATTTGTCCTTTTAACGAACTAGCTGATAATCCCTTCTCCAATCCTTCTTGGAGAAAAGACAATATTCTAGGAATGCTAATCTTACTCCATGAGTAACCCTTGGATTAACACCAATAAAAATATTTGTACCAAATCTTATGATAAATCTTCCTGGTGACAGGCTTTCTAGCTTGAATCAGGGTATCAATGACCGACTCAGAGAAACCACGCTTTGATAGAATCAGGCGTTCAATCTCCAAGAAGTCAGTCCACATCGCTGCTCATGACTTTGCTGGGACAGTCTTTCACTGACACTAAAGGTACAATAGAACCCAAGACCCCCTATGCCAAGGCTGAAGAGGAAATAGAGAAATATTGTAAAGCACCATCTCTGCCTCTCACTGAAGACCCTTTGAACTGGTGGCATGTACATGAGGTCATATTTCCCCTCCTCTCTCATTTGTCAAAGTGATACTTGTGTATCCCAGGTACAAGCGTGTCTGCAGAGCGGGTTTTCTCCACTGCAGGAGATGTGGTAACAGCAAAAAGAAGCACCCTCAAACCAGAGCATGTGGATCAACTAGTGTTCTTACAAAAAAACCTACATATTCCATAATTCTGAGTAGTGATTCAGGTTTATATTTAATGTTTTTTGGCACATCCAGAAAGTGCCGTGTGCCCCACTGCCCAGTGCAGTATTGTTATTAAGTTATTTTATATTTGTTAAAGTGATGGTAAATTCACCAAAACAGTTTCACATATTATAAAAGGTCTTATCCTAAATAATATATAAATAATAGCATATGCTTGTTAGCACAAAAGTCAGCTGTACTTTAAATTTATCAGAGTTTTATTCACTCTATATTAGCTCATCTAATGCAGCCTCTCACTATGATTCTCATTTGGCTTACTTGACTGGCAGCTGTTGTAGCCAATCGTAGCCTCACCATGCGCCCCATGTAAATGAATTGCCGCACGCTCCCGTGGTTGGAACTCTGCATATAATTTAAAATGCACATGCGTGACCCTCTACGCTATTTGCGCAACATAAACCGTGATCATAGGCATAGTTCCAAGCACGGGAGCGTGCGGCAATTCATTTACATGGGGCGCATGGTGAGGCTACGATTGGCTACAACAGCTGCCAGTCAAGTAAGCCAAATGAGAATCGTAGTGAGAGGCTGCATTAGATGAGCTAATATATAGACTCAGAGTGAATAAAACACTGATAAATTAAAGTACAGCTGACTTTTGTGCTAAACAAGCATATCAATAATGCTATTTAGGAGAAGACCTTTTATAATATGTGAAACTGTGTTTGGGTGAATTTACCATCACTTTAATGTTATAGCTTATAGCTTTTTGAAAATTGAAGCTTAAAACTAGGGCTGCAACTAACGATTATTTTCAAAATCGATTAATCGGCCGATTAATTTTTCGATTAATTGACTAATCGGATAAAAAGAGAATCAATAATAGTTTTCTATGTTTTAAATAAAATCCATATACTGAGTGTTACAAATATAAACTTCAGACTAAAACTTTACATTAAAGGGACAGTCAACCATAGAATTGTTATTGTTTTAAAAGATAGATAATCCCTTTATTACTCATTCCCCAGTTTTGCATAACCAACACAGTTATATTAATGTACTTTTTACCTTTGTGATTACCTTGTATCTAGGAACCCTCTTCCAGCCCCCTGATCACATGACTGTGACTGTTTATTATCTATTGTCTTAAATTTAGCATTGTTTTGTGCTAAATCTTAAATAACCCTCTGTGCCTGAACACAGTGTTATCTATATGGCCCACGTGTACTTTCTGTCTCTTTGTGTTGAAAATAGATTTAAAAGCATGTGATAAGAGGCAGCCCTCAAAGGCTTAGAAATTAGCATATGAGCCTACCTATGTTTAGTTTAAACTAAGAATACCAAGAGAAAAAAGCAAATTTGATGATAAAAGTAAATTGGAAAGTCAATTAAAATTAAAAGTCCTATCTGAATAATGAAAGTTTAATTTATACTTGACTGTCCCTTTAACACAACTGTTTCTTCAATTTTTATGCAGCAGAGCACAGTTTTATAATTAAACAAAACAAAACCACAAACTGTTTGAAAAGAGGTAGAACTAGAAAGAGTTAGACTATCACTGTTAATAACATTCTGTTATTCACTCTTTCAGAAACTTTGCATTGAAATGCAAACATCTCAACATGTCCACATGCTTCTGGCTAAGGCTGGTTCTCTGTTTGCAGCTATATTTCCTGCAGCAGAGAAAAGGCTGTTGAGTTGTATAAGTAGGGTTTTGCCAATTTCACCAAAGCGGGATATTTATCTTTGTTAGCTCTTCACCAATGCTAAGTGTTTTCTACCTTGGCAAGGGGCCTCTCAATAAAGTAACCCTTGACTTCATTCTAACATAAAAAATATCTTGAATATCTATATGCAATGGTAAATAACCAGCTAAGGTTAGGGGAAATATCTAGTCCGCTCTAAAAATAACAGATATATACTTATAAAGATTGAATCTGGTACATATTATCACAATTTATTAAAAATATAAAAAAAACAATAAAAACAAAATCAAAAAGCGCTATGGACTGTATATCAATAACAGGGCAAAGCCTTACACATTTATGTATACAGTACATATAATCAGCAATAGCAAGCAATACGCTAATATTTGTGCAAACAGATAATAGTGCACATCAATTTAAATAACTCCCATCAATCTAGGGGCAAGGTGTAAACAACAAGCTTGGCACTATATCATGAAAAGCATAGTTCCAAATCACCAGATTTAATATAAACAATCCAAATGATGACTATTATATCTGGGTTGCACATAAGCCAGGGGTAGTTGTAAACGTATACTGTCCTGAAAAAGTGAAAAGTAGACGTCTGTAGACGTCCTTTCGGCTAAGGACAAAACCATAAAACACAATACCATGTGCAGGAGTTCATTGGAGTGAAGCAGCTGGTGTTGTGCACAGACCAAGTAATTGCAAACCAACTAATCGATTAATCGATTATGAGAGTCGTTAACAACTATTTTCATAATCGATTATGACGATTAGTTGTTGCAGCTCTACTTAAAACTTTGAGTAAATCTTTGTTAGATCACAAATATACTAACAACCCGACCATGTCACTCACTGTCACAGACAGTCACACACACACAAACAATACAAAAGAAACAACACACAACTGCACACCTCATTGTGTGTGTGTCACCCTTCTTCACCATTCACTCTTTTTTTGGTATTGTTTGACTGTGTGTGTTTGTGTGTGTGTGACTGTGTTGGGTTGTGTAACAATAATATATATTTGTGATCCCATAAAGATAATCAAGTTCATCTAGTAGTTCAATGCTACTTGTTGTTGTAATGTCTAATTTACTACTTCTAGTTACTGTGTGATGTTTGCCAGTTAGGATTGGAATTTGGAAGTGCTCTGTTTTGTAGATGTTGTGCTATAGTTTACAGCACACCTGTATTGTATGCAATGCAGTGAGTGGGTGCATATATTGCATAAGGGATTATTCATTCACACTAAAAACTTTTAAAAAGTGTCTATTTTAAATAGCCCCTTTAAGAAAGATATCATATGATCACAACAGTATGCTATCCCACTCCCAGGCTGATCTGTAGGGGTTAACCAACCAGTTAATTAATAACAATAACCATAACCTAACCACCACCACCGCCAGTCAGCGCCTCTACTAATAAATCCTAAATGTGTACTCCTCCAGAGACCACGGAAGCTAAACCACTATTAGGGGAAGGAAAAGCCTTGACAGAATAAATCGTAAATTGAAGCTTAAAACCTTGAGTAAATCTTTATTGGATCACAAATATATACTGTAACAGACAGTACACAGACAGCAGCACACACACACAACACAAATACACAATACAAAAATAAAGCACACACACACCTCATGTGCGTGGCGTGCCACCCTTTCTTTCTTCACCATGATTTACTCCTTGATGTCTGTGGGGTTTTTTTGTATTGTTTGTTTGTGTGTGTGTGTGTGTGTGTGTGTGTGTGTGTGTGTGTGTGTGTGTGTGTGTGTGTGTGTAAAACTGTAATACACTGTGTATGACTGTGTGTGTTCAGTTGTGTGTGTACTGTAGTGTACTGCTTTAACACTAAGTAATATATTTGTGATCCCATAAAGATATTATAATCAAGAAACTAGTAGTTATATTTCAGTTCAATGCTACTTGTTTTAAATGTCTCTCTACTACAGTCTGTACTGTGTATTATATCATGTGTGTGTATGTGTTGTGTTCCAGACTCACGTGATGTTTGTTTGCCAGTCATGATTCAAGGCAGTGGCACACCTGTAATTTATTGTACCGCATATAAGGGATTTATGTTTTGTTTTTAATAATGGTATTGATACTAGGTAATGGTGGTGTCAGTATATTTATGAAAGTCTTAGTAGTGCTATTCAATTAATATATCAGCTTATGGCAAGGTTATAATGTAATACAAATAATAATTTTCCTTAAAAATAGAAATCCTTAATCAACATGCACTTACTAGACCATACAATTAATATAAATATCTGAATTCTTTTATTTAGTTAATATCCATGAACATATTGAAATATACTTGCAATAAAAGGAAATTAAATAATATTATATGCGTTTATATTTATTATTATATAAAAGACCGTCACATATCCATTAAAAATATATATATTTTCTTATAATGCTGAAATGTAACTACAGTTGTTTTCAAATCATGTGCTGTTATCCTAACATTCTAACTGCCCTTTCAGTAACTTCAGTTGCCAGACTTTTTGTCTCATACTCACCACATGGGGTCCTCTGCTCCTAAGTGTAAACGCTGAAACTCTCATAAAGCATGTTACTTTTGAGATCCTATTACACCTTTTCAGTTTGAAAGACAAATGGTATCCTGATTCCAGTCTGCTAATTCCCATCTCATTATCTCTTAAATCAACAGCCTTAGACATTTATGTTTGTATTAACTGTATGGGGTAAGGGATGCTCTGAAGCTTGTATTTTTAATTAAAGAACAAATGGTTTTGGTCCTGTCTCAAACTGTAAGTTGATTATAGCAAATTTGGTATGGGCTTCATGTTCACACTTTAGCTAGGAATGATTCTTTTGAAGTAATCCTTAGGAGTTTCCTGTGTAATTGAAGAAGTGGGGGAGAACTAAACCTGTCTGAAGCCAGTTCTTATGAATGCAATGAGTTATTTTCTACTGATCAGTGAAAATATCTGATCAAAGATACAGATTTATTAATCTTGAAATATATGATAAAAATATATATTTATTAACCTCACATATACCTCGACATAAATCCCCCTTTCAAATTCAAAAATATGTAGGACACATGTATTTGAATTGGATCAAAGTTAGTGGTATTTGGTGAGGATATTGGCCGTATGCATCATAGGCAGTCTTTTAAGTAGAAAGTCCGTTGTTTTTGAACCAGTCATCTTCAAACTACAGTATGTCTTTAGTGCAGTTGGGGATATTACACTTCATTCTCCCTCTATAACTTGTAGTTGGGATCTTGGATGACATGCTCGCAATTGATTGATATGGACCCATTTATCTATGAAACTTTCATTTTTGGGGATCCTTATTTTATAGGCCACTGGAGATATTTTGTCAGTAATGACAAAAGGACCTTTCCATGAGGGAAGAAATTTCTTCTCCCTAACCTGATCTCTTCCAAAGTTATAAAGATAAACTTTATCATTTATTTCATATTGCTTTTTGGATGTTTTGAGATCATAATAGGTTTTAGTGGCAGTTGCGGATCTTTCTAAATTCCTTTGAGCAAATGCAAAGGCATGTTGCAGGTGCTTTCTTAAGTTCTCCACATATTGATGTGTATTGGCAGCGTTTATCAAGTTTTGGTCTGATGTATGGTATAACAGATGCTGAGGTAGAACCATTCTTCTACCAGTCATCAGTTCAAAAGGTGACATTTTGGTAGCGCTACTTGGAGTTGCTCTTAATGCCATTAAGACTAGAGGTAGTTTTACATCCCAGTCTTTACCCGTTTCACTCACAAACTTTTTGAGGATTTTAACAATGGACTGGTTGTAACGCTCTACACCACCACTTGAGGCAGCTCTATAAGCAATATGGAGCTTTCTTTTAACCCCTAGTATTTTCCACATTTTGGTCATCACTTCGCTAGTGAAGTGGGTCCCCCGATCTGACTCGATTCTTTGGGGTAAACCAAATCTGGAAAATACATGGTTAATGAGCAACGCCGCGCATGTTTCCGCACTATTGTTAGGTGCACTAATGCACTCTACCCATTTAGTGAACAGGCATGTCACGGTTAACATGTATTTGTTACCTCTTGATGACCTTGTTACCGGACCAATAAAATCAATTTGTATATCTAACCATGGCATTACCATCCCCCTTTTCTGCAATGGCGCTCTATGCGTTGGTGCAGTGGGTTGAAACTGTGGGCAGATTAAACACCCTTGACAGTAGGTTTGAACATCTTTCAACATGTGTGGCCAAAAAGCGTAATCACGCAATATTTCATACGTGAGTATGGCACCGCGATGACCAGATGTGGGAGCATCATGGGCATGTTGAAGCATTAGACCTCTGAACTTGGTGGGTACTACCCACTGCTGGATGCCAGTTTTGGAGGTTCTAATTAACAAACCATCCTGTAACTTGAATTGTGATTTAGATTTTATTAAGATTCTAAGATCTTCCTTGCCAATACAATCATCTTTTGAGATGGGGTTGCTTTCAGGATCTTCTATGTGTTTATAGAAGATGCCTACAATGGGGTCTTCTTTTTGACTAGTGATCAGGTCCTCACTAGGAGAATCCTGACTCCATTGTACCAAGTTAGACTCACTCTGTTGCTTTGCCTGGTTTCTGGTAATGGCTTCTATCTGAATTGCACCCATTAAGTGGTCAATATTAAGGAGTTCTCCAGTTATGGTTCCTTGTTTGGCTAATGAGTCTGCAAGGTCATTGCCTTCCTTATCAGGACCTAGAATTCTGGAATGACCCTTGGTCTTTTTCCAGTGTATGGTTAAATCATTGGATACCACCAGATTATCAATCTCGCAGAACAACTTGCCATGCTTGACTGGTTTGTTATTGCTTTTCTGCATGCCATTTCTTTTCCAAGTTGGCAGGTATTCAACAAAACTGTCACGCACATAATTTGAGTCAGTTATGATCACAAATTCATGAATACCATGTTCAATAGCCATTTCAATGGTTTTGAAAACAGCAGTTAGTTCTGCAACTTGACTGGATCTTGGTCCAATGTTGAAACCTATAGATATATTTGGGAATCCATTTGCCCCAGTTATACCAATGCCAGCGACTAATCTGTGCTCATAATCAATAGTGGCATGGTAAGAACAACCATCAACATACACCCAAGGTAATGTTTGACAATGGTCCTCATTGTATATTTTATATGGGGAAAGCAATTGTTCCTCTAGAAAATCATCTTCTGATAATTCTTCCCCAGGATCTCTAGCAGTACAGTCGTTGAGCTCAGCAAGCCCTTGTGCGACTGGATTCTTTTTATTCTGCTTGTAGCAAATTTCTAATGGCCAGCCTTGCAAGGAAAGAGTCCATGCTGTTATGCGGCTATTAGACAAATTCCCATCTCTTATTCTCTCACTTTGCAAATATAGCAAAGGCTGGTGGGCCGTTTCTACAATAATTTTCTCGCCCTGTATATAGCTGCGGAAATTTTGTAGAGCCCATACAGTAGATAAGAGGGCTTTTTCGCAATCGTTAAACTTTATTTCTACTGGGGATAGATTTTTGCTCGCATAAGCAATGGCTTTGTTCGAATTATTATGCTTTTGGTATAAAACAGCGCTCATGCTTATATCTGTGTAACCTGTCTCTAAGAAGAAAGGTTTACCACCTTCAGGGTACGCTAAGCAAGGTGCTTGAGTGAGTTTTCTCTTCAGCTCTCTGATGGCTGTCTCTTGAGACTCACTCCAGTGCCATTTCACATCTTTCTTTAGAAGAAGTAGTAGTGGTTTAGCTAATTCCGCATAATTATCAATGAATTTGCGAGAATAATTTGTCATACCCAGGAATGATCTCAATTCCTTTAAGTTAGTTGGGTTTTTAGAATTCACTATAGCTTCCACCTTTTTCTTTTGGGGATTTAATCCTTCAGAGGTAACTTCATGTCCCAAGAAGTTTACACGAGTGCGGCACCATTGAGCTTTTTGTAGGGATAATTTGACACCTGCCCTTTTAAGTTGGCTGAGGACGTGTTTAAGCTCTGCGATGTGTTTTTCAAAGTCTGTGCTTTTGATTAAAACATCATCAACATAAGATAAGGTCCCCCTTTCCAGTGCATCAGGCATAGCCTTATGCATGAATCCAGCAAATTCATGTCCAGAATTTATGTATCCAAATGGAAGTCTCTGGAATGCATATTGGACCTTTTGGAAAGAGAACGCTAGCTTATATTGGTCCTCTTCATGTACCTTTATGGTCCAATATCCCTGTGCACAATCAATGGCAGTGAATATTTTGGATCCCTGCATTTGTGCTAGGCACTGGTCAATGTATGGCACAGGCCAGCCAGACATGTATACTCGTTTGTTTAGCTGTCTTAAGTCAGCACACAAATGCCATTGTCCATCGGGCTTAAGGACACCTAGAATAGGATTATTATAAGAGCTGTGCACCTGTCTGATAATACCTCTTTCTTCCAAATTCCTTATGATCTCTGCAAGAGAATCATATGAGGCTAAGGGAAGTCTGTATTGTTTGACAAATACAGGTGGTGCATCGGGATCTGTTTGTATTCTTGCAATGTGCAAGTCTGTAGTACCACAGTCATAAGAATCCTTAGCAAAAATATCCTTGTACTCCATCAGGAGTTCTCGCAGCTGTTGGCGTTCATCATCGCTGGAACAGCCATTAGCTAAGGATATTTGCTCTTCGACTATTTGCTGAAATCCTGGAAAGATTTCAGGCTGTCCTATTTCATAGGCTTCTTCCAGTCTAGAGGTGAGATCCCCTTGATTATAATTTACATTGCTCCCATGACTCTGGGTATTGGGGTAATCTTGCTGTTTGATTGGCTGATCAAACACTAGAGAGGCTTCTTCAATTTTACAGATGCCTTCCTCTGAGCTGAAGGGATAAATGGACTGAATATTAAATAGACCCTCTGGCATAGATGCAAAGGATTGTTCTATTAATTGTTCTTCAGTTAAGTATCCTTCAGGTATTAGCCCAATTACATTATTCTGGAATCCAAAAGTGTAATAACTTGATTCCAGTGCATATCCTATGGTAGTTCCCTTGGATAATGTTATATCCTGTGGGGTCATGTTATGCACAACAATATGTATTGGAACAATTCCAATATTCACCATAGGAGTGTAGGTTACTGTGACACCCAGATTTTGTATTCTATGGGAGAGGCAAATTAGTGTTTCAGAAGTTTTTAATTTCTGACCTCTCTTTACCTGTAAGGGTAAAAGAAATTTATCAGCCCCAGCAGGAATTATAACATCGCTAGATACCTGCATATTCACAGCATATGGCAATTGCTGGTTTGATTTCAGGGCTGTATTTTCATCCTGAAATACTTCAGGGTCCCCCTTTAACCTGCTCCAGAGGCAAGAATTAATCAAATCTATTTGTATGGCATATCTATGTAAGATATCATTGCCAATGTATATTTGATTATGGGGAGTATTTAAAACTAAAAACAGGTGCTTCACTGACTTATTACCAATAGAGATAGATAATAAGCACTTAGCTGTGATGTTATAGCTTTCAGACCTGTTATCCAGGTTGTGGACACAGTGGTCTTGGGGAGAAAGATATTTAATCACTTTAGGCTCAGCTATTTGTGCTAATAAACCTTCGCTTATATAGCTAGCTTCCTGTTTTAAGTTTATTTTAGCATACTTGGTTTTACCAAGGTCATGTACTTGTATAGGGATAAATAGATCCTCTTTAACTCTCTCAATCCCTGTGAGGTATTGAGTGTGGCCTCCACCCTTAGGGATTTTATGATCCCCCTTGTGGAGTGATATGGTTAATACATCGCCATCTAGGGAAATATTCGCTATCTTTCCAGGTGATATTTTAAAAGTATTACCATCAGAGCCACTAAAAGGAGTCTGATCATCTATTTGTAGAATAGTGATTTCAGGTACAGAGTTATTCCTGAAATGAATCTCCACAGCATCTGGTTTCTCTTCCACCATGTGACAGCTATGTCGGGTGCGAGATATATCAGATTTTTCATAATTGATAGGTCTCTTAACTTGTGACCAAATTATATTATTTATGCAATCAATTATGGTGCTTAGTCGCTTCAGGAGATCACTACCAATAATTAAACGATCAGTTGGCAGATCCACTATAATGACAGGGTGTCTTATGACCCTGTTCCCCAATTTAAATTTTAACCAGGCAGTACCGTAGACTTTTAGGGAGTCACCCCCAACACCTATTAGAGAACCGTCAAATTCTCTTATTTTAGGTTTGTGGGGTGTTAGCTCATTTAGCTGTGTGTAGTACCTGTGGGATAAGATAGTTGCCTGTGACCCAGTGTCAATTAATCCCCTGATAGGGTTGGAGACTGAATCTTGCAGCTCAACTAATACATAATATGTTCCTGCAGTTTCTACCATTTCACACATAAAGTTGGCGTTATCAAACATTTGTGGGCTTCGCCACGTGTTACCCGAGTTTGCCATGCTTTCTGATGCAGAAGAATCTTCATACCTACCTGTTTCCTCTAGGACAGGTTCGGCTGGATTCTTGTGTACTGCATCTGTGGAGATAAGGTTAAGAGAGAGCTGCAAGGGAAGAGTTTTGTTAATTTTTCCCAGATGAGGTTGCCTGTCATCACAGCTAAATTGTCCGTTTCCGGTCTGTGGGGAGAGAACATGATTAATATCATTGATATTTATCATTACATTTTGTACATCTCTCCCCTCCCCCTCAGGTGATGCTGCAGTATTTATGACTGTGCCTGTGGTCCACTGCTGACCACTGGCTGTACCCCTAAAAAAGTATTGTTCGGTTGCTGAGCCGTAGATTTTTGACTCATATTAGCGATTTGTTCGCTCAACCGATTTAACTGGGTAAACAGCATATCTACCTGATTGTACAAGTTACCTCTACCCCTGGGCCTATCTCTTGGTGCCCCATGATAATGATTCCTGGACCATTGGTTTCCCTCAGAATCAGGGCCGCTATTTCTATTCTGGCGTGGTTGCCCCTGGGGTTCAGCATTAGTACCTTGGGGAGCATTATATACCTGGGGTATCTGGTTACCCTGAGAATATCTTCGCCGTCTATTGTATCTACCCTTGCGCGGATACCAATTATTTGGTGAGTATTCTCTTTTGTGAGTAATTATTCACCTGATTATGTCCCCCACTTTGGTCATAGTCTCCCTGCGCCTCAACCTGTGTAGGGGGAGGGGCAGAATTAAACCTCTGTGGAGATGGCCTGTTTTGACTGGCCACCTCTGCATAGGTCTTCTTTTTAGACTCCAAATTGAGGGGGCTAGGTGATACCCTAGTTTCTGCTACAATTTTGTGTTTTGACTCCTTTTTCACCCCCTGTTCACTGGACTGCTGAATAGAGTATAACTTTGTACTCTCTTTGATCAGCCATTCCAATGAGCAGTCCTCATCAAAATCTCTAGCTAAGTTGATTTTGATGGGTGTAGGCAGTGCTTCAAAAAATAAATTTACAAATTCTGAGCCATCAAATTTGGGATTATCTTAAGCCATACTGTACGCATTTTTCAATACAGAAAGGAATTCGATTGGACTCTGATTCGCACAACACTTTAAACCGTATACCGCTATTTTCGCGGCAGTTTTAGTGCGATATTGCCCAAATTCTTTTCTGCATTGTCGTTTTACCCCATTCCAGGAATGAATATTCATATCCTTTAGTGAAGCAAAGAATTTGTGATGCTTACTGTCAAATACCCAGGGCAGAAATTCAATTTTCAATTTCTCACTTGTAACATTCATTATAGCTAACGCATTTTCAAAAGCCTCTAAATGATCAATTACAGATGTTGTTCCCTTATTGGAGAATATGGGTACTGCGCGTTGTACGAAGGTGATTATTTTATGGGAATCATAGACTTTATCAGATTTATTTTGGGCTTCTGTGTTAGAGTTTCCCTCCCCTGCACCAGCTGCACTACAGCAGTTCTCTGGATTTACATCATGAGGTGACTGCCTATTTGGGAAATCTATTTCTGACCCGTTAGGGGTCATTTGTCTATACTGTTCCATATGTTTTTGTACCTCGTCCCTGACGCGTTCGCTAAAGGAGTTAGCATTATCTGCATTATTCTCACTGTTAATATAAGGGTTTTCATTATGGCGATATGACCTTTTTAAATCGCTTAATTCTCTCTGGCTTTGCGCAAGCCGTTTATTTAAATCTTGTATCTGCGCAATTAAGTCTGTATTATGCTTATCTAAGGCGGTTAGGTTTTGGGCAAATTCATCCATTTTTATTTTGGCTATTTTTAAACCCTCTTCGCGTTTGCGCGAGGAACGAATACTATTTTCTAGCTCCTGTATTTGCAATCGTTTGTCTGTGACGCAAAACGACATTTCGTCAATAATGCATATTAAAAGGGGCCAAGATTTTAGTATTAGTTCTTCTCGCTTTTTGGGAGCTTTGCATTGATTAATCATTAATTATTCCTGGAAGAATTCATTCTCTTCATTCCACATATTATTATTAACGGTAATATTTTTAGCCCTAGTTTCAAGCATATTCATAAAATCATTTAATTCACCCGCAATATTAAACTTCCCTTTAAGGTAACTTAAGATATCTTTCTTAAGGACCTGACCTTTAGTAATAGGTATGGTTATGGGACCATTTTCATCGCTATGTATAGAATTAAATGAGTCACTTCTGGCTACAGACATTATTATATTGGTTTAGTATTCAGTTAAACTAAAACGCTAATACAATTTTTGCCAATAAAAAGAGAGAAGAAAAAAAAAATTATATTTAAAAAAAAAAAAAAATAATATTATTAATTTTGAAATATGAAAAATTAATATTTCGAAATATGAAAAATTTATATTTTTGATTAACTTTGAAAATATGAAAAATTAATATTTTTGATTAATTTTTAAATATGAAAAATGTATATTTTTATTAAACTTTCAAAAATTAATCTTTAATAATATTTCAAGATATTAATATCAATCTCGAAATATGAAAATCAATATTTCAACTCTTCAAAAATTATATCTTCAAAATATTAATATCGAAATATGAAACTTTTTCTCTCTTTTATAATAATTTCTATCTACCACAAATATATTATATCAAATATGATGGAATATTAATAAATCTCAGAAAAGTGCCTCCAATTATTATGCCAGTATATTTATGAAAGTCTTAGTAGTGCTATCCAATTAATATATCAGCTTATGGCAAGGTTATAATGTAATACAAATAATAATTTTCCTTAAAAATAGAAATCCTTAATCAACATGCACTTACTAGACCATACAATTAATATAAATATCTGAATTCTTTTATTTAGTTAATATCCATGAACATATTGAAATATACTTGCAATAAAAGGAAATGAAATAATATTATATGCGTTTATATTTATTATTATATAAAAGACCGTCACATATCCATTAAAAATATATATATTTTCTTATAATGCTGAAATGTAACTACAGTTGTTTTCAAATCATGTGCTGTTATCCTAACATTCTAACTGCCCTTTCAGTAACTTCAGTTGCCAGACTTTTTGTCTCATACTCACCACATGGGGTCCTCTGCTCCTAAGTGTAAACGCTGAAACTCTCATAAAGCATGTTACTTTTGAGATCCTATTACACCTTTTCAGTTTGAAAGACAAATGGTATCCTGATTCCAGTCTGCTAATTCCCATCTCATTATCTCTTAAATCAACAGCCTTAGACATTTATGTTTGTATTAACTGTATGGGGTAAGGGATGCTCTGAAGCTTGTATTTTTAATTAAAGAACAAATGGTTTTGGTCCTGTCTCAAACTGTAAGTTGATTATAGCAAATTTGGTATGGGCTTCATGTTCACACTTTAGCTAGGAATGATTCTTTTGAAGTAATCCTTAGGAGTTTCCTGTGTAATTGAAGAAGTGGGGGAGAACTAAACCTGTCTGAAGCCAGTTCTTATGAATGCAATGAGTTATTTTCTACTGATCAGTGAAAATATCTGATCAAAGATACAGATTTATTAATCTTGAAATATATGATAAAAATATATATTTATTAACTTTACATATACCTCGACAGTGGTAACTTTAACTTAAGCTTACCTATCTATTTTGGTTTTAATTTAATGTCTATTGTATTGTATTATTATTACTAAGTAAATAGACATTACATTAAAACCAACATAGATAGATAGGTTAGACATTTATTTATGTTCATGTTTGTTTATACTTGACTGTACTATTTGTATACTATATACATTTAAATATTTTCTTTTATTGAAGAAGTACACTGCGAGCACTGCACTTTTTTACACTACTACAGTTTGATGCCATAATATTGTTGCCAAACCAATACAACAATTGCCATTTATTTAGTATTTACTGTTCTATAAATACTGTTGTCTGCTGTGTTCAGACTTTGCCACAGGAAGACTGTCCTTTTTTGAGCTAATAAAATAAAAAAAAGATTTCTTTTGACTGTTTGATTTTTTTTTTTGTGAAAAATGTAAATCCTGGGCATAAATAGGCTAGTAATCGTGATGCATCGCCAAATCGAATCGTTACCATGATAATCGTAATCGAATCGAATCGAATCGTGAGAACAGTGAAGATGCGCAGCCCTAGTCTGACTGTAGTAATAATAGAGAGATCACCTGGGAGGTTGTATGCCCTCATATTCCTCATTTTTTTCTGCTATAAATTACCAGATATATTAAACAATCATAAGTTTATATCATGTATTTCACATGTTTATCATGTATATCATGTTGTTAATGAGATCAAGTCCAATGTACATAAAATATACACTGTTAATACGGTCCGGTTCTACTATGAGCCCATAACTTAGCAATATACCATTCTCAGCTTCCCATCTCAATATGGTATCAATGACGACCACTAAGTCTGATCAAGACTCTCATGGAGAGACCACGTAGGGGGATAGGTGTGCTTAAATTGCTTCTTTTCTCTCTCCAATCCCCTCAATTTATCTGCATATAGTCTAAACTCCACCTTATTTAGCAGCCAGCAAGGTCCGTCTCAATATTAAAATAGTCAGAGGTTCAATTAAGCCATATATTAGATCATACTCACATCCCCCCAGCTTCCCATTACTATATGATGTCATAATGTAGCCCATGCTTGCTAGCTGTGAGAAGTCTATGTAGGCTATACTTTGATGCAGATCTAAAAGTCATTGCTGTCTCATATACCCCCCCTTCCTTATGTCTAGCTCTATTTACCAGTTCAAGAGGACTATTTTTTTTCTCATTGCACAGCTGTAGAAATCTCCTCTTATAATTACTTATTGATAGCACTTTCCACTAAACCTTTATGATACATTTAGTTATAGTGTGCCATGAGATATAAAACAAACTGTTAATAACAGACAGAAGATAAAACAAAACACAATATTATCTGATAAAAAAACAAATAGATAAGGGAGAATGTGACAATCAGCACAAGGTGTTGTGTAACTGGAAGGAATAGGTGCTGGGGAAGGTGGGGTAGATAAGGTAAGAAGGGAGATAGGGAAGGATAATGTATAGGGGAGTATAGAGCACAGAGGCAGTAAATGACATAAGTTGCTATTAGACACAATGTATTGTCTGTACCTGATCACATATAACAGCCAATGACACTAAATACTGAGCATGGGCTAAATTAGCATCACTTTCTCTTGTCTCATTTATACTAATAAAGGGACGGTGTAAAGCTGCACAATATACAGGGCACTACACAACAGGCTGAATGCTGCTGTAAACACAATATAGTAACACATTTGTACATAATAAATTATTAGCAAGAGATCTGCTAAACTAGATTATTCCATCAGTTCAGTAGCCCAGAGAGCTGAGTGTGCCAGGGTGTATATATCTATAGTTACACTCTTATATCAGGGCATTATAGATAGTGACAAAGTGACAGGATCATGTAGTATTATCACTATACACCCTGCAAATCTTTGTGTTTAAACCTCACAAAAGGGTTAAATCCACAGGTACAGTATGACTTAGGAGCCACAGAGAACTGCTGTTCCAAATCAGAAACTGTTGGTTACCCAATCAGCAGCGTTAGTCACACAGATGGGTAAGTGTAAAATAGATTGTATTATGTATATTCTATATTAGGTGATTTTTGGTAAAAGTATTTTATATTTGCTCACTTAGGTTTAGTGATGTATCTCTTTGAAAACCACAACTCATTAAAGAACTAGTAAACACAGTAGATTTGCATAAACAACAAATGCAAGATAACAAGACAATGCAATAGCACTTAGTCTGAACTTCAAATGAACAGTAGATTTTTTTCTGACAATTTTAAAAGTTATGTATTTCCACTCCCCCAGTACCATGTGACAGCCATCAGCCAATCACAAATGCATACACCTACGATGTGACAGCAATCAGCAAAAGCATATACGCTTAGTCTGTGAATTCTTGCACATGCTCAGTAGGAGCTGTTGACTCAAAAAGTTTAAAAAGGGACAGTCAACACAAAAATAGTTTTAACATATATCTATAAAGTTGCCCTAGATCGTTTTTTTTCCAAATATTTGCCAGTTTTTAACGATAATCCGTTTTCAAGTTAAATCACTTATTTTAAAACGGCAGCCAGGGGAAAAGTGTCTGTGTAGCCCCGCTCCCCTTTTTCATTATCCGTGACATCATAAAAATCCTGTGTTCACTGTAATTGTTCTAAGTTCCTCATAACAGTTTTTCGCGCATGCGCAAGTGAGGAAATACAATATATGAGGCTGTACAATAGGAGTTGTGAGTGTACAAATGCAGGTTTCCCACACTACAGTGCTTTTAATATAAAAGACCCATGACAGTTTTTTCCCTGCATTGAAATAACAGCACAAACCTGGTATTATCTGACAGTTAAACAGAAGGACAGACAGAAAGTCCCTAAGGCCGGAACACAGTTAGGTTTGCTGAAGTCACTAATAAGCAGAAGAGGGAATCTTTATTTCACTGTAGGGCTGAGCTCTGTAAATATATCCCATCTGTTATACCCTATATGTTTGTACTGCAAGCTCAAGAGTAAAACATCTGCTCCTATATCCTAGGTCAATTACAGAAGAGAGCTCCTGGGAAACCTTCACATATACAGTGCGCCCCTGGGATTCAGGCACAGAGCATTCAGTGGAAGAAATGAATGGTGGAAATGTGCTGTGCATTCTGATAATGAAAATAGTTATTCTCCCACTGAGTTTGTATCTATTAATATACTTTTTACCTCTGTGATTACCTTGTATCTAAACCTCTGCAGACTGCCCCTTGTCTCAGTTCTTTTCACAGACTGGCATTTTAGCCAATGAGTGCTGATTCAAATAACTCCATGGGAGTGAGCACAATGTTATCTATATGGCACGCATGAACTAGCACTGTCTAGCTTTGTGAGACTGTCAAATGCACTAAGATAAGAAGTTGCCTTCAAGGGCTTAGAAATGAGCATATGAGCCTACCGTGGTTTAGATTTCAATAAAGAATACCAAGAGAACAAAGCAAATTTTATGATAAAACCAAATTGGAAAGTTGTTTAAAATGACACGCCCTATCTGAATTATTAAAGGAACAGTCCACACAACATATATAATGACTTATTCCTATGTAGTAGTTAAAGTTGATTTAATCCCCCCTGTAGCCCATGTTTAATGCATATATGTTTTTTGTTCAAAATCACTTTTCATTCTCCGGCTGATTTGAAATGGCCGACAGACCCCTCTTTTCCCTGGCGTCATCCTAAATGAATGCCCTGTTGAAACCAACTGCTTCATGTCGAGCAAGCTTGTGTACGTCTTTTGCGCATGCGCATTGTATTTAAGAGTTTACTATACTTATTTATCTATACAGTACATATAATCAGCAATAGCAAGCAATCCGCTAATAATTGTTCAAACAGATAATAGTGCACATCAATTCAAATAACAAATTCCATCAATCTAAAGTTAGGTGTAAATAACAAGCTTGGCACATATCATGCAAAGCATAGTCCAAACTCACCTAATTTAATATAAACAATCCAAATGATGACTCCTATTTTATTTCTGGTTTGCACATAAGCCGGGATTAGCTGTAAACTTATACTGTTCTGAAAAAGTGAAAAGTAAACTTCTGTAGACGTCCTTTAGGCTAAGGGCATAACCATAAAACACAATACCATGTGCAGGAGCTCATTAGAGTGAAGCAGCTGGTGTTGTGCACAGATCAACTAATTGCTAACCAACTAATCGATTATGAGATTCGCTGACAACTATTTTAATAATCTATTAATATCGATTAGTTGTTGCAGCTCTAAATTATATTGTGCAATTCTGTATTTAGTGTAACACTGAATAATGAAATAAATATATTAGGTTCCCCAAGGCAGATTATACAGTGATGTGAGATGTCATTGCAGAAAATGCAGCATGTCTGCAGAAAGAACAGGACACATGCAGGAACTGTTAGCGCTTAAACTTTGTAGTGCTGCTCCACATTAGACAGTTCTCTTCAAACAGAGCTGTGTTTTTAACACAGTGCATCCAGAGCAAAGTGCTGTTTGAAGTGAGCAGTCAAATATGCAGTAGCGCTGCAAAGCAGCAGCACATTGCTTGTTGACTGTCTCTCAGAGATTTCCCAGTGTGCAAAACTGTTTATTCTAAATGTAAGAGCACTGCATCTTTTTATTACTACATTTCTGTTAGACCAAGAGAAAAGGAAACAGATTTATTAGAGACATTTTAAAAATTTTCTTTTTTTTTTGTATGCAGCTAATTTGCAATGCAATTTTCAACTACTGCACTATATTATAACAATTAAAAATTGCTTTATTCTTCAGTTAACCAACACATTGCAATTGAACTGGTGCGTTAGTGTAACTGTCTAATTTAAAATTGAATTTTATTTAAAAAATGACCTGCAGAAAAATTTTCACTAAAAAAAAATCTCATCGCAGAAAGTAAAGAAAAGTTCTGCCTCTGGGATTAGGTTTAATGTCCCTTTAAAACAGACCCTGCTACACATCTGCCCCTAGTTAGTCTCAGCAGGGGTGATAAGATCATGTAAAACAATAAAAGTGTTGCTAACAAACTAATATAACAACCCCTACTCAGTAACAAGGTCAGATTGCCTTATTTGTAGGAGCCAAACTATGAACGGGTGCCCTTCTGCGCTAGATACCGGGCGCCCCTCAATAAAGCAGGGCTGATAATGTTCGGTTTGGGGGCACAGTGTGTATTAACCCTTCACTGGAACAGAGAGCCACACAGTATGTATTAACCATTCACTAGCACAGAGAGCTACACAGTGTGTATTAACCCTTCACTGGAACAGAGAGCCACACAGTATGTATTAACCCTTCACTAGCACAGAGTGTAATAACCCATTCACTAGCACAGAGAGCAGCACAGTGTGTATTAACCCTTCACTGGAACAGAGAGCCACACAGTATGTATTAACCATTCACTAGCACAGAGGGCAGCACAGTGTGTATTAACCATTCACTAGCACAGAGAGCAGTCCAGTGGGTATTAACCCTTCACTAGCACAGAGAGCAGCACAGTGTGTATTAACCCCTTCACTAGCACAGAGAGCAGCACAGTGTGTATTAACCCCTTCACTAGCACAGAGAACAGCAGAGTGTGTATTAACCCTTCACTAGCACAGAGAGCAGCACAGTGGGTATTAACCCTTCACTAGCACAGAGAGCAGTACAGTATGTATTAACCATTTACTAGCACAGAGAGCAGCAGTGTGTATTAACCCTTCACTAGCACAGAGAGCTGCACAGTGTGTATTAACCCTTCACTAGCACAGAGAGCTGCACAGTGTGTATTAACCCTTCACTAGCACAGAGAGCAGCACAGTGTGTATTAACCCTTCACTAGCACAGAGAGCAGCAGTGTGTATTAACTCTTCACTAGCACAGAGAGCAGCACAGTGTGTATTAACCTTTCACTAGCACAGAGAGCAGCACAGTGTGTATTAAACCCTTCACTAGCACAGAGAGCAGTACAGTATGTATTAACCATTTACTAGCACAGAGAGCTGCACAGTGTGCATTTACCCTTCACTAGCACAGAGAGCAGCACAGTCTGTATTAACCCTTCACTAGCACAGAGAGCAGCACAGTCTGTATTAACCCTTCACTAGCACAGAGAGCAGCACAGTCTGTATTAACCCTTCACTAGCACAGATAGCAGTACAGTGCATATTAACAATTCACTAGCACAGAGAGCAGCACAGTGTATATTAACCCTTTACTAGCAGAGAGCTGCACAGTGTGTATTAACCCTTCACTAGCACAGAGAGCAGCACAGTGTGTATAAACCCTTCACTAGCACAGAGAGCAGCACAGTGTGTATTAACCCTTCACTAGGACAGAGAGCAGCACAGTGTGTATTAACCCTTCACTAGCACAGAGAGCAGCACAGTGTGTATTAACCCTTCACTAGCACAGAGAGCAGCAGTGTGTATTAACCCCTTCACTAGCACAGAGAGCAGCACAGTGTGTATTAACCCCTTCACTAGCACAAAGAGCAGCACAGTGTGTATTAACCCCTTAACTAGCACAGAGAGCAGCACAGTGTGTATTAACCCTTCACTAGCACAGAGAGCAGCACAGTGTGTATAAACCCTTCACTAGCACAGAGAGCAGCACAGTGTGTATTAACCCTTCACTAGCACAGAGAGCAGCACAGTGTGTATTAACCCTTCACTAGCACAGAGAGCAGCACAGTGTGTATTAACCCTTCACTAGCACAGAGAGCAGCACAGTGTGTATTAACCCTTCACTAGCACAGAGAGCAGCACAGTGTGTATTAACCCTTCACTAGCACAGAGAGCAGCACAGTGTGTATTAACCGTTCACTAGCACAGAGAGCAGCACAGTGTGTATTAACCCTTCACTAGCACAGAGAGCAGCACAGTGTGTATTAACCCTTCACTAGCACAGAGAGCAGCACAGTGTGTATTAACCCTTCACTAGCAAAGAGAGCCGCAGTGTGTATTAACTCTTCACTAGCACAGAGAGCAGCACAGTGTGTATTAACCCTTCACTAGAACAGAGAGCAGCACAGTGTGTATTAAACCCTTCACTAGCACAGAGAGCAGCACAGTGTGTATTAACCCTTCACTAGCACAGAGAGCAGCAGTGTGTATTAACCCTTCACTAGCACAGAGAGCAGCACAGTGTGCATTAACCCTTCACTAGCAAAGAGCAGCACAGTGTGTATTAACCCTTCACTAGCACTGATAGTTGCACATTGTGTATTAACCCTTCACTAGCACAGAGAGCTGCACAGTGTGTATTAACCCTTCACTAGCACAGAGAGCAGCACAGTGTGTATTAACCCTTCACTAGCTCAGAGAGCAGCAGTGTGTATTAACCCTTCACTAGCACAGAGAGCTGCACAGTGTGTATTAACCCTTCACTAGCACAGAGAGCTGCACAGTGTGTATTAACCCTTCACTAGCACAGAGAGCAGCACAGTGTGTATTAACCCTTCACTAGCACAGAGAGCAGCACAGTGTGTATTAACCCTTCACTAGCACAGAGAGCAGCAGAGTGTATTAACTCTTCACTAGCACAGAGAGCAGCACAGTGTGTATTAACCTTTCACTAGCACAGAGAGCAGCACAGTGTGTATTAAACCCTTCACTAGCACAGAGAGCAGCACAGTGTGTATTAACCCTTCACTAGCACAGAGAGCAGCAGTGTGTATTAACCCTTCAATAGCACAGAGAGCAGCACAGTGTGCATTAACCCTTCACTAGCAAAGAGCAGCACAGTGTGTATTAACCCTTCACTAGCACTGATAGTTGCACATTGTGTATTAACCCTTCACTAGCACAGAGAGCTGCACAGTGTGTATTAACCCTTCACTAGCACAGAGAGCAGCACAGTGTGTATTAACCCTTCACTAGCTCAGAGAGCAGCAGTGTGTATTAACCCTTCACTAGCACAGAGAGCTGCACAGTGTGTATTAACCCTTCACTAGCACAGAGAGCTGCACAGTGTGTATTAACCCTTCACTAGCACAGAGAGCAGCACAGTGTGTATTAACCCTTCACTAGCACAGAGAGCAGCACAGTGTGTATTAACCCTTCACTAGCACAGAGAGCAGCAGAGTGTATTAACTCTTCACTAGCACAGAGAGCAGCACAGTGTGTATTAACCTTTCACTAGCACAGAGAGCAGCACAGTGTGTATTAAACCCTTCACTAGCACAGAGAGCAGCACAGTGTGTATTAACCCTTCACTAGCACAGAGAGCAGCGCAGTGTGTATTAACCCTTCACTAGCACAGAGAGCTGCGCAGTGTGTATTAACCCTTAACTAGCACAGAGAGCAGTACAGTGTGTATTAACCCTTCACTAGCACAGAGAGCAGCGCAGTGTGTATTAACCCTTCACTAGCACAGAGAGCTGCGCAGTGTGTATTAACCCTTAACTAACACAGAGAGCAGTACAGTGTGTATTAACCCTTCACTAGCACAGAGAGCAGTGCAGTGTGTATTAACCCATCACTAGCACAGAGAGCAGCACAGTGTGTATTAACCCTTCACTAGCACAGAGATTAGCACAGTGTGTATTAACCCTTCACTAGCAAAGAGCAGCACAGTGTGTATTAACCCTTCACTAGCACTGATAGTTGCACAGTGGGTATTAACCCTTCACTAGCACAGAGAGCAGCACAGTGTGTATTAACCCTTCACTAGCACAGAGAGCAGCACAGTGTGTATTAACCCTTCACTAGCACAGAGAGCAGCACAGTGTGTATTAACCCTTCACTAGCACAGAGAGCAGCACAGTGTGTATTAACCCTTTACTAGCACAGAGAGCAGCACAGTGTGTATTAACCCTTCATTAACACAGAGAGCAGCACAGTGTGTATTAACCATTAACTAACACAAAGAGTTAAACAGCACTTAGTATCCCATTGCCTGGCACAAGCAGATGAATAACATGCACTAAAAAGAACAACATTTATAACAATTATAAACGTTTTAAGCAGACTAGAAAGTGACTAAAACGTTTTATTACACAATACACACAGCCTGACTCACTCACCCAGCAGCAGCTGCACAGGAAGTAAATGGGAGGGGAACAACAGAACAAAACACCGGAGCTCCACTATCACAGGAAACATGTGACCTCCACTCAAAGGTTTTTTTGGCTGCTTTTTTTTTTAAAATCAACTTTAATGTAACAAACAACCAGTAGACAATAATTCTGGAAACTAAACATTTTGCAGCTATCTTGTGCTTAATGGGCCAGTAAACCTAAAAGAAAGTAAAATGTACAAGGCTGAAATTGTCTTCTTATTCAGTCAGCTTTTTATTCTGCAACCACTTGCAATTTGCAAAATAAAGCTTTATAAACAAAATATCTAGCATTATTTTTATTTAAATAAAATAATACACTTTCTAAAAATCTAAGCAAACTTACAGCAGACATCCCAACCTGCAAAAACTTGTTACATGATCTTATATTGCAATAAACAGATGGCAAACAGGACACAATTGTGATTATGTTCTGAATAAGTAACTGGTATTTTAAAAAGGTTAAAATCCTTTGTACCACTCATTTCTGTGGATATATACAGGGTGTGCTAGGGTTGCCACCTCGACCATGGTTTCCTGGACACTTATGAGTTACACATGCTGCAGGGTGTGCAGAGTGGAACATGAATTACACCTAGGGTTGCCACCTTTTGCCCAAAAAAATCCTGGACAGTTTTTAAGTGGGCGTGGTGAGGGTGTGGCTTGGGGCGTGGCTTGTCGCGGTCTCAAATTCATTATGAAATTCATATTATTTTCTGCAGTAATTAAAAAACTAATATAATTAATATAATATATACACATATATATATATATATATATATATATATATATATATATATTAATTTATATATTAATTATATTAGTTGTTTAATTACTGCAGAAAATAAATTGTTTAATTCATGGGTGATGTAATTTTTAAGTAATGGTGTCAAGTGTGAGTAACACACCCTGTCCCAGCTGGTCCAACAGACACGCAGCCTTCCTTATATACTGCAAAGAAAATGCAAAACGCCTTCTAAGTATGTTTGATATTTTTGTCATAAATATATGGGACATATTTATTGTATTTCACAAGTTAGCCAGATCTACAAGACTTAGACTTGCAATCAAACAGCATCAATTATCACAGAGGTCCTCTGTGCGATTAGTTATCGGACCGGTCACCGGCTGCACGCACCTCTGAACCTCTGCTGTTTGACTGTCTCGTCTATCCTCTTCAAGTTCTCTGCACTCTGCTCTGCAGCTGTTGCTCCCAAGGTCCATTCTGAGCAGTGAGCACTTCTACAGAGCTAATGGCGCCAATCTAAGCATCACAGCTGCGCAGGCGCAGCACAGGCTCAGTGCAGCGACTAATGGACTTGTAAGTGTCAGTGACCCTCCTCTTGCTCCCTCCCACATACAGTATGCTAATGCTATGCTATACTACTCCTGGCAGCAGCAGGCTCCTCCGTCTCTCCTCCCGCCGGGCTAAGAGGTCCCCTGGCCAGCTAATTTGTTTTTTATCTGCGCTCACTGTGCTGTACCCGCCCAAGGGGAGCTCTTAGCCCGGGGCATTTGACTGTAGTTCCGGGACACGGGACATACAGTCCCAGACCGGGACTGTCCCGGTGAAACCGGGGCAGGTGGCAACCCTAATTACACCCCTGGACAGCACTATTCATGTTCCTCCCTGCAGGATGTGTAATTCATAAGTGTCCAGGAAAACATGGCCGAGGGGGCAACTATAGCGTGAACCCCTCATAGAACAGACGTTATCAGCCTGGCCCAACGGTCTTTATGGCAAACAAATTGGTGCCAACCTTGCCAATTCATATATTTTACCTTTTCTAAATAAGTAATTGGTATTTAAAAAGGATTAAAATCCTTTGAGCCACTAATTTCTGTGTGGATATATATATAGGGTGTGAGCCCCTTCATAGTATAGACATGTTCTCAGCCTGGCACAATGGTTTCTATGGCAAACAAACTGGTGTCAACCTTGCCACTGAGGAAACAGCCTGTTTGGCAGAGAAACGCGTTGCAACTGTTTTTAACATTTGTTTTTTATTTATTAGGGTATAACTGTATATATCCTTTTAATTTCTAACAATTGGACAATAAATTGTCATTTTTTATGGAAGCCTATGCCTGTTCATTAGTTTGGTGTACTGGATATTATCATCCTGCTGCAGTATCAGTGTAGCTGGGTCACTGTGATTCCCCAGCTTGCCTCAATCAGCACATGGGTGCTGCTCTATTTGTGAGTATATCATTTTCCCATTTGTCTTACAATATTGCACTAGGAGGAGCCCTTTCTTCGTGATTTCCTTCCCACAGAACCATTTGGATACATTGGAACTCATTATCCTGCTCAGGATCAGTGTAGCTGGGTCACTGTGATTCCCCAGCCTGTCTCAATCAGCACATGGGTGCTGCTTCTTTTAGTGAGTATTTAAAGTGAATGTCAAGTCACGTTCACCACTCTTCCTCATCTTGTTAATTACCTAAAATAAACGTTAGTTTAATTCATCATTTTTTTATAATTTAAGACTAAAACCATAATCGAAGGATTTAAAACCCTACTTCGCTTACTTTCTTACTCCGCCCGCCATCTTGTCCCTCGTATCTAATTTGATTGACATTGCCCTTAACGAATTATAGCTCATACCCCGTGGCATCCAGCCCCTTTTTGCACACGTAACGCGATCAAACTGCACATGCGTTCCCTAACAAATCGTCATTGACAATCCATGCTCGTTCACATGTAGCGCATGCGCAAATAATTCCGAACACCTAACGCATGCGCAATGTCTATCTACCTGTCAACCGCGGTCCGCGATCCCTAATAAAGTGTTTAACCCCTAAACCGCCGCTCCCGGACCCCGCCGCTACCTAATAAAGTTATTAACCCCTAAACTGCCGCTATCTACCTTAGCTACCCCGCCGCCATCTACCCCTGCGCCATCTACCCCATCTACCCCGCCGACATCTACCCCGCCGACATCTACCCCATCTACCCCGCTGACATCTACCCCGCCGACATCTACCCTGCCGACATCTACCCCATCTACCCCGCCGACATCTACCCCATCTACCCCGCCGACATCTACCCCGCTGACATCTTCCCCATCTACCCCGCTCACATCTACCCCGCCGACATCTACCCCATCTACCCTGCTGACATCTACCCCGCCAACATCTACCCCATCTACCCCGCCGACATTTCCCCATCTACCCCGCTGACATCTACCCCGCCGACATCTACCCCGCCGACATCTACCCCGCTGACATCTACCCTGCCGACATCTACCCCATCTACCCCGCTGACATCTACCCCGCCGCCATCTACCCCATCTACCCCGCCGCCATCTACCCCGCCGCCATCTACCCCACTGACATCTACCCCATCTACCCCGCCGACATCTACCCCATCTACCCCGCCGACATCTACCCCATCCACCCCGCCGACATCTACCCCATCCACCCCGCCGACATCTACCCCATCTACCCCGCCGACATCTACCCCATCCACCCCGCCGACATCTACCCCATCCACCCCGCCGACATCTACCCCATCTACCCCGCCGACATCTACCCCACCTACCCCACCGACATCTACCTTAGCTACCCCGCCACCATCTATCTTGCCTACCCCGCCGCCATCTATTTTAAAAATATTAACCCCTAATTTAATCCCCCTACACCGCCGCCAGCTATACTAACTATATTAACCCTAATTATATTAGGGTTAATATAGTTATTATATTATATATATATTAAGTATAATAACCCTATCTAACTCTAACATCCCTAACTAAATTCTTATTAAAATAGATCTAATTAATATTAATATTATTAATTAAAATATTCCTATTTAAATCTAAATACTTACCTATAAAATAAACCCTAATATAGCTACAATATAACGAATAATTACATTGTAGCGATTTTAGGGTTTATATTTATTTTACAGGCAACTTTGTATTTATTTTAACTAGGTACAATAGCTATTGAATAGTTATTAACTATTTAATAGCTACCTAGTTAAAATAATTACCAATGTACCTGTAAAATAAATCCTAACCTAAGTTACAAATACACCTACACTATCAATAAATTAAATAAACTACAAATATCTAAACTAAAATACAATAAATTAAACTAAACTAAATTACCAAAAAAACAAACACTAAATTACAAAAAATAAAAAAAATATTACAAGATTTTTAAGCTAATTACACCTATTCTAAGCCCCCTAATAAAATAATAAAGCCCCCCAAAATAAAAAAAATTCCCTGCCCTATTCTAAATTAAAAAAGTTCAAAGCTCTTTTACCTTACTAGCCCTTAAAAGGGCGTTTAGCGGGGCATGCCCCAAAGAAAACTGCTCTTTTGCCTGTAAAGATAAACACAATACCACCCCCCAACATTACAACCCACCACCCACATACCCCTATTCTAAACCCACCCAAACCCCCCTTAAATAAACCTAACACTACCCCCTGAAGATCTCCCTACCTTGTATTCACCCAGCCGGGTAGAAGTCTTCATCCGATCCGGACGATGTCCAATCAAGCGGCAGTGAACTCTTCTTCCATCCGGCGATGTCTTCAAGCAAAGCGGCATCTTCAATCTTCTTTCTTCGCTCCTCCGCCGCGGAGCATCCATCCGGCACGAAGACTAAACGAGGAATGAGGTACCTTTAAATGACGTAATCCAAGATGGCGTCCGTCGAATTCCGATTGGCTGATAGGATTCTATCAGCCAATCGGAATTAAGGTAGAAAAATCTGATTGGCTGATTGAATCAGCCAATCAGATTCAAGTTAATCTGATTGGCTGATTCAATCAGCCAATCAGATTTCTCTACCTTAATTCCGATTGGCTGATAGAATCCTATCAGCCAATCGGAATTTGACGGACACCATCTTGGATGACGTCATTTAAAGGAACCTCATTCGTCGGGAAGTCGTCGTGCCGGATGGATGCTCCGCAGCGGAGGAGCGAAGAAAGAAGATTGAAGATGCCGCTTTGCTTGAAGACATCACCGGATGGAAGAAGACTTCTCTGCAGCTTGATTGAAGATAGGGGTATGTGGGTGGTGGGTTGTAATGTTGGGGGGTGGTATTGTGTTTTTTTTTTCAGGCAAAAGAGCAGTTTTCTTTGGGGCATGCCCCGCAAAAGGCCCTTTTAAGAGCTGGTAAGGTAAAAGAGCTAACTTTTCTTAATTTAGAATAGGGCAGGGGAATTTTTTTATTTTGGGGGCTTTATTATTTTATTAGGGGGCTTAGAATAGGTGTAATTAGCTTAAAAATCTGGTAATATTTTTTTTTATTTTTTGTAAATTAGTGTTTGTTTTTTTTGTAATTTAGTTTAGATTATTTTATTGTATTTTAGTTTAGATATTTGTAGTTTATTTAATTTATTGATAGTGTAGGTGTATTTGTAACTTAGGTTAGGATTTATTTTACAGGTAAATTGGTAATTATTTTAACTAGGTAGCTATTAAATAGTTATTAACTATTTAATAGCTATTGTACCTAGTGAAAATAAATACAAAGTTACCTTTAAAATAAATATAAACCCTAAAATAGCTACAATGTAATTATTAATTACATTGTAGCTATCTTCGGGTTTATTTTGTAGGTAAGTATTTAGATTTAAATAGGAATATTTTCATTAATAATATTAATATTAGATTTATTTTAACCCCTTAATGACCGGACCATTTTTCAATTTTCTTACCCTTAATGACAATGGCTATTTTTACATTTCTGCAGTGTTTGTGTTTAGCTGTAATTTCCCTCTTACTCATTTACTGTACCCACACATATTATATACCGTTTTTCTCGCCATTAAATGGACTTTCTAAAGATACCATTATTTTCATCATATCTTATAATTTACTAAAAAAAAAATAATAAAATATGAGGAAAAAATGGAAAAAAACACACTTTTTCTAACTTTGACCCCCAAAATATGTTACACATCTACAATCACCAAAAAACACCCATGCTAAATAGTTTATAAATTTTGTCCTGAGTTTAGAAATACCCAATGTTTACACGTTCTTTGCTTTTTTTGCAATTTATGGGGCAATAAATACAAGTAGCACTTCGCTATTTCCAAACCACTTTTTTTCAAAATTAGCGCTAATTACATTGGAACCCTGATATCTGTCAGGAATACCTGAATATCCCTTGACATGTATATATTTTTTTTTAGAAGACAACCCAAAGTATTGATCTAGGCCCATTTTTGTATATTTCATGCCACCATTTCACCGCCAAATGCGATAAAAAAAAAAAAAGTTCACTTTTTCACAAAATTTGTCACAAACTTTAGGTTTCTCACTGAAATTATTTACAAACAGCTTCTGCAATTATGGCACAAATGGTTGTAAATGCTTCTCTGGGATCCCCTTTTTTCAGAAATAGCAGACTTATATGGCTTTGGGGTTGCTTTTTGGTAATTAAAAGGCCGCTAAATGCCGCTGCGCACCACACGTGTTTTATGCCCAGGAGTGAAGGGGTTAATTAGGGAGCTTGTAGGGAGCTTGTAGGGTTAATTTTAGCTTTAGTGTAGTGTAGTAGACAACCCCAAGTATTGATCTAGGCCCATTTTGGTATATTTTATGCCACCATTTCACCGCCAAATGCGAGCAAATAAAAAAAAAAACTTTACATTTTTCACAATTTTAGGTTTCTCACTGAAATTATTTACAAACAGCTTGTGCAATTATGACAGAAATTGTTGTAAAAGCTTCTCTGGGATCCCCTTTGTTCAGAAATAGCAGACTTATATGGCTTTGGCGTTGCTTTTTGGTAATTAGAAGGCCGGTAAATGCTGCTGCGCACCACACGTTAATTATGCCCAGCAGTGAAGGGGTTAAATTAGGTAGCTTGTAGGGAGCTTGCAGGGTTAATTTTAGAGATCAGCCTCCCACCTGACACATCCCACCCCCTGATCCCTCCCAAACAGCTCTCTTCCCTCCCCCACCCCACAATTGTTCCCGCCATCTTAAGTACTGGCAGAAAGTCTGCCAGTACTAAATAAAAGAGGTTTTTTTTTTTTTTTAAATAAAAATAATAAAGTATTTTAGCTGTGATGGACCCCTGCCTTAGCCCCAACCTCCCTGATCCCCCCTCCAGCTCTCTAACCCTCTCCCCTACCTAATTACCGCCATCTTGGGTACTGGCAGCTGTCTGCCAGTACCCAGTTTGGCCCCAAAAAACCCCCAAAAAGTATTTTTATTTTATTTTTTACTTAAAAAACTATTTCTGTAGTGTAGCAGCCCCCCACAATCCCCCCCCCCCCCCCCCCCCCCCAGATCCTTTTATATTTTTTTTAAAAAAATTCCCTTTTTTTTCCCCTTTCTGCCCTCATTCATTGGTGTCAGTGTGGCTAATGGGTGCACGTGCACGCGCGCGCACGTGCACACTCGCCCATCGTGCATGCGCATGTGCACGCTCACGTGCAAACTCGCGCATTGTGCACGCGCACGCGCACCCTCACACCCGGCACTATCGCTACCACACCCGGCACTATCGCTACCGGTGCAGAGAGGGCCACAGAGTGGCTCTCTCTGCATCGGAGGCTTGTAAAGTGGTATTGCAGGATGCCTCCATATCGAGGCATCACTGCAATACCCTCAGAGCTGCTGGAAGCATTTGTGATCACTTCTAGCACTCTGTTAGACAACTGACGTACCAGGTACGTCCATTGTCATTAACTGCTTGTTAATGCATGACGTACCTGGTACGTCAGTTGTCATTAAGGGGTTAATAAGAGTTTAGTTAGGGATGTTAGAGTTAGATAGGGTTATTATACTTAATATATAGATAATACAATAACGATATTAACTATATTAACAGTAATATAATTAGGGTTAATATAGTTAATATATATAATATAATAACTATATTAACCCTAATATAATTAGGGTTAATATAGTTAATATAGCTGGCGGCGGTGTAGGGTGATTAGATTAGGGGTTAATGTGTTTAATATAGGCGGCGGCGGTGTAGGGGGATTAAATTAGGGGTTAATACATTTATTATAGGTAGGGCCGGTGTAGGGGGATTAGATTAGGGGGTAATACATTTATTATAGGTGGCCGCGGTGTAGGGGGATTTAGATTAGATGCAAAAGAGCTGTTTACTTTGTGACAAAGCCCCGCCAAAAGCCCTTTTAAGGGCTGGTAAAAGAGCTGAATTCTTTGGGGCAAAGCCCCGCAAAAAGCCCTTTTAAGGGCTGGCAATAGAGCTGTTACTTTGGGGTAATGCCATGCAAAAGGCCCTTTTCAGGGCTATTTTTAGGGTTAGACTTGGGTTTAGTGGTAGGGATAGTTTAGTATTTTAGGGGTTAAATAATTTAATATAGCTGGCAGCGGGGTAGGGGGATTAGATTAGGGGTTAATTAATTTAATATAGGTGGCGGCGGGGTAGGGGGATTAAATTAGGGGTTAATAATTTTAAAATAGATGGCGGCGGGGTAGGAGCTCACATTAGGGGGTAGCTAAGGTAGATGGCGGCGGTATAAGGGGCTCACTTTAGTGGGTAGTTTAATATTGTTGGCGACGGTGTAGGGGGATCACATTAGGGGGTAGTTAATGTAGGTGGCGGCGGGGTCCGGGAGCGGCGGTTTAGGGGTTAAATATTTTATTAGGGATTGCAGCGGGGGATCGCGGTTGACAGGTAGATAGACATTGCGCATGCGTTAGGTGTTAGGTTTATTTTGTAGCTAGTTTAGGGAGTTACAGGGCTCCAATAGACAGCGTAAGGCTTACTACGGCTGCTTTTTGTGGCGAGGTGAAAATGGAGTAAGATTTCTCCATTTTCGCCACGTAAGTCATAACGCTGTATATTGGATACCAAACTGCGCTGGTTTGGTATACCTGCCTATGGCCCAAAAAAACTACGGGCGACGGCAGAAATATACGAGCGTAACTTCTAGGTTACGCCGTATATAGGATACCAAACCAGCGCAAATTTCAGCATCGCCGGCATTTGCGGACGACGCTGCATATCGGATCGGGCCCTTGCAGCCTTCACAATTCGCTTACAACATAGTAATGAATGGCTAGTCATTGAATACTATGTTGCAACGATTGACGCCTGCGCTTTAGGCATAACATTTTTTGGGTCACGCAGGCGCAAATCGATTGTATGGGGAATGTTGCGCATGCGCAATTTTTCCGGCAATCGGGAACGCGCATTTGAAGTACGTACAGAGCGAGTGGGACCGCTCTGTACGTAATAAAGGCAATTATCCGGAAATACATGGAGGGCGGAGCTAGGAACGGCCGGGAATGTAAATATAAAGTGTATTTATAACAATAATATATATAAAAAAAATTAAAAAAAAGTTGCGATCATACTATATATTAGATGAGGAATAGAATACAGGCTGCAAAAACGAAAAACTTTACCTTCACTTTAATCTTCACATCTGTCATCTGTGCCATTTATTTTGTAATATTGCACTAGGAGACACCCTCTCTTCTTTGTGATTTTTTCTCACAGATCGTTTTGTTGCTTTATTTGATATAAGAGGAGCTGCCAATCAAGTTTGACCTTCTAAACGTCAATTACATTAGATATCTTTAATACAGGACTTTATAGAAGATTTCAGGACATTAATCAATATTGGCTTAAACTTCATTGCTTAGGTCAAGGATCCAGTTAAGTGTCCATTTATAATAGTCATATGTTTGTACATTACTGGTATTTGTTATATACATAATTGTGCAAATTTATTTATTTTGTCTTGTTATAGCGCTCCCCTATAGTTGGATACCTAGGTATCATCAACCGTTTTTTGTTAAATAACTAAATTTATGCTTACCTGATAAATTACTTTCTTTTACGATATGACGAGTCCACGGATTTCATCCTTACTTGTGGGATAGTAACCTCCTGCTAACAGGAAGTGGCAAAGAGCACCACAGCAGAGCTGTATATATAGCCCCTCCCCTTCCCCTCCACCCTCAGTCATTCGGCCGAAGGTTATAGGAAGAGAAAAGGAAAGGCTAAAAAGGTGCAGAGGTGACTGAAGTTTTCAAAAAATAAAATAAACCTGTCTTAAAATAACAGGGAGGGCCGTCTTTAACACAGGGCAAAAGGGGCAGCTGCCCAGGGCCCAGTCTCTGTTGAGGGGCCCAAGAGTCCTAAAAAAAAAAAAAAAATGTTTTTATGGTTCATACCCGACTGATGATGTGACATGGGGAACACACACATTCAGTCCTAATACTGTCAAAGTCAAAAGTACTCTGCTTATATATATTTTTTTTTTTTTTAAAAAACTGTGCCAGACCGTGCCGGTGTCATGTGACATGCCAAGCTATTGCCATGTGCTGTTTTAGATGTGCACTGTGTAGCACTGAATGCAAAGCCCTAACTCGGCATCCAGCCATTTCCACTGCATCAGAAAAGGTCCTACTGGGGTTACCACTGTTACCAGGTAACTGCTCTGGTTGTGGGGATTGTTTCTGGGTAGGGCTAACTGTAGGCTCATGCAGCAGAAAGCTGGAGCGGCAGGCACATGAGGATTTGAGCATCTGTGCAGCTGCATACACTGCTGTCTTCAGTCTTGAGGCTGTGTGACTCATCTCACACTGTATCCATGCAGCCTTGGACAGACAGCATCCAGTCTGCTGGTCCCCTTAGCCCTGCTCTTTCTGCTGTGGCCCTAAGATCAACTAACTGAAGTTGGTTAGGGGAACAGTGCTTCGTAGAAAGGTGTCAGTGGGAAGAATAAGTGAGTGCACATACGCCCCTCCCCATGCAGCATTGTCTAGTGCAGGGTGAGAGGGAACTTGTTCCTAGCAAAGAAGTGACATGTGCTGCTGTGGCTGATGTATAGTGTCATGCTGATACTGCACACATTAATGTAAGGTTTATTTTTTATTTTTTTTATTTTTTGGTTTTCAAAGCTTTATTCAAGAATAAATGAAAAAGAAAATGATACATACAGCAAATGTCTTAAGATACATTGGGTTTAGGTACAATGTTCACAGTGGGGACAAGTATGGGTCAAAGGTCCTGATTGCCCACAAATGGGGCCAGCGTGGCAAAAAGTTCAAGGGTGACTCCACTGTCCAAATATGCCTTCTTTGCTGTACAACAAATTATCATAACAGTATAATGTATAATTGAGGTAAATAACATATAGTTCGGACATGGGCTAGCTCACATACCCACGTCAGAAATGAATGTGAGCAGAGGAAGAGAAAGGAAGAGAAGCATGAGGGAGGGAGAAGGAGGGGAAGAAAAAAAAAAAAAAAGAAGAGGGGGAGGGGAATGGAGGGAGGGGGGAGGGAGGGTAAACCAGTGTGTGGAAGGGGCTAGGGAAAGGGAGACAGCCGGACCTCCCCAGGGAAAGTGAGGATTCCTAACCGAGTCATGACACATCTGCTGAGATCGCATCATCGCCCCGGCCAAACAAGTCTTTAGATACCAGGCCCCTGGCCGGTTATCACCGGAGTTCCATCATATATTCGTGTATTTCTATTCTGTCATCTCTCAGAAATCTGTACCTTTCCAACTGAAGGTATCTGTCTACTTGGGCAGTCCAATCCTTCACCAGCAGCACTTCTGTGCTCTTCCACTTCTTAGGGATAAGGGACTTGGCGCTATTAAGCATAATAAAAAAAAGCTGTTTTGTAGGCTTATCTTTAAATTTAGGGAGGCCATGAAACAATAGAAGACCAGGTGACCTGGTCAGGGATGCCCCAATCACCGTTTCATTATGTCCAACACCGAGTGCCAATATGGCCCGATGTTCCCACACCCCCACGAAATATGTATAAGAGTGCCAGTCTCCCCACAACCCCGCCAACACCTCCCATCTGTCTGTTTATATATCTTCTGCAACCTGTCAGGCGTAAGATACCACCCGGACAGGTATTTGTAGTTAGACTCTAACACTCTCGCTGAGACAGATATCTTTGAGTGTGTCTTAAAAAATTTTCCCCAATCCTTGTCACTTGGTGGGGGAGTAATTTCTCTATTCCATTGTTTTACATAACCAGGCAGTGGGGTTTCTCTATGTGAGAGGAGTAGGCGATAAGCTATGGAGATCAGGTGTTTGGGCGTATGCTGCAGGAGGCACAGGGACTCTAAGATGGTTAGGTGTCTGGTTATATTGCTTGGTCTTTTATGTGTCTTCAAAAAGTGTTGGAGTTGTGTGTGAAAATACCAGGAGATTTCGAGTCCTGACCTCCCTAGATCAGCCCTGTCTCTAAGCATCTGCTCCGCGAGAAGTCGGTGGAAGGACGTCTGTGAGATCTGGGTTTTGTCAATCTGGGTACGTTGTGCACTTGTGAAGGGTATGTCTGGATTGTCCAGGAATGGTGTAAGAGGTGAGGGGTTGGAGGTAATATGTGAGTGTTCTACTATTAATTGGTCCCAACATTTGAAAAATTCTCTAAGGATAGGATAACTATTTATTAGTTCTGGTCGGGATTTAGCTGAGGTCCATCCCAGGGTTCCCATATTCTGCACTCCCAGGATTGTCCTACAAATTTGAACCCAAGTTTTATCTTGAGAATTGTGACTCCATTCTACTTGGTGCTGAATGTTAATGGCTTTTTTATATGTAACTAGGCTAGGTACCCCCAGACCTCCTTTGTCTTTTGCTAAGTAGAGGGTTTTTCGTGCAATTCGCGGCCTAACACCTTTCCAGATAAACTCCTCCAACACGCCCTGTAATTTCTGTAGGTAGTGTGTGGGTAGAGGAATCGGGAGTGTTTGGAGATAGTACAGAACTCTAGGTAGTGTATTCATTTTTACAATGCCAATTCTATCCAGCCAGGAGACCGGTTTATTTCTCCAAGAGGAGAGATCCCCAGTGATCATGGTGAGTAAGTTTGTGTAGTTAGCCTCGTAGAGAGCTTCCATAGAGGGGGTGAGATAAATCCCTAGGTATTTAAGGGTGCGGGTTTGGATACGTAGAGGGCACATGGAAGACAGTTGGCTGAGTTCTCATTTTGGAAGATTAATATTTAATATTTCGGATTTAGTTTTATTTAGGTGAAAGTTTGAGCATTTACCGTATATCTCGAATTCTTTCAAAGCCTCAGAGAGTGACGTAATGGGGTCTGTCAGGGAGAGCAGGACATTGTCTGCGTACATGGACAACTTGTGTTTCTGGTCCCCAATCCGGATACCCTTAATTTTCTTGTTAACTCTAATTCTCTGGGCCAGAGCCTCCATAACCAGGGCAAATAATAGCGGCGACAGGGGGCAACCCTGCCTGGTGCCGTTCATTATGTTGAATGGATTGGAGAGGATGTTATTGACCCTGACTTGAGCAGAGGTGAGCAGAGGGGGCTGTGTAGAGGGAGAAGATTATATGCATGTAGACTTGGCCAAACCCCATCTTCGACAGGACCGCCTTCAAAAACTTCCAGCTAATCCTGTCGAAGGCCTTTTCTGCATCAGTAGACACCAGGATCGACGGGATCTTGTTTATTTGTGCATAGTTTCCAAGCAGGGTGGCCTTTATAGTATTATCCCTGTCCTCACGGCCGGGTACAAAGTCAACCTGGTCAGGTGAGATTAAGTTTGGTAAAAATTTGTTTAATCTATTAGAGAGGATTTTTGCAAAAATCTTGATATCAACATTGAGAAGTGATATTGGTCTAAAGTTTTCTGGTTTGTTAGTGGGTTTAACCGGCTTGGGGATGGTCGTGATGTGGGCTAAGAGCATGGAAGGAGGGAAACCCTGGGAGGTGTCTATGGAATTAAATAAGCAGGCCAGATGAGGAGACAGAATAGATTTGTAAAGCTTGTAGTATTTAGCGCTAAAGCCACCTGTGCCCGGGCTTTTGCCTGTCGGCAGGTCGTCAATAGTATGTGAGACTTCTTCAGAAGTGAAAGGGGTGTCTAGAGCATCCGTCTCTGTCTGTGAGAGCGAGGGTAATGTGATTGAGTCCAAATATTGGTTCATAGCTAAAGAAGTCGAGCTCTCCTCTCCTTCTGGCAGAGGGTGGGAGGGGTTCTGTATATTGTATAGTTTGTGGTAGTATGCTCTTAGAGTCTCTGCTATGTCCAGGCTATTGGTGTGTGCGAAATTGTGTTTGTCCTCTAGAGAGTGGATGTGTGTTTTTAGATGTTTTCTTTTGAGGGCCCTTGCTAATAACTTCCCAGGTTTATCACCGAATTCATAGTACTTTTGTTGACTCCGTAAAGCCATCTTCTGATATTCATTCGTGTGTATGTTTTGGATTTCTTTTCTAACCTGAGTTCTGTGTGTAAGGTTTATTTTTATAGTTTTTATTTTCTCTCTGTCTCAGATTTTACAGCTTCCCATAGTAGTTCTGCTGTTCTAGTCAGTAAACGTATATTTGTCTGCACCTCCATGCTTCCTCCTCAGTCTCTACCTTGCTTTGCTCCTGTTGGCTGCCCTAAATCTGTTTAACCAGCTAACCTCCCACCAGAATCACATTCAAAAGAATATTAAATGAATCCACAGTGGAGGAATTTATATATTTATTTACTTATTAGTACTGCTTAGGTCCAGTTTCACATATTGCAATTTATTTCATTTTTTTTAAATGATTAACCCAGCAGTGGATGATCCACCACTGGGCTAATAATTAAAAAAATAAAAAAAAATTTGATTTAGTTGTTTTTTGGGATGTTGGGGTGGAGAGCAAAATTGCATGGGCTAGGGGGTGGGGGCCCAAGAAAATTTTTGCAGAGGGTCCAGTCAATATTAAAGACGGCCCTGGACTCATCATATTGTAAAAAAAAGTAATTTATCAGGTAAGCATAAATTTAGTTTTCTTTTACAAAGATATGACAAGTCCACAGATTTCATCCTTACTTGTGGGAAACCAATACCAAAGCAATAGGACACGGATGAAAGGGAGGAACAAGACAGGAACCTAAATGGAAGGCACCACTGCTTGAAGAACTTTTCTCCCAAAAATAGCCTCAGAAGAAGCAAAAGTATCAAATTTGTAAAATTTGGAAAAAGTGTGAAGGGACGACCAAGTCGCAGCCTTACAAATCTGTTCCACAGATGCATCATTTTTAAAAGCCCATGTGGAAGCCACAGCCCTAGTAGAATGAGCCGTAATTCTTTCAGGAGGCTGCTGTCCAGCAGTCTCATATGCCAGGCAGATGATACTTCTCAGCCAAAAAGAAACAGAGGTAGCCATATCTTTCTGACCCCTACGCTTTCCAGAATAAACAATGAATAATGAAGATGATTGACAGAAATCCTTAGTTGCCTGTAAGTAAAACTTTAAGGCATGGACCATGTCCAAGTTATGTAACAGACGCTCCTTCTTAGAAGAAGGATTAGGACAAAAGGAAGGAACAACAATTTCCTGATTAATATTCTTATTCGAAACAACCTTAGGAAGGAACCCAGGTTTGGTACGTAAAACCACCTTATCAGAATGAAATATGAGATAAGGCGAATCACACTGTAATGCTGAAAGCTCAGAAACTCTTTGAGCAGAAGAAATAGCAACCAAAAACAGAACTTTCCAAGATAATAGTTTAATATCTATGGCATGCATAGGTTCAAATGGAACCCCTTGCAGAGTTCGAAGAACTAAATTCAAACTCCAGGGAGGAGTTATAGGTCTAAATACAGGCTTAATTCTAGATAGAGCCTGACAAAAAGACTGAACATCTGATACATTTGCCAAACGTTTGTGAAACAGAATTGACAAAGCTGAAATTTGTCCCTTTAAGGAACTTGCTGATAACCCTTTCTCCAATCCTTCTTGGAGAAAAGACAAAATCCTAGGAATCCTAACTTTACTCCATGAGTAACCCTTGGATTCACACCAATAAAGATATTTACGCCATATCTTATGATAGATCTTTCTAGTGACAGGCTTTCTAGCCTGTATCAAAGTATTGATAACTGAATCAGAGAATCCTCGCTTCGATAAAATCAAGCGGTCAATCTCCACGCAATCAGTTGCAGAGAAATTAGATTTGGATGTTGGAAAGGACCTTGAATGAGAAGGTCCTGTCTCAACGGAAGTTTCCACGGTGGCAGAGAGGACATGTCCACTAGATCCGCATACCAAGTCCTGCGTGGCCACGCAGGCGCTATCAGGATCACTGAAGCTCTCTCCTGTTTGATTAGAGCAATCACGCGTGGGAGGAGAGGAAACGGCAGAAACACATAAGCTAGGCTGAACAACCAAGGTACTGCCAAGGCATCTATCAGTTCGGCCGGAGGATCCCTTGACCGGGATCCGTATCTTGGAAGCTTGGCATTTTGACGAGATGCCATCAAATCCAATTCCGGTCTGCCCCATCTGAGAATCAATGAGGCAAATACCTCCGGGTGAAGTTCCCACTCCCCTGGATGAAAAGTCTGTTGACTTAGAAAATCTGCTTCCCAGTTCTCTACCCCTGGGATGTAGATCACTGACAGATGACAAGAGTGGGCCTCTGCCCAACTGATTATCTTGGATACTTCTATCATCGCTAAGGAACTCCTTGTTCCCCTCTGATGATTGACATATGCCACAGTCATTATGTTGTCCGAATGGAATCTGATGAATTTGGCCGAAGCCAACTGAGGCCACGCCTGAAGCGCATTGAATATTGCTCTCAGTTCCAGAATATTGATTGGAAGTAGAGACTCCACCTGAGTCCAAACACCCTGAGCCTTCAGGGGGTTCCAAACTGCACCCCAGCCCAGAAGGCTGGCATCTGTTGTCATTATCACCCATGAGGGTCTGTGGAAACAAGTCCCCTGGGACAGATGATCTGGCGACAACCACCAAAGAAGAGAGTTTCTGATCTCTTGATCCAGAATTATCTTTGGAGATAAATCCGCATAATCCCCATTCCACTGACCGAGCATGCACAGTTGCAGTGGTCTGAGATGAAAGCGAGCAAACAGAACGATGTCCATTGCTGCTACCATTAATCCGATTACCTCCATACACTGAGCCACTGATGGCCAAGGAATGGACTTTCATGGCTACCGAGTCTATCAGAGTTCCCAAGAAAGGAACCCTTCTCTGTGGAACAAGTGAACTCTTCTCTATGTTCACCTTCCAGCCGTGAGTTCTCAGAAAAGACAACACTGTGTCCGTGTGAGATTTTGTCAGATGATATGTTGACGCCTGAATCAGAACATCGTCCAGATAAGGTGCCACCGCTATCCCTTGCGGTCTGAGAACCGCCAAAAGAGACCCTAGAACTTTTGTGAAGATTCTGGGTGCTGTGGCCAACCCAAAAGGAAGAGCCACAAACTGATAATGTTTGTCCAAGAAGGCAAACCTTAGAAACCGATGATGATCTTTGTGGATTGGAATATGAAGGTAACCAATTTTGGAACAGGACAGATTACTCCCATAGTAAAAAGGTCTTTTACACAGCGTAAGAACGCCTCTCACTTTATCTGGTTTGTTGATAATTTTGAAAGATGAAATCTCCCTCTTAAGAGAAAATCCTTGAATTCCAATTGATAACCGTGGGTCACTAATTCTAGTGCCCAGGAATCCTGAACATCTCTTGCCCAAGCCTGAGCAAAGAAAGAAAGTCTGCCCCCTACTAGATCCAGTCCCGGATCGGGGGCCACCCGTTCATGCTGCTTTGTGGAAGAAGAAGAAGTGGGGCGCCCTCCTTTAAAGTTCCGAAAGAAACAAAAATTATTCTGTTTACCCCTCATTTTAACCGACCTATCCTGAGGTAGGGCATGGCCCTTACCTCCTGTAATATCAGAAATGATCTCCTTCAATTCTGGCCCAAAAAACATAATTTATGTAAGAACTTACCTGATAAATTCATTTCTTTTATATTGGCAAGAGTCCATGAGCTAGTGACGTATGGGATATACATTCCTACCAGGAGGGGCAAAGTTTCCCAAACCTCAAAATGCCTATAAATACACCCTCACCACACCCACAATTCAGTTTAATGAATAGCCAAGAAGTGGGGTGAAAGGAGCAAAAGCATCAAACAAGGAATTGGAATAATAAATCATAACCACCACAAAAAGGGTGGGCCTCATGGACTCTTGCCAATATGAAAGAAATGAATTTATCAGGTAAGTTCTTACATAAATTATGTCTTCTTTCATGTAATTGGCAAGAGTCCATGAGCTACTGACGTATGGGATAGCAGATACCCAAGATGTGGAACTTCCAAGCAAGAGTCACTAGAGAGGGAGGGATAAAATAAAGACAGCCAATTCCGCTGAAAAAATAATCCACAACCCAAATCAAAAAGTTTTAATCACATAATGAAAAAAACTGAAAAAAAACTGAAATTATAAGCAGAAGAATCAAACTAAAACAGCTGCCTGAAGTACTTTTCTACCAAAAACTGCTTCAGAAGAAGAAAAAACATTAAAATGGTAGAATTTAGTAAAAGTATGCAAAGAAGACCAAGTTGCTGCTTTGCAAATCTGATCAACAGAAGCTTCATTCTTAAAAGCCCAGGAAGTAGAAACTGACCTAGTAGAATGAGCCGTAATCCTTTAAGGCGGGGATTTACCCGACTCTACATAAGCATGATGAATCAAAGACTTTAACCAAGACGCCAAAGAAATGGCAGAAGCCTTCTGACCTTTCCTAGAACCAGCAAAGATAACAAATAGACTAGAAGTCTTCCTGAAATCTTTAGTAGCTTCAACATTATATTTCAAAGCTCTTACTACATCCAAAGAATGTAAAGATCTCTCCAGAGAATTCTTAGGATTAGGACATAAAGAAGGGACAACAATTTCTCTACTAATGTTGTTAGAATTCACAACTTTACGTAAAAAATTAAATGAAGTCTGCAAAACACCGCCTTATCCTGATGAAAAATCAGAAAAGGAGATTCACAAGAAAGAGCAGATAACTCTTCTATCAGAAGAGATGGCCAAAAGGAACAAAACTTTCCAAGAAAGTAATTTAATATCCAGAGAATGCATAGGTTCAAACGGAGGAGCCTGTAAAGCCCTCAGAACCAAATTAAGACTCCAAGGAGGAGAAATTGACTTAATGACAGGCTTAATACGAACCAAAGCCTGTACAAAACAATGAATATCAGGATGATTAGCAATCTTTCTGTGAAAAAGTACAGAAAGAGCAGAGATTTGTCCTTTCAAGGAACTTGCAGACAAACCTTTTTCCAAACCATCCTGAAGAAACTGTAAAATTCTAGGAATTCTAAAAGAATGCCAAGAGAATTTATGAGAAGAACACCGAGAAATATAAGTCTTCCAAACTCGGTAATAAATCTTTCTAGACACAGATTTATGAGCCTGTAACATAGTATTAATCACTGAATCAGAGAAACCTCTATGACTAAGTATTAAGCGTTCAATCTCCATACCTTCAAATTTAATGATTTGAGATCCTGATGGAAAAATGGGCCTTGAGATAGAAGGTCTGGCCTTAACGGAAGTGTCCAAGGTTGGCAACTGGCCATCCGAACGAGATCCGAATACCAAAACCTGTGTGGCCATGCTGGAGCCACCAGCAGTACAAACGAACGCTCCATTAGGATTTTGGAAATCAATTTTGGAAGAAGAACTAGAGGCGGAAAGATATAAGCAGGATGATAATTCCAAGGAAGTGACAACGCGTCCACTGCTTCCGCCTGAGGATCCATGGATCTGGACAGATACCTGGGAAGTTTCTTGTTTAGATGAGAAGCCATCAGATCTATTTCTGGAAGTCCCCAGATTTGAACAATCTGAAGAAATACCTCTGGGTGAAGAGACCATTCGCCCGGATGTAACGTCTGGCGACTGAGATAATCCGCTTCCCAATTGTCTATACCTGGGATGTGAACCGCAGAAATTAGACAGGAGCTGGATTCCGCCCATACAAGTATCCGAGATACTTCTTTCATAGCCTGAGGACTCTGAGTCCCACCTTGATGATTGACATACGCCACGGTTGTGACATTGTCTGTCTGAAAACAAATAAACAATTCTCTCTTCAGAAGAGGCCAGAACTGAAGAGCTCTGAAAATCGCACAGAGTTCCAAAATGTTGATTGGTAATCTTGCCTCCTGAGATTCCCAAACCCCCTGCGCTGTCAGAGATCCCCATACAGCTCACCAACCTGAAAGACTCGCATCTGTTGAGATCACAGTCCAGGTTAGACGAACAAAAGAGGCCCATTGAATTAAACGATAAAGTCAGAGAAGATCGAACATTGGGATTTAAGGATATTAATTGTGATATCTTTGTATAATCCCTGCACCATTGGTTCAGCATACAAAGCTGGAGAGGTCTCATGTGAAAACGAGCAAAAGGGATCGCGTCCGATGCAGCAGTCATGAGACCTAGAATTTCCATGCACAAAGCTACCGAAGGGAATGATTGAGACTGAAGGTTTCGACAAGCTGAAACCAATTTCAGACGTCTCTTTTCTGTTAGAGACAAAGTCATGGACACTGAATCTATTTGGAAACCCAAAAAGTTTACCCTTGTCTGAGGAATCAAGGAACTCTTTGGTAAATTGATCCTCCAACCATGTCTTTGAAGAAACAACACAAGTTGATTCGTATGAGATTCTGCAGAATGTAAAGACTGAGCAAGTACCAAGATATCATCCAAATAAGGAAATACCGCAATACCCTGTTCTCTGATTACAGAGAGAAGGGCACGAGAATCTTTGAAAAGATCATTGGAGCTGTTGCTAGGCCAAACGGAAGAGCAACAAACTGGTAATGCTTGTCTAGAAAAGAGAATCTCAGAAACTGAAAGGGATCTGGATGGATTGGAATAGGAAGATATGCAGCCTGTAAGTCTATTGTAGACATATAATGCCCTTGCTGAACAAAAGGCAGAATAGTCCTTATAGTCTCCATTTTGAATGTTGGTATCCTTACATAACGATTCAATATTTTTAGATCCAGAACTGGTCTGAAGGAATTCTCCTTCTTTGGTACAATGAACAGATTTGAGTAAAACCCCAGACCCCGATCCAGAACTGGAACTGGCACAATTACCCCAGCCGACTCTAGGTCTGAAACACATTTCAGAAATGCCTGAGCCTTTACTGGGTTTACTGGAATGCTTGAGAGAAAAAATCTTCTCACAGGCGGTCTTACCTTGAAACCTATTCTGTACCCTTGTGAAACAATGTTCTGAATCCAAAGAATCGAATTGATCCAAACATCTTTGAAAAATTGTAACCTGCCCCCTACCAGCTGTGCTGGAATGAGGGCCGCACCTTCATGCGGATTTGGGAGCTGGTTTTGACTTTCTAAAAGGCTTGGATTTATTCCAGACTGGAGAAGGTTTCCAAACGGAAACTGTTCCTTTAGGGGAAGGGTCAGGCTTCTGTTCCTTATTCTGACGAAAGGAACGAAAACGATTAGCAGCCCTATATTTACCTTTAGATTTTTTGTCCTGAGGCAAAAGGCTCTCTTCCCCCCAGTAACAGTTGACATTATTGAATCCAACTGAGAACCAAATAATTTATTACCTTGGAAAGAAAGAGAAAGCAACGTTGACTTAGAAGTCATATCTGCATTCCAAGACTTAAGCCATAAAGCTCTTCTAGCTAAAATAGCTAAAGACATATACCTGACATCAATTCTAAAGATATCAAAAATGGCATCACAAACAAAGTTATTAGCATGTTGAAGAAGTTTAACAATGCTATAAGCATTATGGTCTGATACTTGTTGCGCTAAAGCCTCCAACCAGAAGGTGGAAGCTGCAGCAACGTCAGCCAAAGAAATAGCAGGTCTAAGAAGATTACCTGAACATAAATAAGCCTTCCTTAGAAAGGATTCAAGCTTCCTATCTAAAGGATCCTTAAAAGAAGTACTATCTGCTGTAGGAATAGTAGTACGTTTAGCAAGAGTAGAGATAGCCCCATCAACTTTGGGGATTTTTTCCCAAAACTCTAATCTATCAGATGGCAAAGGGTACAATTTCTTAAACCTTGGAGAAGGAGTAAATGAAGTACCCAGACTATTCCATTCCCTAGAAATTACTTCTGAAATAGCATCAGGAACTGGAAAAACTTCTGGAATAACTACATGAGGTTTAAAAACTTAATTTAAACTCTTATTAGTTTTAATATCAAGAGGACTAGACTCCTCCATATCTAATGCAATCAACACTTCTTTAAGTAAAGAATGAATAAACTCCATCTTAAACAAATATGAAGATTTATCAGTGTCAATATCTGAGGCAGAATCTTCTGAACCAGATAGATCCTCATCAGAAATAGATAAGTCAGAATGATGGCGGTCATTTAAAAATTCATCTGAAATATGAGAAGTTTTAAAAGACCTTTTACGTTTACTAGAAGGAGGAATAACAGACAGAGCCTTTCCGAATAGAATTAGAAACAAATTCTCTTATATTAACAAGAACATCCTGAACATTAGATGTTGAAGGAACAACAACAGGTAATGGATTATTACTAATGGAAATATTATCTGCGTTAGATAGTTTATAATGACAACTAACACAAACTACAGCCGGAGGAACAGTTACCAAAAGTTTACAACAAATGCACTTAGCTTTGGTAGAACCAACATCAGGCAGCGTCTTTCCAGAAGTAGATTCTGATCCAGGGTCAGGTAGTGACATCTTGCAATATGTAATAGAAAAAACAACATATAAAGCAAAATTATCAAATTCCTTAAATGACAGTTTCAGGAATGGGAAAAAATGCAAAACAAAACAAGCCTCTAGAAACCAGAAGCAACTAAAAAGTGAGACTGAAATAATGTGAAAAAAACTGGCGCCAAGTATGACGCCCACATTTTTGGCGCCAAGTATAACGCCCACATTTTTTGGCGCCAAGAATGACGCCCATATTTTTTGGCGCCAAAAACGTCCGCCACACACATACGTAAAAAATGACGCAACCACGTGAAAACTTCCGGCGTCAACTATGATGCCGGAAATGATGAAATTTTTGCGCCAAAAAAGTCTCGCGCCAAAAATGACGCAATAAATTGAAGCATTTTCTGCACCCGCGAGCCTAACAGCCTGCAATTTAGAAAAAAAGTAAATTGAAAATTTTTAAGGTAAGAAAAATAAAAATTCATATGCATTTTCCCAAAAAATGAAACTGACAGTCTGAAAGAAGGAATACTGATTATCCTGAATCATGGCAAATATAAGTTTAAAACATATATTTAGAACTTTACATATAAAGTGCCCAACCATAGCTTAGAGTGTCATGAATAAAATAAGACTTACTTACCCTAAGACACTCATCTACATACAGTAGATAGCCAAACCAGTACTGAAACGAGAATCAGTAGAGGTAATGGTATATAAGAGTATATCGTCGATCTGAAAAGGGAGGTAGGAGAAGAAATCTCTATGACCGATAACAGAGAACCTATGAAATAGATCCCCTAGAGGAAGACCATGGTATTCAAATAGGCAATACTCTCTTCACATCCCTCTGACATTCACTGCACTCTGAGAGGAAAACCGGGCTTCAGCCTGCTGCGAAGTGCATATCAACGTAGAAATCTAGCACAAACTTACTTCACCACCTCCATGGGAGGCAAAGTTTGTAAAAACTGAATTGTGGGTGTGGTGAGGGGTGTATTTATAGGCATTTTGAGGTTTGGGAAACTTTGCCCCTCCTGGCAGGAATGTATATCCCATACGTCACTAGCTCATGGACTCTTGCCAATTACATGAAAGAAAGGGTCTTAACTTTAAGGGGAATAGCTAAAAGCTTATGTTTTGATGACACATCAGCAGACCAAGATTTGAGCCACAATGCTCTACGTGCTAAAATAGCAAATCCTGCATTTTTTGCTGCTAATTTAGCAATTTGAAAAGCAGCATCAGTAATAAAAGAATTAGCTAGCTTAAGAGCCTTAATTCTATCTAGAATGTCATCTATTGGAGTCTCAACCTTAAGAGACTCTTCTAGAGCCTCAAACCAAAAAGCTGCTGCAGTAGTTACTGGAACAATGCAAGCCATAGGTTGTAAAAGAAATCCCTGATTAACAAATAATTTCTTTAGTAGACCCTCTAATTTCTTATCCATAGGATCCTTGAAAGCACAACTATCCTCAATGGGTATAGTAGTATGCTTAGCTAGGGAAGATATAGCTCCCTCTACCTTAGGGACCATTTGCCATGAGTCCTGAATGGTATCTGATATAGGAAACATTTTCTTAAAATTAGGAGAGGGAAAAAACGGTATACCTGTCTATCCCATTCCTTACTAATAATTTCCGAAATTCTCTTAGGAACCGGAAAAACATCAGTGTAAGTAGGAACGTCCAAATATTTATCCATTTTACACAATTTCTCTGGAGGAATCACAATAGGATCACAATCATCCATTGTCACTAAAACCTCCCTAAGCAACAGGCGGAGGTGTTCAAGCTTAAATTTAAATGACATAGCATCCGAATCTGTCTGAGGCAAAACATTACCTGAATCAGAAATTTCACCCTCAGACAGTAATTCCCTGATCCCCAACTCAGAGCACTGTGAGGGAACATCGGAAATAGCTAATAAAGCATCAGAGGATTCAGTATTTACATTAATACTTGACCTACTGCGTTTACCCTGCAACACTGGTAATTTAGACAATACCTCTGTAAGAGTAGTTGACATAACTACAGCCATCTCCTGCAGAGTAAAGGAATTAGACGCACTAGAAGTACTAGGCATCGCTTGTGTGGGCACTTGGGGAGAATTGGATGGCATATTCTGATTCTCTTCAGACTGAGAATCATCCCTAGGCACACTTACTTTATTTAAAATATGCTTTTTACATTGGAAAGCCCTTTCAGTACAAAAGTTACACAATGTTAGAGGGGGTTGCACAATAGCTTCTAAACACATAGAACAATGAGAAACATCAATTTCAGACATGTTGAACAGACTAGTAATACCACAAAAGTTGTTTTAAAACACTTATTTATAGCTTAAAATAAACATTAGAAAAAATGTGTACTGTGCCTTTAAGAAAAGAAAAAGTAAACAATTTTTCCAAAATGCACAAAAAACGTTAAATTATTCCCAAATTTAACTTAATATTGTTGGTTAATCCAAAAATTACTGCACCCAGAAGCAAGGGCAGAAATAAGGCTTTAGAAGTACTTATATCAACATGTAGTCAAAAGATAGATAAGAATACACTCTGCACCTCGCCACAGCTCTGCTGTGGTGCCTACCTGCCCCCAGGGTACTTCGAATCAAGTTTCCAACCCTTCAGACCAGCTACACAGTCCAGGAGCCACCGAGTTAATGTTTGCTGCTGCTAAGCCTGAAGAAATTGCGCCAAAATAGGCTCCACCCCTTAAGGTCAAAAGTCAGAGTAGGCCCAAACAACACCACATGGAAATGCAGTTTTGCACTAAAGTAAAAATACACACACAATATAACCCTCAAGCATAAAACCAATAAGTTTTAAGTGCCAAAAATAAAAAACATAAAACATTGTTTCTTATATTGTCTCCCATGTCACATAGTGCCCAAATATCAACTAATGATAAATATAAAATAGGGACTCCAGTAACACCCCTCTTATTAAAATAGGTTTTACTGCCTACCCCATTCCCATACAGGGAAATAATGCCAGCCAGTTCTGATACACCAAGTCTCCTCAGAAAAAAAGGCTGCACATACCTTAATGATGCTTGTAGCATGAAACCGGTCTCCACACTGAAGATGTCTCATGGTTACCTTCAGAAGTCTTGTGGGAACCAGCGTGGATCTTAGTTACAAATGCTAAGATCATCAAACCTCAGGGCAGAAATCTTCTTCCATATCCCCCTGAGGAAAATAGTACGCACCGGTACCATTTAAAATAAAAAACTTCTTGACTGAAGAAACTAAAACTAACACCTCACTTTACCATGTCTTCCTAGTATAACACAGGCAAAGAGAATGACTGGGGGTGGAGGGGAAGGGGAGGGGCTGTATATACAGCTCTGCTGTGGTGCTCTTTGCCACTTCCTGTTAGCAGGAGGTTAAAGGGACAGCCTAGGCCAAAATAAACTTTCATGATTCAGATAGAGCATGTAATTTTAAACAATTTTAAAATTTACTTTTATTACCATTTTTGCTTTGTTCTCTTGGTATTCTTAGTTGAAAGCTTCTAGGAGGTTCATATGCTAATTTCTTAGACCTTGAAGGCCACCTCTTTTCAGAATGCATTTGAACAGTTTTTCACCACTAGAGGGTGTTAGTTCACGTATTTCATATAGATAACACTGTGCTCGTGCACGTGAAGTTATCTGGGAGCAGGCAGTGATTGGCTAAACTGCAAGTCTGTCAAAAGAACTAAAGTAAAGGGGCAGTTTGCAGAGGCTTAGATACAAGATAATCACAGAGGTTAAAAGTATATTATTATAACTGTGTTGGTTATGCAAAACTGGGGAATGGGTAATAAAGGGATTATCTATTTTTTAAAACAATAAAAATTCTGGTGTAGACTGTCCCTTTAATACCCCACAAGTAAGGATGAAATCCGTGGACTCGTCATATCTTTGTAAAAGAAATTTAGATTAGATACATACACATATATATATATATATATATATATATACATATATATATATATACGTTGATTGGAGTAGCCGTGTTAGTCCAGAGATTTAGATATCAAAATAGCAAGAGTATTGCATTGAGCAATGATACTTTTTTTATTGGACTAACTATACATTTATAAGTTGACAAGCTTTCGGAAGAGTTCCTTCCTTTATCAAGTCTAAAGCAATACTGACCAATTCAATGGAATTTACAGATTATATCTTAAATCACAGAATAGCTAAAAAGACAGTGCAGGGAGAGGAGGAGGTATCGTAAAAATCATGAGGGGGGCTTAGGTAACAGGCAGACAGTGTCCAGTGTAGGAGAACAGACAGGGGAAATATATAGCTTTACATAGAGCATATACTGACATAAAGTTATATATCAACATTGAATCAATATCTATAAAGATGTGAAATTGTATATACAGGGGGAATACAAAAGTTAAAAAAGACAAAAGTATGGACATAGGCTTACCTGTGTACCCAGGGGCGTAACTATCGGTGGTGCAGAGATCGAAATTGCAACCGGGCCCGGCAGGTCAAACTCTCAAGGGGGCCCCAGCTTCAGCACAAATAACTTTTTTTTTAACAACTTTTTTTTTTTTTAACAACCTTTTTTTCCCAAAAAACTTGTGTTTGTTTTCAGATGTTTTTTTCAGTTTTAAATCAGAGCGTTGCCGCGGGCTACCATGGCAACGCTCTTAAACATTTGCTGCTGAGCGGTCAGAGCGGGAAAGAAGGAGGCAGGACTCGGGAGCTGTCTACGTGAATGCAGCCAGTAACGCAGGGACTGATCTGTCTGTGAAGTGAAACTAAGTCAGGAAGGTAAGTCAGTGCATTGAGATTGCATCCCCTGGAACCCTAACCACGGCACCATCAGCCGTTCGTTCATTGCCCCAGCCAGCAGTTTTAACAGAATACCTAAGAAAATACCTCACTCACATTAATATCAGCTGCGCTGCATTGTTATGGGGTCGCAATTACCAAGTAGATTATAGCTAGGTTTAGCAATGCATTGCTAAACCTAGCTATAATCTACTTGGTGTCAGGATATTACCTTTACTATACTCCACCCACTTTCCCTATAAATCCTGTCAGTCAAGTGCAGACAGGTGCTTAGTATTTTGGATTAGAGAAGTGCTTGTCTCACCACTCAGCAACTGCTGACATCCTGCGCTCTCTCTTATCAAGCTAGCCTCTGAAGCTAAACCACTTGGAGTTTTCCTTGTTTTCCTGGAAGCAGCAGCGGACTGCGTCACACATACTTTGCCAACTTACTCTGACAACTGTTAGTAGGAACTGTAATTAACGGAGACAGTTATACAGGCAGTCACGGATTATGAAAACACCCCTCTCTTACTCCGGAAGTCTGTGACAATATCACACGTTGTTACCCGCTATCCGTGATAGGAATTGTCTCCACCAATTTCACCTACCCTTGTCACCCCTCCTGGGGAGTTCTATCTGGAAGTTTGTTATCTACCGGAATCGCCAAATTCTCGCCGCTTCACGGCATAGCAACACGCCCCCCTGTGACGTAACAGGTAACGGCTCTCCGGTCTCACTGCCTCTCAACTGCTGCAGCTCCATGCGCACTCAGCGCTGTTCACCACTTGATTGAACTTTACCTTGTAATAGTAGGAGAGTCTCTTGTGCATATTAAGAAGCTGCAAGTCTGAAGTATATAAAGCACTCTCCTGTGAAGCAACAGGATTACGAGTTCATAGTAGCATACTTGACAGGTTTAGTTAGTGTTATTATAGGGATTTAGTTATAGAATAGTTAGTTTCCTTTCAGTTTAATTTGATGCTTCTCTAGTTCGCCCCTCTGTTTTAATTGCAACATTGGGATTAAGTAGCCAATTACTATATCAACTCACAACATATTCTCTGCTGGTACTTTTCTGTTTGTTCCAGCTCGAATACACTGTGATACATTCCAATAATTAGTTCCGCAACTGAGTATCCTTCACACATTACAACTTCTGCTGAGATAGTTAATCAGCCCCATGACACTTGGTCATTGCAACCCCATAACTCCGACCGCAGCACAGCTGATATTCTGTGTGAGGTATTCCCTTAAAACGGGGACAATGAACAAACGGCTGAGAGAGACAGGAAAGTGGCATCTGAAATCAGCATGACAGCATGATACCTTCGTAACCTTCCACTAACAAAGCAGCTCATAATACATTTTCCTCATGTGACAGTGAAAAGGTCTCCTAACAGTAACATACAAAAGGTGAGGACGTACCAATGTTTTTAGAGACGTGACAGTCTTGACAGAGGTAATATAGAACTCCAGAATAGGTAAGCTTTACTAACAAGGCAATAAGATCATGAAAAAGTGCTCTTCTGAATCATCTGGCGTTAGGTAATCAAGGGGCAATGTATCACATGACAGTGGAAGTATAAATAACAATACAAATGTACCCATTAATTGACCTATATATACATAAGTACGCAACTGCATTAATACAGAAGCTGATAAGTGTAACATCAAATCTGTATAGGTAATTATACATGTATATATTTGATCCTGAGTGCAAAGGTTAAACACTCAAATCACACACATGTACAAAAAGTATGGGAGATGCTTTTTGATTTAACCTTTTTTTTTTTGCTGGCTAAGAATTCTTTTGCACGATAATACATTTTAAGAGGTAATGTACCTTACAATTATAAATAATTATTTGAATGGTATAATGACCTAAAAAAGAAAACAACATATCAGGTGTTAATCCCATTTCTCCAGTCTCACCATTTCCTATTTTATTCTGCTCCACTCATTCACTAAGCAATAGAAAGTGGGGGTTTTAGGAAAGGGGCTCCATAAAATAACACAGTAATCAGAGAGACTAGAGACATTAGATATGTTGTTACTGAATCTAGTTCTCAGTCACAGTGATCAACTTAAATGTGTTTGAGAGTGACCTTCCTTATCCTGTTTTTAGTAATCTAGAGCAGGGATGGCCAACTAGTGTCCTGAAGAACTCATGTGGCCCTCTGAACTAGTTTTTGTGGCCCCAGGAAAAAAAAACCAAAAAAAAACATGTGCTTTGGGGTAGCCACAACTCAAAAGAGAGGGGATTAGTACCCTGTAACTTTACCTAAATTTGGCCTTGTGGCACTGGACATTTTTAGGAAATATATTATTATTTGTGTGTTTAATAGCCATTAATTTATCTGAATCTTTTAAAAAGTCTTCTAAAATTTGATCTGACTGTATCCCCAAAATGTTAGTAAGCTGCTTATGACTGAACTAGTGGAATGGAATATCACTGGTTTCATTATTAATATTATCAGTATTTGTTTTATTTTAAGTGCAAAATGTAGTTTGGTACAAAATAAAGAAAAAAAGCTTTCTATCCAACTACCCCACAGAATCCCCTGCTGCTCTCCCTACTTATAAACATCCTGGTATAATAAAATGACACCAATTCAAGCAGGGGTGGAACCAGGGGCAAAACTACAGGGGGTGCAGAGGTTTCAACTGCAACTGGGCCCCTGAGGGTGGGGGCCCAGCTTTAAAAAAAAAATAGTTCCCCCCCCATAAAAAACGTTGACCTGCCACTGGCTGCACAGATATCATGTGAGTGTGACATGATGCTTTACTAGTGTCTCTGACTACAGGGGTTAGTGTTTCTGTTTTACCCATTGGTGTTTATGTGTGTGTGTGTGAATGTGTGTATGTGACTGTGTGTGTATTTATGCATGTGTGTGTGTATGTTTGTGGAACCAGCAAATTACAGACCTTGTTACTACAGCATGGGGGGGGGGTAAACAGTGTCACTATACAGTACCACTATATACAGTTAGGGTTGCCACCTCAGCCATGTTTTCCTGGACACTTATGAGTTACACATGCTGCAGGGTGTGCAGGGAGGAACATGTATTGTGTTTCTGGACAGCACTATTCATATTCCTCCCTGCACACCCTGCAGCATGTATAACTTATAAGTGTTCTGTATTTTAAGGGACGGGTGGCAACCCTAAATACAGTACGGGGAGGGGCTGGACCATGTCACTACTGTGGTCACTTTATAAAGTACTGGAGCAGGTAGGGTCAGGCCAGCCATCTCACCGGCAGATTACAGACATCACTAACTCACTTTATACAGTACTGGTGGGTTAAACAGTGTCACTATATACAGTAATAGAGGTCACAGACTGTGGGCACATGGTACCACCTTTTGTAGACATGTAATCTGATTCACATTTTTTATTCCGTGTTAAATGTAAAAAAAAAAAAAAAAAAAAAAATATGTATGTAATTCACCTTTTTTTTTTGGGGGGGGGTAGGGGGGCCCTTCTTAGATTCTTGCACCTGGGCCCTGTGGTTTCTAGTTACGCCTCTGTGTGTACCTATGTATAAAGAATGTGGAATATACAATGTAATTGACTAAATGAAAGTACATTACAACAAATTTTGATAATGTGTTACTTTCATTTAGTCAATTACATTGTATATTCCACATTCTTTATACATAGGTACACAGGTAAGCCTATGTCCACACTTTTGTCTTTTTTTATCTTTTGTATTCCCCCTGTATATACAATTTCACATCTTTATAGATATTGATTCAATGTTGATATATAACTTTATGTCAGTATATGCTCTATGTAAAGCTATATATTTCCCCTGTCTGTTCTCCTACACTGGACACTGTCTGCCTGTTACCTAAGCCCCCCTCATGATTTTTATGACACCTCCTCCTCTCCCTGCACCGACTTTTTAGCTATTCTGTGATTTAAAATATAATCTGCAAATTCCATTGAATTGGTCAGTATTGCTTTAGACTTGATAAAGGAAGGAACTCTTCCGAAAGCTTGTCAACTTATAAATGTATAGTTAGTCCAATAAAAAAGTATCATTGCTCAATGCAATACTCTTGTTATTTTGTTATTTTGATATCTATATATATATATATATATATATATATATATATATATATACATACACTGTATATAAGTTCGTGGCCCTTCCCTTCGGGTTGGCCATGGCTCCCAGAATTTTCACAAAGGTGCTAGGGTCCCTTCTGGCAGTTCTCGCCTTATCTAGATGACATCTTAATTCAAGCGTCAACTTTCCAACTAGCCAAGTCTCACACGGACATCGTGTTGGCTTTTCTGAGATCTCATGGGTGGAAGGTGAACATAAAAAATAGTTCTCTCTCCCCCTCACAAGTGTTTCCTTCCTAGGGACTCTGATAGACTCGGTAGAAATGAAAATATTTCTGACGGAGGTCAGGAAATCAAAACTGCCCGAGCTCTTCATTCCATTCCTCGGCCGTCAGTGGCTCAGTGTATGGAGGTAATTGGACTAATGATGGCGGCAATGGACATGGTTCCGTTTGCTCGCGTACACCTCAGACCACTGCAACTATGCATGCTCGAACAGTGGAATGGGGATTATGCAGATTTATCTCCTTAGATAGATCTGGATCAGGAGACCAGAGATTCTCTTCTCTGGTGGTTGTCACAGGTTCACCTGTCTCTGGGAATGTGTTTCCACAGACCAGAGTGGGTCATAGTTACGACAGATGCCAGCTTACTGGGCTGGGGTGCAGTCTGGAACTCCCTGAAAGCACAGGGTTTATGGTCTCAGGAGGAGACTCTCCTCCCAATAAACATTCTAGAACTGAGAGCAATATTCAAGGCGCTTCAGGCGTGGCCTCAACTGGCTGTGGCCAAATTCATCAGATTTCAGTCGGACAACATCACAACTGTAGCTTATATCAATCATCAAGGGGGAACACAGAGTTCTCTAGCGATGATAGAGGTTTCCAAAATAATCCGATGGGCAGAGACTCACTCTTGCCATCTTTCAGCAATCCATATCCCAGGGGTAGAGAACTGGGAGGCGGATTTCCTAAGTCGTCATACTTTTCATCTGGGGGAGTGGGAGCTCCATTCAGAGGTATTTGCCCAATTGATTCAGCTATGGGGCACACCCAAATTGGATCTGATGGCGTCTCGTCAGAACGCCAAGCTTCCTTGTTACGGGTCCAGGTCAAGGGATCCCCAGGCAGTACTGATAGATGCTAGATAGATAGATACTATATAGATGCTCCTTTAACCTGGCCTATGTGTTTCCACCATTCCCTCTCCTTCCTCGTCTGATTGCCAGAATCAAGCAGGTGAGAGCTTCTGTGATTTTGATAGCACCTGCGTGGCCACGCAGGACTTGGTATGCAGATCTGGTGGACATGTCATCCGTTCCACCATGGACTCTGCCGCTGAGACAGGACCTTCTGATTCAGAGTCGATTCAAGCATCCAAATCTAATTTCTCTGCGTCTGACTGCTTGGAGATTGAACGCTTGATTTTAGCAAAGCGTGGTTTCTCTGAGTCGGTCATTGATACCTTGATTCAGGCTCGAAAGCCTGTCACCAGGAAAATCTATCATAAGATATGGCGTAAATATCTTTACTGGTGTGATTCCAAGGGTTACTCATAGAGTAAGATCAGTATTCCTAGGCTATTATCTTTTCTCCAAGAAGGATTGGAGAAGGGATTATCAGCTAGTTCCTTAAAGGGACAAATATCTGCTTTGTCTATCCTTTTACACAAGCGCCTGGCGGATGTTCCAGACATTCAGGCATTTTGTCAGGCTTTAGTTAGAATCAAGCCTATGTTTAAACCTGTTGCTCCGCCATGGAGTTTAAATTTAGTTCTTAAAGTTCTTCAAGGGGTTCTGTTTGAACCTATGCATTCCATAGATATTAAGCTTCTATCTTGGAAAGTTCTGTTTTTAGTAGCTATCTCTTCGGCTCGAAGAGTTTCTGAATTATCTGCTTTACAGCGTGACTCACCTTATCTTGTTTTCCATGCTGATAAAGTGGTTTTGCGTACCAAACCTGTATTCCTTCCTAAGGTTGTTTCTAATAGGAATATCAATCAGGAAATTGTTATTCCTTCTCTGTGTCCTAATCCTTCTTCCAAGAAGGAACGTCTGTTGCACAACCTAGATGTGGTTCGTGCTTTAAAGTTCTACTTACAAGCAACTAAAGATTTCCGTCAAACATCTTCATTGTTTGTTGTCTATTTTGGAAAGCGGAGAGGTCAAAAAGCTACGGCAACCTCTCTTTCTTTTTGGCTGAAAAGTATCATCCGTTTGGCTTATGAGACTGCTGGCCAGCAGCCTCCTGAAAGGATTACAGCTCACTCTACTAGAGCGGTGGCTTCCACATGGGCTTTTAAAAATGAGGCTTCTGTTGAACAGATTTGTAAGGCGGCGACTTAGTCTTCGCTTCATACTTTTTCCAAATTTTACAAATTTGATACTTTTGCTTCTTCGGAGGCTATTTTTGGGAGAAAGCTTCTACACGCAGTGGTGCCTTCCGTTTAGGTACCTGTCTTGTCCCTCCCTTCATCCATGTCCTAAAGCTTTGGTATTGGTATCCCACAAGTATTGGATGAATCCGTGGACTCGATACATCTTGCAAGAGAAAACAAAATTTATGCTTACCTGATAAATTTCTTTCTCTTGCGATGTATCGAGTCCACAGGTAGTATATTTTATTAAAAAACTTCAGTCACCTCTGCACCCTATAGATTCTCCTTTTTCTTCCTAGCCTTCGGTCGAATGACTGGGGGGTGGAGTCAGGGGAGGAGCTATATAGACAGCTGTGCTGTGGGTGCTCTATTTATCACTTCCTGTTGGGAAGGAGAATATCCCACAAGTGATGGATGAATCCGTGGACTTGATACATCACAAGAGAAAGAAATTTATCAGGTAAGCATAAATTTTGTTTTTCGATATCACCTCCCCATATCCCTAGTTTGATTTTCTGGAGTATCCAGCATTTTAGTTCGGGTTTTCCAGGAAATATCTTGCAACAGTGGTCAACTTTTAGTTCTTATCTTTTTCCAAATCTTTTTGTGCATTTTTAATGTTGCAGTTATGTTCCCCAAGTCTAGTTCTCAGTTCCCTTGACGACATCCCCACATACCTTTTGCCGCACCTGAATTCAATGCAATATATTATATTTGATGTTCTGCAGTTGTATAATTCAGTCATTTGTATTTTTCCACTTTGGAAAATATCCATTTCCTTTACATTGGACATATACGGGCAGAACTTGCAAGTGCTGCACGGGTACGTGCCTTTTAGTTTGTCTATTCTTCCTGAGATATTCTTGACGAAATTACATTTCACTATTTTGTCCCTTATGGTGGGAGTCCGTCTCCATGTGACTGCTATTTTGTAACCTAAACTTTTCGCCATATCTTCATCTGTATGTAGGATGTGGAGATGCTTGTTAAGGATCTTGGTAATTTCCTGATTGGCATTGTTGAATGTACCAATGAATCTGATGCGGGTATCTGTGGCCCGTTTGTCCTTAGGTTTAAATAAATCAGTTCTAGGGGTATGAGGTGCCCTGTGATATGCCAGTTTCAAAATTCTATTAGGGTATTGCCTCTGTTTGAGTCTGTGTTTCATGATTCTTGTTTGAATGTTTCTTTATCTGAACAGTTTCTGCATAGGTGTAGAAATTCTCCAAAGGGGATACTGTTTTTTGTAGATATATGGTGAGCGTTTTAATAACTCAGGATAGAGTTCTTTGCTGTCTCTTTATGAAAGAGATCGGTTTCCACTCTCCCAAACATGTCTCGGTAGATGGTGAGATCCAGGAAGTTGACTTTCTCGAAGTCAATCTCTGTAGTTAGCCTCATATTCATGTAATTCTTGTTCAGGGTATCGATAAATTGATCGAAAAGATTTCTCTCTCCTCTCCAAAGGATGAGAATATCATTGATTATATCTCAACTAAAGCATTACATGCTAAGTAAAGATCCAATTTGAATCACAGAAGACTATCTCCCCCTCCCACCATCCTAAATAAATGTTTGCGTATGTTGGTGCACATGCTGTGCCCATGGAAGTTCCCCTTGTCTGCAGATAAAAACTGTCATTAAAAACGAAATAATTGTGGCTCAACACAAATCTCAGTAACTTAATGATGAAATCACTCTTCAGTGCCCTCTGGAGAGTGATTTCATCATTAAGTTACAGTGGCCTAGATTTAGAGTTTGGCGGTAGCCGTGAAAACCAGCGTTAGAGGCTCCTAACGCTGGTTTTAGTCTACCGCCGGTATTTGGAGTCAGTCAGGAAAGGATCTAACACTCACTTTCCAGCCGCGACTTTTCCATACCGCAGATCCCCTTACGTCAATTGCGTATCCTATCTTTTCAATGGGATCTTTCTAACTCCGGTATTTAGAGTCGTGGCTGAAGTGAGCGTTAGAAATCTAACGACAAAACTCCAGCCGCAGAAAAAAGTTAGTAGTTAAGAGCTTTCTGGGCTAACGCCGGTTTATAAAGCTCTTAACTACTGTGCTCTAAAGTACACTAACATCCATAAACTACCTATACACCCCTAAACCGAGGTCCCCCCACATCGCCGCCACTCTATTACATTTTTTTAACCCCTAATCTGCCGACCGCCACCTACGTTATACTTATGTACCCCTAATCTGCTGCCCCTAACACCGCCGACCCCTATATTATATTTATTAACCCCTAACCTGCCCCCCACAACGTCGCCGCCAGCTACCTACAATAATTAACCCCTAATCTGCCGACCGCAAAGCGCCGCTACCTACGTTATCCTTATGTACCCCTAATCTGCTGCCCCTAACACCGCCGACCCCTATATTATATTTATTAATCCCTAATCTGCCCCCCTCAACGTCGCCTCCACCTGCCTACACTTATTAACCCCTAATCTGCCGAGCGGACCGCACTGCTACTATAATAAAGTTATTAACACCCATAAACTACCTATACACCCCTAAACCGAGGTCCCCCCACATCGCCGCCACTCTATTACATTTTCCTACCTTAATTCCGATTGGCTGATAGAATCCTATCAGCCAATCGGAATTCGAGGGACGCCATCTTGGATGACGTCCCTTAAAGGAACCGTCATTCGTCGGGAAGTCGTCGGTGAAGATGGATGTTCCGCGTCGGCGTGATGAACATGGATCCGGAAGAAAGAAGATTGAAGATGCCGCTTGATAGAAGACTTCAGCCGGATCATGGACCTCTTCAGCTCCCGCTTGGATGAAGACTTCATCCGGATCATGGACCTCTTCAGCTCCCGCTTGGATGAAGACTTCAGCCGGATCATGGACCTCTTCAGCTCCCGCTTGGATGAAGACTTCAGTCGGATCATGGACATCTTCAGCCCCCCGCTTGGGCTTGGATCAAGACATCGGAGGAGCTCTTCTGGATCGATCGGTGAACCCGGCGTGGTGAAGATAAGGTAGGAAGATCTTCAGGGGCTTAGTGTTAGGTTTATCTAAGGGGGGTGTGGGTTAGATTAGGGGTATGTGGGTTGTAATGTTGGGGGGGGTATTGTATGTTTTTTTTTACAGGGAAAAGAGCTGAATTTTTTGGGGCATGCCCCGCAAAGGGCCCTTTTAAGGGCTGGTAAGGTAAAAGAGCTTTGAACTTTTGTAATTTAGAATAGGGTAGGGCATTTTTTTATTTTGGGGGTCTTTGTTATTTTATTAGGGGGCTTAGAGTAGGTGTAATTAGTTTAAAATTGTTGTAATTTTTTTCTAATGTTTGTAAATATTTTTTTATTTTTTGTAACTTAGTTCTTTTTTATTTTTTGTACTTTAGTTAGTTTATTTCATTGTATTTATTTGTAGGAATTGTATTTAATTTATTTATTGATAGTGTAGTGTTAGGTTTAATTGTAACTTAGGTTAGGATTTATTTTACAGGTAATTTTGTAATTATTTTAACTAGGTAACTATTAAATAGTTATTAACTATTTCATAGCTATTGTACCTGGTTAAAATAATTACAAAGTTGCCTGTAAAATAAATATTAATCCTAAAATAGCTACAATGTAATTATAATTTATATTGTAGCTATATAAGGGTTTATTTTACAGGTAAGTATTTAGCTTTAAATAGGAATAAGTTATTTAATAAGAGTTAATTTATTTCGTTAGAATAAAATTATATTTAACTTAGGGGGGTGTTAGGGTTAGGGTTAGAATTAGCTTTAGGGGTTAAAAAATGTATTAGAGTAGCGGTGAGCTCCGATCGGCAGATTAGGGGTTAATACTTGAAGTTAGGTGTCGGCAATGTTAGGGAGGGCAGATTAGGGGTTAATACCATTTCTTATAGGGTTATTGAGGCGGGAGTGAGGCGGATTAGGGGTTAATACATTTATTATAGTAGCGCTCAGGTCCGGTCGGCAGATTAGGGGTTAATAAGTGTAGTTAGGTGGAGGCGACGTTGGGGGCAGCAGATTAGGGGTTAATAAATATAATATAGGGGTCGGCGGTGTTAGGGGCAGTAGATTAGGGGTACATAGGGATAATGTAAGCAGCGGCGGTTTACGGAGCGCAGATTAGGGGTTAAAAAAATATGCAGGTGTCAGCGATAGCGGGGGCGTCAGAATAGGGGTTAATAAGTGTAAGGTTAGGGGTGTTTAGACTCGGGGTACATGTTAGGGTGTTAGGTGCAGACGTAGGAAGTGTTTCCCCATAGGAAACAATGGGGCTGCGTTAGGAGCTGAACGCGGCTTTTTTGCAGGTGTTAGGTTTTTTTTCAGCTCAAACAGCCCCATTGTTTCCTATGGGGGAATCGTGCACGAGCACGTTTTTGAGGCTGGCCGCGTCCGTAAGCAACGCTGGTATCTAGAGTTGCCGTGGCGTTAAATTATGCTCTACGCTCCCTTTTTGGAGCCTAACGCACTGAAAACCCTGCCATTCTGTGAACTCCAAATACCAGCGGTATTTAAAAGGTGCGGCCAGAAAAAAGCATGCGTAGCTAACGCACCCCCTTGGCCGCAAAACTCTAAATATAGGCGAGTGTGTTCCATATTTAGGAAATACTCCACCACATGGTAACCTCTGTCATGCTCGATTGAGGTGTAGAGGGACTCCACTTCGCATGTTGCCAGCAAGATTTGATCGTCTATAACAATTTCTTCAATCTTACACAAGACATACATTGTGTCGCGTATATACGAAGGTAGTGTAAGTACTGTATTGCGTAATCTTATATCAAGGTATTTCAATGCTTGCTCACATAGGCCACCCATACCCAACACAATAGGTCTTCCAGGTGGGATGATTTTATTTTTGTGTACTTTGAGCTAGTGAATGCTTAATACACACTGTGCTGCTCTCTGTGTTAGTGAAGGGTTAATACACACTGTGCTGCTTTCTGTGCTAGTGAAGGGTTAATACACACTGTGCTGCTCTCTGTGCTAGTGAAGGGGTTAATACAGACTGTGCTGCTCTCTGTGCTAGTGAAGGGGTTAATACACACTGTGCTGCTCTCTGTGCTAGTGAAGGGTTAATACACACTGTGCTGCTCTCTGTGCTAGTGAAGGGTTAATACATACTGTGCTGCTCTCTGTGCTAGTGAATGGTTAATACACACTGTGCAGCTCTCTGTGGTAGTGAAGGGTTAATACACACTGTGCTGCTCTCTGTGCTAGTGAAGGGTTAATACACACTGTGCTGCTCTCTGTGCTAGTGAAGGGTTAATACACACTGTGCAGCTCTCTGTGGTAGTGAAGGGTTAATACACACTGTGCTGCTCTCTGTGCTAGTGAAGGGTTAAGACACACTGTGCTGCTCTCTGTGCTAGTGAAGGGGTTAATACACACTGTGCTGCTCTCTGTGTTAGTAAAGGGTTAATACACACTGTGCTGCTCTCTGTGCTAGTGAAGGGGTTAATACACACTGTACTGCTCTCTGTGCTAGTGAAGGGGTTAATACAAAGTGCAGCTCTTTGTGCTAGTGAAGGGGTTAATACAAAGTGCAGCTTTTCTCAGTGCTAGTGAAAGTGCTAATATATATTGTGTAGCTTTATGTATATAGTGTAGCTGTAATGCACAAGTAGAGGATATGGCAGTGACACTGTGCTCAGTTACTAATGTTATGAATTTGCAGAATTTAACCCCTTAACGGCCGACAACGTACAGGGTACATCCAGTACACACTGACGCGTGCGCGTGTTGGGGGGCGGGCACGTGCACGGGGAGGGAGCGGGTGGGAACCTCTACACTACGGCAAAAATCTAAATGTAAAAATGGGAGAAAGGGGAGAGGCAATAGTTTTTAAAAAATAACTAAGGGATCTGGGAAAGGGTGGGGGGTTGATCTGTGGGGGGGGGGAGCTACACTACAAAAAAAAAATATATATATATATTGTAATCTGGGTGAGGGAAGAGAGCTGTTTGGGAGGGATCAGGGGTCTGATGTGTCAGATGGGAGGCTGATCACTACACTAAAGTTAAAATTAGCCCTTCAAGCTCCCTACAAGCTACCTAATTAACTCCTTCACTGCTAGCCATAATACACGTTTGATGCGCAGCGGCATTTAGCAGCCTTCTAGTTACCAAAAAGCAATGCCAAACCCATATATGTCTGCTATTTCTGAACAAAGGGGATCCCAGAGAAGCATTTACAACCATTTGTGCCAAAATTGTACAAGTTGTTTGTTAATAATTTCAGTGAGAAACCTAAAGTTTGTGAAAAAGGGAACTTTTTTTTTTATTTGATCGCATTTGGCGGTGATATGGTGGCATGAAATATACCAAAATGGGCCTAGATCAATACTTTTGGTTGTCTACTACACTACACTAAAGCTAAAATTAACGCTACAAGCTCCCTAATTAACCCCTTCACTGCTGGGCATAAAACACAGCATTTACAACCATTTGTGCCATAATTGCAGCGTAAGCTGCATCCAGGTGGATTCCGAAAATGGCAGGGTGGTTCCATCACCACGATAAACCGCCCTTCTGAAAATGGCAGGGTGGTTCCATCACCACAAAAGACTGCCCCTGGGCAGGCTTTCCCACTTATTTATATAAAAAAAGAGTTACAAAATAAGTTGTTTCTACATCTGTAGTTTAAACAAAAATTAGACTGCCCATTGGGCAGGCTTATTGAGATATATATATATATATATATATATATATATATATATATGTATATATATATATACTAATGTCTCTCTCTCTCTCTCTGTATATATATATACTAATGTCTCTCTCTCTCTCTCTATATATATATATATATATATATATATATATATATATATATACCAATCTCTCTCTCTCTCTATATATATATATATATATACTAATGTCTCTCTCTCTCTCTCTATATATATATATATATATATACTAATGTCTCTCTCTCTCTCTGTATATATATATATATACTAATGTCTCTATATATATAGTGAAGTATGGGGTTCAGATGTCAGCACTCATAGAAGGGAGAGAACAAAAACAAAGAAACACTTTATGGTGCAGTATGAAAACACTGGTGTGTCGTGTGACAAAAAAGTGAAAGAATATTGCTCACCTTTTAAAACCTAAAAGTATGGGTGGCTTCTTCTCTGTAGAGTAAGGTAAACCTTTCCTTCTGCTGGATGTGGTGAGCCTCCCTGTTCTGAAAGGAGGTGTACTTCTTCCCCATGGAGTAAGGTACGTTTCTTTTAAATAGACTTCTCCTCTATGGAGTATGGGACAATATTTTCTTCTTATTGGTAGACTTCTCCTCTATGGAGTATGGTGTAGTTTTTATGTATAGTTGGAAGCCTATACAATGTGGTAGTGAGGGTTAACAATCCTCCTGTGTATAAAAAAATGAGGTGCATAAAATATGCAAAGCCAAATGATATTTGGAGACAACCAGGGTGGCTGTTAAAAACTACTTTATTAAATAATGTCTAAAAACATAACACAATTGTTTGTGATAGTTGTATGTGAGGTTCTCCTTTTTAAACAGTCCCAAAAGGAAGTAAGCTGTTGAAAGTAAATTGGCAAAGGGTATGTAAATGTCAAAACGTTCTGTGTATGATTTGTGCGTTAATGTTCAAATGATGATGGAGGTGGTATCCTGTTTCCAGTGGCGTAGCGTGGGCGGGGGGGGTTTGGGGCACAGGGGCGGCTGCCCCGGGCGCATAATTCTTAGGGGCGCAAAATTTGCGCATTCACTGTCTCACATCGTCCCTTCTCTACTACAGGCAGATGCAGTACTAAGGGAGAAAACATTCAAAAAAGGTATTTTTTGTAATAAATAAAAATGTAGTTTATTGTGTTAACTTCAGTGGGGGGGCTGGGGGTGTAATCGTTTCGTCTCCCATGGCTCAGCGTGCGATGTAAGGAGTGAAGTGTGTGGACAAAGGGAGACTGCACTGTGCACACAGGAAGTGGTTAACAGCTGTGCAGTTGAGCAGGAAGACCCTTCACCCACCTCTGAAACACAGTGAGTTACGAATCTCAGGCAGCTGAATTCTTTGGATTCCTGTATGGGCATACAACATGCAGATGTTCTGCTAGTACTATTGTGGAGGTTCGTTATCCCCAACTATCCAGGTCTCAAGCTTATATTATGTCATATGAACGCAGACTCAGTAGAGGCATTTCAGTAACAAGTCTCCTGAGTCCTGACATTGTTCTGTTGTATTCAGTGCACAAATCGTGCTGGTATTTTTTGTTTCTTTGGTGCATGAAAAGGGAAGAAAACGTGTACTAAAGTTTAGCTTTGTTGACAAATGAGCCTTTAATAATTAACGACTCATTTTTCAACAGTACAAGTTTTTTTCCCTTTCCATGAACCAAAGGAACAAATAATAGCAGCACGATTTGTGCACCTGCTTATGAAAATAAGCTGTCAGGGTAGCTACATAACACAGCACAGATCTTCTCACCCTGCACAGGTTACCAATCTATTAGCCTTTGGAGACAATGGCAAAAAACTCTGACTTCTCACACTCTGCTCTGTGAAATCTGCTCCTGCTGCCTTCTACAAGATCACAGTGTGTGAGAACGACGTTATGTTTTTAGCTCCGGTGTCTGCAGAGGCTAATGGACTAGGAATCTGCTGGTTAACTGTTTTGTTACAGGGTAAGCTGTCTAAGTCTTGGCAACTGCCGAATCTCCATCTTTTAATTTGATTTCCCTTTGAGTGCTCTACACATACTGTAACTGTATTACTGTATACTAGAAGTAAGCATGATCACATAGAAGTATATAGTGTATAAACTCTGATTATGCTTCCATTGTTAATGCTCAAGATTTGAATTGCCTACATAAAAAAGTTGTGAGACTCAAGTCACAGGCTACTCTAACAATTATACTTCACTATATGTCTGCTTGAGTGTATATAGGTTACTGAGCGAGCATCACAGTGTATGCATGTGTGTGGGTATAGGTGTATGCATATGTGTATGACTGTGTGGGTATAGGTGTATGCATCTGTGTATGACTGTGTGGGTATAGGTGTATGCATATGTGCATGACTGTGTGGGTATAGGTGTATGCATATGTGCATGACTGTGTGGGTATAGGTGTATGCATATGTGCATGACTGTGTGGGTATAGGTGTATGCATATGTGCATGACTGTGTGGGTATAGGTGTATGCATATGTGCATGACTGTGTGGGTATAGGTGTATGCATATGTGCATGACTGTGTGGGTATAGGTGTATGCATATGTGCATGACTGTGTGGGTATAGGTGTATGCATATGTGTATGACTGTGTGGGTATAGGTGTATGCATATGTGTATGACTGTGTGGGTATAGGTGTATGCATATGTGCATGACTGTGTGGGTATAGGTGTATGCATATGTGCATGACTGTGTGGGTATAGGTGTATGCATATGTGCATGACTGTGTGGGTATAGGTGTATGCATATGTGCATGACTGTGTGGCTATAGGTGTATGCATATGTGCATGACTGTGTGGCTATAGGTGTATGCATATGTGCATGACTGTGTGGGTATAGGTGTATGCTTATGTGTATGACTGTGTGGGTATAGGTGTATGCATATGTGCATGACTGTGTGGGTATAGGTGTATGCATATGTGCATGACTATGTGGGTATAGGTGTAGGGGGCGCAATACTTGCCTTGCCCTGGGCGCTGGCAACCCACGCTACGCCACTGCCTGTTTCTTTAGGTGTTGTCCTGAAATTGGAGACCAGAATCAATTATATAGGATGTTTCTGTTACCTATTTGATAACACTTTTGTATCTAGGTAGTTTGTAGAGTCTGGGTGTTCTTCAGTAATTCGGATGGCTGTGGATTGAAAAGCCTGTCTGTGACAGAGTCCGTTTCTGGCTGTATGATGAACAATGGTGTCGCTCTCTGCTTTCCTCATTAATATTCTAGATTCTTGCCTTTAAAGTTAGCAAAAATGCACAGTAACACACTACATAGCATACACTTACACATGCACATACACACACACTACATAGCCTACACTTACACATGAACCTACACACACACACTACATACCATACACTTACACATGCACACACACTACATAGCATACACTTAAACATGCACATACACACACACTACATACCATACATTTATACATGCACATTACACACACACACACACACACACACACACTACATCGCATACACTTACACATGCAGACACACACTACATATCATACACTTATACAGGCACCTATACACACACTACATACCATACACTTACACATGCAGACACATACTACATAGCAAACACCTATACATACAGATACACACACACAAACACTACATAGCATACATTTACACTTGTATATACACACACACTACATAGCATACACTTACACATGCACATACACACACACTACATAGCATACACATGCACATACACACACACTACATAGCATACACTTACACATGCACATACACACACACTACATAGCATACACTTACACATGCAGACACATACTACATAGAAAACACCTATACATACAGATACACACACACACACACTACATAGCATACATTTACACATGCACATACACACACACTACATAGCATACATTTACACATGCACATACACCCACACACTACATAGCATACGCTTGCACATACACACACACTACATAGCATACACATGCACATACACACACACTACATAGCATACACATGCACATACACACACACTACATAGCATACACTTACACATGCAGACACATACTACATATCAAACACCTATACATACAGATACACACACACACACACTACATAGCATACACTTATACATGCAAATACACACACACACTACATACCATACATTTACACATGCACATACACACACTACATAGCATACACTTACACATGCAGACACACTACATATCATACACTTATACAGACAGATACACACACTACATAGCACACACACATACAATTTAATTTATACAGGTACATACAAATCCAAGTATTTTCAACACAAACGCATCCAGACATTCCTGGATCCAAAGCTATTGTACACAAAAATATCAGGATCCTACCATAACCAACTCTCTGCTGAATCCAGTGATATATTTATACACAAACAAAATGTGTTGGTTCTGAAAGAACCTAGATGTTTTTGTGTAAAATATGGTTGGATTCAGAAGTGTCTGAATGCGTTTGTGTGGAAAACACTTATATGTGTGTATATCTGTCTAAATTAGACATGGATCTGGTAGGATCCAGCTGTTTTCGTTTAAAAAAAAAGAGTTAGTTCTGAAAGTACCCAGATGTTTTTGTATAAAATATTGTAATGTATGGGATAACAGTTACATTTCTGCGTATCTGTCTAAATTAAACATGGATCCTCTAAATTAGACATGGATCTGTCAGGATCTGACTGTTTATTTTATAAAAAGTATTGCTTCTGAAATGATCCAGAAGTTTTTGTGCAAAATATTGTACGATCCAGAAGTGTCTGGATGAGTTTATGTGGAAAACATTTAAATTTGTGTGTATCTGTCTAAATTAGACATGGATCCGGCAGGATCCGGCTGTTTTTCTGTAAAAAAGTGTTGTTTCTGAAAGGACTCAGATGTTTTTGTGTAAAAAAAAATTGGTGGAACCAGATGTGTCTGGATGTGTTTGTGTGTAAAACCGTTACATTTGTGTGTATCTGTCTAAATTAGACATGGATCCAGCAGGATCCAGCTGTTTTTCTGTAAAAAAAAGTTAGTTCTGAGGACCCAGATGATTTTGTGTAAAGAATTGGTGGATCCAGAAGTGTCTGGATGTGTTTGTGTGTAAAACAGTTACATTTGTGTATCCCTGTCTAAACTAGACATGGATCCGCCTGTTTTTCTGTAAAAAAAAGTGTTGGTTCTGAAAGGACCCAGATATTTTTGTGTAAAAAATTAGTGGATCCAGAAGTGTCTGGATGTGTTTGTGTGGAAAACATTTAAATTTGTGTATATCTGTCTAAATTAGACATGAATCTGGCTGGTTTTCTGAAAAAAAGTCTTGGTTCTGAAAGGACCCAGATGTTAATGTGTAAAAAAAAAATGGTGGATTCAGATGTGTGCTGTTTTTCTTTAAAAAAAACTGTTATTTCTGAAAGGACCCAGAAGTTTTTGTGTCAAAAAATTGGTGGATCCAGAAGTGTCTGGATGTGGTTGTGTGAAAAAAGAAAATTTATGCTTACCTGATAAATTTGTTTCTTTTTAGACACGATGAGTCCACAGAGCATCATCCTTATTTGTGGGATATCACCTCCTGGTCAGCAGGAGGAGGCAAAGAGCACCACAGCAGAGCTGTTAAATAGTTCCTCCCTTACCTCCCACTCCAGTCATTTGACCGAAGTTAGGATGAGAAAGGAAAAGCCAAGGTGCAGAGGTGTCTGAAGTTTACAAAAAAAATAACCACCTGTCTTAAAAGAACAGGGCGGGCCGTGGACTCATTGTGTCTAAAAAGAAACAAATTTATCAGGTAAGCATACATTTTCTTTTCTTTTTAAAGACACGATGAGTCCACGGATCATCATCCTTACTTGTGGGATAACAATACCAAAGCTAGAGTACATGGATGATAAGGGAGGGACAAGGCAGGAAACCTAAACGGAAGTCATCACTGCTTGAAGAACCTTTCTCCCAAAAACAGCCTCAGCCAAGGCAAAAGTATCAAATTTGTAAAATTTAGAAAAAGTGTGAAGAGAAGACCAAGTTGCAGCCTTGCAAATCTGTTCCACAGAAGCTTCATTTTTGAATGCCCATGAGGAAGCAACCGCCCTAGTGGAATGAGCCGTAATTCTTTCAGGAGGCTGCTGTCCAGCAGTCTCATATGCAAATCGGATGATACTCCTCACCCAAAAAGAAAGAGAGGTAGCCGTAGCTTTCTGACCCTTACGTTTTCCAGAAATAATTACAAACAGAGAAGACTGACGAAAGTCTTTAGTTGCTTGTAAGTAAAACTTCAAAGCACGGACTATGTTCAAATTATGTAGAAGTCTTTCCTTCTGAGAAGAAGGATTAGGACACAAGGAAGGAACAACAATCTTCTGATTAATGTTCCTGTCTGAAACAACCTTAGGAAAAAAAACCAGTTTATTACGTAAAACTACTTCATCCAAAAGGAAAATAAGGTAAGGCGAATTGTATTGCAACGCCGAAAGCTCAGACACTCTTCGAGCTGAAGAAATAACAACAAGAAATAAAACTTTCCAAGATAACAACTTAATATCTAAGGAATGCATAGGCTCAAACGGAGCCCCTTAAAGAACTAAATTCAGACTCCATGGAGGAGTAATTGGTTTGAACACAGGCCTAATCCTAACCAAGGCCTGATAATAAGATTGAACATCTGGGACATCAGCCAGACATTTGTGTAACAAAATAGATAAGGCAGAGATCTGACCCCTCAGGGAACTTCCCGATAAACCCTTCTCCAATAAATCTTGGAGAAAAGACAAAATTCTGGGAATCCTAACTCTACTCCATGAGTAGCCCTTGGATTCACACCAATAAAGATATTTACGCCATATCTTGTAGTAAATTTTTCTAGTTACAGGCTTACGCGCCTGAATCAAGGTCTCTATGACCGAATCAGAAAAACCATGCTTGGATAGAACTAAGCGTTCCGTCTCCAAGCAGTCAGTTTCAGAGAAATTAGATTTGGATGAAGGAAGGGTCCCTGAATGAGAAGATCCTTACTTAATGACAGTCTCCAAGGTGGCAGGGATGACATGTCCACCAGATCGACATACCAAATCCTGCGAGGCTACGCCGGAGCAATGAGGATCACTGATGCCTTCTCCTGTTTGATTCGAGCAATGACTCGAGGAAGAAGAGCAAACGGAGGAAAAAGATATGCTAGGCTGAAGGACCAAGGAACTGCTAGAACATCTATCAGCTCTGCCTGAGGATCCCTGGACCTTGACCCGTATCTCGGGAGCTTGGCATTCTGATGAGACGCCATGAGATCTAACTCCGGCTGACCCCATATGAGAATCAGCATATAAAGAGAGAAGCGCTCTACCAGGAACGAACAACAGCTCAGTGGCTTGTTCTATGGCGATTTACCACCCGGAAGCAGCCTCTTTTAGACCAGTGTGCTTTTCACAGAAGAAAACTTTCCTGAAATATATCAGTCTGATCCCGCCAAGTAAGGTCAGTCCAGCACCGAAATACCAGGCAATTCTCCTCTGAACAAGGAACATGTCAACCCCAGACGATCGTTTCGGCCTCCTATGGGCCTCGTCAGTGAGGTGCAGCCACATTCCTCTAAGCACACTGGGCAAGGAGTCCACGTCTGGTTTCCCCCATCACCCATAGGGAGACTTCCCCAGGGTCATAATAATTTGCATACAAAGAGAGAAGCTCTCTACCAGGAACGAACAACAGCTCAGTGGCTTGTTCTATGGCGATTTACCACCCGGAAGCAGCCTCTTTTAGACCAGTGTGCTTTTCACAGAAGAAAACTTTCCTGAAATATATCAGTCTGATCCCGCCAAGTAAGGTCAGTCCAGCACCGAAATACCAGGCAATTCTCCTCTGAACAAGGAACATGACAACCCCAGACGATCGTTTCGGCCTCCTATGGGCCTCGTCAGTGAGGTGCAGCCACATTCCTCTAAGCACACTGGGCAAGGAGTGCACGTCTGGTTTCCCCCATCACCCATAGGGAGACTTCCCCAGGGTCATAATAATTTGCATACAAAGAGAGAAGCGCTCTACCAGGAACGAACAACAGCTCAGTGGCTTGTTCTATGGCGATTTACCACCCGGAAGCAGCCTCTTTTAGACCAGTGTGCTTTTCACAGAAGAAAACTTTCCTGAAATATATCAGTCTGATCCCGCCAAGTAAGGTCAGTCCAGCACCGAAATACCAGGCAATTCTCCTCTGAACAAGGAACATGACAACCCCAGACGATCGTTTCGGCCTCCTATGGGCCTCGTCAGTGAGGTGCAGCCACATTCCTCTAAGCACATTGGGCAAGGAGTCCACGTCTGGTTTCCCCCATCACCGATAGGGAGACTTCCCCAGGGTCATAATAATTTGCATACAAAGAGAGAAGCGCTCTACCAGGAACGAACAACAGTTCAGTGGCTTGTTCTATGGCGATTTACCCCCCGGAAGCAGCCTCTTTTAGACCAGTGTGCTTTTCACAGAAGAAAACTTTCCTGAAATATATCAGTCTGATCCCGCCAAGTAAGGTCAGTCCAGCACCGAAATACCAGGCAATTCTCCTCTGAACAAGGAACATGACAACCCCAGACGATCGTTTCGGTCTCCTATGGGCCTCGTCAGTGAGGTGCAGCCACATTCCTCTAAGCACACTGGGCAAGGAGATGAGAATCAGGTTGGAGAATACTTCCGGATGGAGTTCCCACTCTCCCGGATGAAAGGTCTGCCTGCTCAGAAAGTCTGCCTCCCAGTTGTCCACCCCTGGGATGTGGATTGCTGACAGATGGCAAGAATGGGCTTCCGCCCACCGGATTATCTTGGCTACCTCTGTCATCGCTAAGGAACTTCTAGTTCCTCCCTGATGATTGATGTAAGCCACTGTCGTTATATTGTCCATCTGGAATCTGATGAACTGGGCCAAAGTCAACTGAGGCCAGGCTAGAAGAGCATTGAAAATTGCTTTCAGTTCCAGGATGTTTATAGGAAGAACAGACTCTGCTGGAGTCCACACTCCCTGAGCCCTTAGAGGACCCCAGACAGCTCCCCACCCTAGAAGGCTGGCATCTGTTGTCACAATCCCCCAGGATGGTCTGTGAAAACATGTTCCCTGGGATAGATGATCCAGAGACAACCACCATTGAACTGAGTCCCTTGTCTCCTGCTCCAGGGTTATTCATGGAGACAAGTCTGCATAATCTTCATTCCACAGCCTGAGCATGTTTAACTTCAGAGGTCTGAGGTGAAACTGAGCAAACGGGATGATGTCCATTGCTGCCACCATCAGTCCGATTACTTTCATGCACTGGGCCACTGACGGCCGAGGATTGGACTGAAGGGCTCGACAGGTATCTAGAATCTTTGACTTCCTGACCTCTGTCAGAAAAATCCTCATGGATATAGAATTGATTACAGTTCCCAAGAAAGTCACCCTTGCTTTCGGGATTAAGGAACTCTTTTTCAGATTTACCTTCCACCCGTGAGTTCTCAGGAAGGATAGTACAATGTCGGTATGAGATCTTGCTTGTTGACAAAGATGGCGCCTGGATTAGAATATCATCCAGATAAGGCACCACCACAATGCCCCGCGGTCTTAAAACCGCCAGCAGAGACCCCAGAACCTTTGTGAAAATTCTGGGTGCCGTGGCCAGCCCGAAAGGAAGAGCCACAAACTGAAAGTGTCTGTCCAGAAAGGCAAATCTTAGGAACTTGTAATGATCTCTGTGGATAGGAAGATGTAGATATGCATCCTTTAAGTCCACTGTTGTCATAAATTGACACTCCTGGATCAATGGAAGAATGGTATGAATAGTTTCCATCTTGAAAGATGGAACTCTGAGAAACTTGTTCAGATTCTTGAGGTCTAAAATAGGTCTGAAAGTTCCCTCCTTCTTGGGAACTACAAACAGATTTGAATAAAAACCTTGCCCGTGTTCCTGTACAGGAACGGGAATAATTACTCCCAGGGAGGAGAGGTCTCTTACACAATGTAAGAATGCCTCTCTTTTTGTCTGGTTTGCAGATAATCTTGAAAGAAGAAATCTCCTCAAAGAGGAAAATTTTTGAACTCCAGTTTGTATCCCTGGGACACTATTTCTATAGCCCAAGGATCCTGAACATCTCGCACCCAAGCCTGAACCAAGAAAGAAAGTCTGCCCCCCACCAGATCCAGTCCCAGATCAGAGGCATGCCCTTCATGCTGTTTTGGAGTCAGCAGCAGGCTTCTTGGACTGTTTACCCTTGTTCCAAGGCTGGTTGGGTCTCCAAGTAGACTTAGATTGCGAATAGTTTCCTTCCTGTTTGGAGAAGGAAGAGAAGGAATTGCCCTTGAAATTGCAAAAGGAACGAAAATTACTTTGTCGTCCTTTTTGCTTATTTCTCTTATCCTGAGGAAGGAGATGACCCTTACCTCCCATAAGGTCAGAGATAATTTCCTTCAGACCAGGTCCAAACAAGGTCTTTCCCTTGTAAGGATTAGCTAGAAGTTTAGACTTAGATGAAACGTCCGCAGACCAAGGCTTTAACCACAAGGCTCTGTGGGCTAGGACAGAAAACCCTGAACTCTTAGCTGCTAATTTAGTAATTTGCAGAGAAGCATCCATAATAAAAGCATTGGCTAACTTAAGAGCTTTAATCATGTCCTGGATATCCTCCAAAGAAGTTTCCATAAAAAGTAGTACTAGCGTACAGTGTACTCCGGTAGAATTATGATGGTGTCGGGTACAGAAAATATGTATGGTTGTGCATAATATAACAAGCCCTGGAAATAGAAATGTCTCTGTGTGTGGAGGGTATTGTAGCGTTAAAGGTGCAAAATGTAAATGCTGAAGGTAGTAAAACTTGTTGTTCACAAGTAGACGAACTCACCCGCTCGACGGGAGAACAGCAACATCCAGCCGGTCCTGCTTCAAAGGCTTATGTGCTTATAGCCCAAATATGACCGGTATACCTGTTCGGCGTTCTGTGCCTTCACCTCCGTGAGGCTGCACAACTATGCGCAATGGCACTTCCTGTTTGCGTGGTCCTACGTCAGCTCCCGAACAGCACCAATTCCAAGCAACGCTACTTACTCAGCCCTCCTCCACACATAACAGCAGTTAACGAATTTGGATATGAATCCTGAATAAAATTTGGACTTTTATTTATCTACATTGGCGACTTTTTGGACTTATTTTTTCTATCCTCCAAAGAAGTCTCAGACTTAAGAGACTCAGACAGAGCATCAAACCAATAAGCTGCTGCACTAGTGACAGTAGCAATGCGCGCAGCCGGCTGCAACAGCAGACCCTGGTGAACATAAATCTTTTTAAGTAGACCCTCCCACTTCTTGTCCATGGAATCCTTAAAAGCACAGCTATCCTCAATAGGAATAGTAGTTCGCTTGGCTAAGGTGGAGATAGCCCCCTCCACCTTAGGAACCGTTTGCCAAGTTTCTTTGATAGCATCGGCTATAGGAAACATCTTCCTGAAAATAGGAGATGGAGAGAAGGGAATACCTGGTTTCTCCCATTCCTTAGAAACAGTCTCCGAAGCTCGCTTAGGAACTGGAAAAACATCTGAGAAAGTTGGAACTTCGAAATATCTGTCCAATTTACTCGCCTTCACAGGAGTGGCTACTACTGTGGAATCGCAGTCGTCTAAGGTAACCAACACCTCCCTAAGTAACAGATGGAGGTGTTCTAGCTTAAATCGGAAAGAGACAACCTCTGAATCAGTCAAAGGTTCCGAATCTGAAAACTCGCCATCTGATAAGACCTCTATACCCTCCATTTCAGTTCCTTGGGAGGGTACCTCTGAGACTGCCACCATGGCATCAGAAACCTCACTGATAACATGCTTGTCTTTCCTCTTGCGCTTACCTTGAAGCATTGGAAAAGCAGACAACGCATCAGAAATTATGGAGGCCATAACCGCCGCTATGTCCTTTAAAGTAACTCCAGCAGGAGCTAAAGCAGAAGTGCAGGGCACTGATGGTGGGGGCGTTGATTTTTGGGACGCTTGGGGAGACAGTTGCGGCACAAATTGACCCTCATCAGAAGACTCTTCGACAACATCCGCCTGAGAGGAGATTGGCTCAGTAAAAATGTTATCCCTAGAACTTACAGTCCTTTCAATACATGTAGGACAAAAAAAGATTGGTGGTTCCACATTTGCATCAAGACATAAAGCACATGTAACTCCTTGCACCTCATCTTGATCCATCTTTTCACAAAAATATTGATATTAAGCAGAAAAAATACTGGAAAAAGCAATAAAATTATCAAAAAAACATTACTGTCTCTTTAAATTCAAACGTTTTTTCTTTCTCAGACAAAAACTGCCAATTTTACTATAGTAAAATAACACTCAGAAAAAATAAGCAATAAATAAACCTCTGCACCACAGCAACCTGCTGAGGTGCTCCTACCTGAACCAATGCTAACGGATCCCAGAAGCAAACGATCCGCTACTGCAGTCTGTCAAAAGGACCGGATTAAGGACGCATCTGTGCTAAAAGCGCATGAAAAGGTCATTACATGCTGCTCTAGCCCAGAAAACCAGTAGAGCCCAACTGAAGCCTGAAACTGCTTGGGAATAACGCTACAAGCAGAGGCACCAAAAAAACAGGAAGTCCCGCTGTCATGATACAATCATGTGGAGTAGTTGATACCTGGATTGGCTACTCAGCAGAGGTGGTATTGTGTTCTCAGCCTGGAAAAAGGTTAATGTGAATTGCCTTTGTCTGTGTGAAATCTGCTCAGAAGGCTGTAAGCTGAGACTTTCTTTCCCCCCTTCCTCCTTCCTTCCCCCCCTTCCTTCCCCCCTCCTCAGCCAAGCGCTGTTAAATGTAACTGTAAAGGAATGCAGAACGCTCCTCCCCTTGGAGACAAGTGGGGGCTAAGACTTGTTTTTATTGGCCAGACTCGTTGTAAATTATAACCCCGGCGTTGTCTTTGACAAGACAAAGGAATTCTGTTTTAAGTATGCAACAGCAGGACTTTTTTAGTCAGAACTGCCTTGGGACCAAGAGACTAACATCAGATGGCAGCTCTCCACATACCTAAAGGAATTTGATAATAAGTAAGGTATTGTGTAATTCTTTTCAGGTCCAAATTTGTTTTTAAAGAACTGTAGCTTTGCATTTGTATGTTTATTTTGAATGTCTGTGTAATATTGCACTGTGCAACCTGTGTTGATATTTTTGTTATTAAACACATAGAAAATCTAATTCTGTCTTTGGGCTCTAATATCTGAATTCACACTCCTGTTGAGACAAGGTTAAAAGGCACGTTACCTAATTGTTAAATAGTGTGTTTCCAAGGGGTTCCCCAGAACTCCCCTTTAATTTTAAAAGTTTTGGTGGTGGCAGCAGAGAAATTGTTAGAGCAGCATTGACAAGAATTGGGGGCTAATGAGGTGTCCCTTCTAAGGTCCTTTTGCAGAGTTGCAAGGATAAGGGAACCAGAGCTGTGTGCCATTAACCCCTTCATGCCCACACCCCTCTATTGTGACACTGAGAAGGCGTGATTCATCACAAACTGGCTGGCAGCGGTGGGGATATTTAGAGTTTTTTAGTGCTATTTGTATAGTACTAAAAGAAATTGCATGTTTCTGTGTAATTTCCCAATAACAGAACTCAGTGCCTAATTATAGAGACAGTACAGAGTTGCAGTGCAAAGAAGCAGTTCTTTTTCCCTCCCTCATGTTGTTTGTGCTGTGCTCAGTATGGAAGAATATAGGAGAATGCCTGAATGGTCTCTGGAGTTTCTTTGCAAGAAAAGAGGAATTACTATTCTTGGCAAAGGGAAAGAACAGGTGATACTGGGATTGCTGGAGGCAGAGGGCCTCACAACAGAGTTTGAAACATTCACAGAAAGGGTTACTGTGGAAGCTGTAACTCAAGACCTGGTACCCAACACTGTTGATCCTCCTGTAGCCCAAGGATTGTTACCTGGTGCTGTTAACCCTGTAAGTGTCATGGAGTCTGAGCTACAGACAGACTACTTGGGGGATGTTGAACCCAAACTAAGAATGGAACTGATCCTCCAGTATCAAGAGAGAAAAAGAGAGAGAGAGGCAGCTGAGAGAAAAAGAGAGAGAGAGAGGCAGCTGAGAGAAAAAGAGAGAGAGAGAGAGAGGCAGCTGAGAGAAAAAGAGAGAGAGAGAGAGAGGCAGCTGAGAGAAAAAGAGAGAGAGAGAGAGGCAGCTGAGAGAAAAAGAGAGAGAGAGAGGCAGCTGAGAGAAAAAGAGAGAGAGAGGCAGCTGAGAGAAAAAGAGAGAGAGAGGCAGCTGAGAGAAAAAGAGAGAGAGAGGCAGCTGAGAGAAAAAGAGAGAGAGAGGCAGCTGAGAGAAAAAGAGAGAGAGAGGCAGCTGAGAGAAAAAGAGAGAGAGAGGCAGCTGAGAGAAAAAGAGAGAGAGAAGCTGCTGAGAGAAAAAGAGAGCACGAAAAAGCTATAAGGGATACCCAGCTGAGACATGTGCTAGAGGTTTTTTACTTTACCATAACCGAGGCACCTCTCCTGTACCCAGAATTTTTGCCATATATTTGCCAGACAGTGAGCCCATTGGCCAGAAGACTGCTCCTGGGAATGGAACCTGATTCAGCAGCAGGGGCTACAGACAGCACTAACAACAAAGCCCCAGTAGCCAAGTGTTCCACTGTGCAAGCTGTATCACCTCCCTGGAGGGACGGAATGTGCCAGCAACTGACAACTGATTCTACAGAAGTACCTTCCCCTGGAACATCTCCCATCAAGGGGGCAGAAGTTGCATTGGGCAAGGGGGATTTGCCTGCCCCACCAAGCAGAAACCTCAACATGCAATCTGGAGTGGGAATTCAGCAGGGAAACCTGTAGCAGCTTTGTTTGTGGGTGGGTCAGCAGGTAATCTGCAGAGTGTCACAGAGGGAGACTGTGTGACCATGAGACTTCAGGACACTGGGGCTGGATATCGCTTGGTGCGCCCTGAAGTGGCAGAGGATGTTATCCCAGGAGAGACTGTGGATAATGAAGAAATTTGTGGGGACTGCCCTGCGGCATGTGTACCCCTGGATTGGGATGTGGGAAAAGGTTTGCAGGAGGTGGGGATTTCTGCGACTATCCCTGTTGTTTTGCTGGGGGATGATGTGGGCCGGATGCTTTGTCAGTACGCCCCAGAAGACAACACCTGCAACCTGGAAGGGCCAGTAGAGGGCCCTGCACCAACTGAGGTACTGTGTGAAACTTTGGGGGAGCCAGCGGGGAGGCTGGGGATGGACACATCGCTAGCTGCACCAGAGCTGGAGGTATCCCACCAAAGGATAAGGGATGATTCCCTTGAACATGATTGCTGGGAGGGGGGCTGAGGGTTAATGCAGCTCTGCCTGTGTGTACACCAGTAATGTCTTGTTCTGATGAAGAGGGATGTAATGAAAATGTTTGTGACCATGTTACTTTTATTGAACCTGGGCGCTGGGAGGGAGAGCCTAGGGAGGGATGTATTGAAAATGTTTGTAACAATGTTGCTGCTATTGAACTTGGGCGCTGAGAGGGAGAGCCTAGGGTTAATGATGATTTACCTGAACCTGTACCAGTACTGTATTGTGCCAGTGAAAAGGGGTATACTGAAATTGATTGTGACAATGGGATGCCTGATGCAGTGTGTGGGAATGTGAGAGAGCAGCAGGGCTGGGCTGTGCTAGAACCAGCATTGCATATGCAAGGAGGAGTGAATGGCATGGCTGGTGTAGGGGTCAGAGTACATCCTGCCCTGTTACAGAGGGTAAAACAAGATGGGACCTTGGGTGTGGCTGTGGACCTCCCCTACAGGAATGGCAGATGTGAAGAAGAGGGGGAGGGAGATGTAGCTGCAGTGACTAATGAACCTACTACTCCTACAGAGCATACTGGGGTAGGTGTGAACAGTGGAGTATCTGGCCTAAGCATAGCAAGAATTACTCTTAGTCCCCCAGTGAGTTACCCGGAGGGGCTGCTAGATCCCTTTATGAGTGAGAGCGAGTGTGTGATATCCTGCAAGGAAATGTCCTCCACGAGAGGAATTGTGTCAGCTGATGCCAATTGTTACAGGGGGCGAATGAATGCTGAGAGTGTGCAGAAAGGGCAGATCTGGTCTTATGAATGAGGAAAGATTAGGATGTAGGTTGACATAGGGGATCAGCGTGGGCTGACCCCCTATTTCCACCATTTTAAAAGGGGAGGTGTCATGATACAAGCATGTGGAGTAGTTGATACCTGGATTGGCTACTCAGCAGAGGTGGTATTGGGTTCTCAGCCTGGAAAAAGGTTAATGTGAATTGCCTTTGTCTGTGTGAAATCTGCTCAGAAGGCTGTAAGCTGAGACTTTCTTTCCCCCCTTCCTCCTTCCTTCCCCCCCTTCCTTCCCCCCTCCTCAGCCTAGTGCTGTTAAATGTAACTGTAAAGGAATGCAGAACGCTCCTCCCCTTGGAGACAAGTGGGGGCTAAGACTTGTTTTTATTGTCCAGACTCGTTGTAAATTATAACCCGGGCGTTGTCTTTGACAAGACAAAGGAATTCTGTTTTAAGTATGCAACAGCAGGACTTTTTTAGTCAGAACTGCCTTGGGACCAAGAGACTAACATCAGATGGCAGCTCTCCACATACCTAAAGGAATTTGATAATAAGTAAGGGCTCTAATATCTGAATTCACACTCCTGTTGAGACAAGGTTAAAGGCACGTTACCTAATTGTTAAATAGTGTGAGTTTCTGAGGGGTTCCCCAGAACTCCCCTTTAATTTTAAAAGTTTTTGCGGTGGCAGCAGAGAAATTGTTAGAGCAGCGTGGACAAGAATAGGGGGCTAATGAGGTGTCCCTTTTAAGGTCCTTTTGCAGAGTTGCAAGGATAAGGGAACCAGAGCTGTGTGCCATTAACCCCTTCATGCCCACACCCCTCTATTGTGACACTGAGAAGGCGTGATTCGTCACACCCGCCCTTCGTGGGCGTGCTGCAACACTATGTTTCCCTCTATAGAAAAAAATCAAAGTGAAACCACCGGAGCCCTCCATTGAAAATAAAATGAGCAAACTAACTCCAGCCCCAGTGCCTGCACCAAATCACTGCCCAAATAAGACTTTATATTCAGAAAGTCTAACACAGTCCCCACATAAAAGGCTCCATTAACCCCTTATGTGCCATAGTGCTAAGATAACAACACTGAGACTCCTTAAATCCCAGAAAAGGTAGCACTTACCTCAAACACTGCCTCGCAGGAAGGCAGTTCCAAAGCTTGAGAGGTCCTCTCCCTCACATTGGCCTGAAAGATAAAGTCATGCTGAGTCAGAGAGAAACTCAGACTGAAGGATATAGGGCAGCTGAAAATAGGAGGCGCAGTGAGAATTATGTCCCACAAGTTCCCATAGCTCTAAAGCCACAAAAAGCTCTACTGTAGAGACTGATATGGACTACGGCTACACCCCAGAACAAAGTAGCACTCTCTGGCACCACTTTAAAAATAACAAACTCTTGATTAAAGAATCTAACCTAACACCTCACTTTACCTCTTCCTAGCACTAATACTGGCAAAGAGAATGACTGGAGTGGGAGGGAAGGGAGGAGCTATTTAACAGCTCTGCTGTGGTGCTCTTTGCTTCCTCCTGCTGACCAGGAGACGATATCCCACAAGTAAGGATGATGATCTGTGGACTCATCGTGTCTTTAAAAAGAAACACTTACATTTGTGTATATCAGTCTAAATTAGACATGGATCCGGCAGGATCCGGATTTTACCCACACCCCTCTTCTAGCAGTATTTTTTTCTGAACTTCCCTAGAATTTGATACCATCACAATTCTATCTTTTATCTTATCACAGTCATGTAAGGCACCGTCTTTAGCTTAGCTGTGTGACCACTGATCTATAGATTCTGTTTTACCCTGATGTCTTTCCTAAAACACTTTTCTCTGTACAGTTATGTCTTTCTTAGGATTACATTATGCCTCAAACTTCTCAAATAACACATTGGGATCCTTTTTACCTTCAGCAGATACAGCTCCACTAGCACTCCATGATCTGCAGATATCTCTGCCTTTCTCTCCAATGCAAATGAAAAACTGTGCAGCCTTCTGCTCCTGTGTCCACTTGTCAGCATCAGGGCCAGCAAATAATAATTCCATGAGCTCTCTCCATCTTGTCCAGTGCTCAGATACATTACCTTTATCAAAGTCCATAGGAGGCACTTGCTGTCTGCTTGCAGCCATGACAAACTTAAAGGGACAGTCTACACCAAAATTCTTATTATTTAAAAAGATAGATAATCCCTTTATTATCCATTCCCCAGTTTTGCATAACCAGCACTGTTATATTAATATACTTTTTACCTCTGTGATTACCTTGCATCTAAGCCTCTGCAGACTGCCCCTTCTCTCAGTGCTTTTGACAGACATGCAGTTTAGCCAATTAGTGCAGACTTCTAAATAACTCCACGGAAGTGAGCACAATGTTATCTATATGACACACATTAATTAGTACTGCCTAACTGTGAAAACTTTCAAAATACACTGAGCTAAGAGGTTGTTTTCAACGGTTTAGAAATCAGTTTCAGCCTACCTAGGTTTAGCTTTTAAAAAATGCCAGCAAGGGAACAAAGCAAATTTAATCATAAAAGTCAATTGGAAAGTTGTTTAAAATTGCATGCCCTATCTGAGTCATGAAAGTTTATTTTTGACTAGACTGTCCCTTTAAATAAATCTGTTTACTTCTGATGCCATAAAGATCTCCTGTTATAGAATGCACAGAACTCATGAATGCACCATTGTTTAACTTCAAGAACTTTTTATTAACTGAAGATAACACACCCATTTCACTGTTATATCTCATGCTTGTCCCTAGTGTTAGAATATATGAACTGCAACAAATATAAACAGCAACAACTGGAAGAAACCATTATGATATATTCATTACACACTACATTATATTTTGCGGGCAATTAGCGGACATTTTTAAAATTAACCAGAGGTCTGACCCCTGGTTAATTTTCAGAGCGCTTATTGCTACTGCAAATTTATAGTAGCATTAACCAGCCACTTGTAATGGCTGGTTATTTAACGTGCGCCAGTATAAAGGTGACTTTGCCTGCTTACAGCAGCATGTTAAATTAGCGCTCCACTTGTAATCTAGCCCTTAGTGTTTAACGTCTCTTTCAACGAAAACCAAATTTACAGGACACTGTCCCTTTAGGTCTGTGATCATGTGACAAACAGCAACAAGCTGAAGGTGCAGAATACACTCACTAAGGTCTTTACTAACAACAAGAATCAGTCACAGATCAGTGGGATAAACGTTCTGATGACAAACAGGTGCAGGTAATAGAAATAAGACATGTATTATAAAATAAAGTGTCATGTTCTGTCTCAGGATATCTTGTGAGAGCTTCATTGTCTGGAAGAGTTGCTTTAAAGGAAGATTAGTAGAAGCCATATAGATTGAAAATATATATCAGATTTATTAAAATAACAAAATACTTTGATTAAGCAAATACTTGCAGGGTATATTTAAATGTGCTACTCAGGTATGTTAAGTACACATACGTCAGGAGTGGAAATAAACAAACAAAGTAAGCAGAGATGCTGATTCAAAAAGGAAAGTCTCCTGGTAATAACTGAAATGCAGGATTTGCACAAGGCAGTAAACAACTTGTAAACAGGTAACAGGTTTAAAGGTAAAGTCTTTCTCCTGGTAATAACTGAAATGCAGGATTTGCACAAGGCAGGAAACAAACTTGTAAACAGGTAACAGGTTTAAAGGTAAAGTCTTTCTCCTGGTAATACCTTGTAAACAGGTGCAAAGGTGAAGTCTTTCTCCAAATAAGTACAGAAGTACAGAAAACAGGTTCTGACTTGTGACAAAACAGATCCAATGTGAAGACAACATGCAGTCTAACAGCCAGCCTTAAATAGAGAGGATTTGCACAGGATTGTTTCTGAGAAAATCCAAAATTGAGAACACCTGTGTGTTGCACAGGTGTAATTACAAGTAAGGCAAATCCTCATATAACAGATTTAAAAGTTGCATGCTATTGCTAGAACTGACTGTGGCTCAACAAGCAAGCAAAACAGGAATAGTAACCACAGCGCCACAGGTTCAAATCCCTGCACAGCCCTTTCGAGCGGAATGCCTCCCAGACCTTTTCTTTTTAGTCTGGAGGCTTGGTTCATGACAGATGCCCCCTCCAAAGAGCGCACTCCGGGCGCTCAAAGCCTGTTCAAACATCTGAAGGTGGGATTTACGTAAAAGTTTTCCATTTGAAGCCCTAATACAATCAGATGGAATTGATTCTTCCCTTGGAACAGCTGCCTGAGATTGGGGACCCATAGAAGATTCCACTGTAGGCATAATAAGAGTTGAAAAACAAAGGTCGGTTTGATTTGGAGGTTCCTGTTTATGCCCAGCAGCTTGCAATGGACTGGCTGATGGATAGAGTACCTTTGGGTAGGATATAACCTCTCCTTTAGAGTCAAGGAATTCATTATCTGTGTCATATATTTCCAAATCAACCATATCATCCATTTCTTTCTCAGTCAATGAGTAGCTGGAACGTTTGTCACTTTTATGTCTGATGAGTGACTTTTGTTAGATGGAGCTCCAGCCAGGGCAGAGACAAGGTAATGTGCAGGATTTCCAGGAGGTATTTTTGCAGAGTTCCCCAATGTGGTAGATGCAGAAACAGAGGCAGTGGCATGGGTAGTGGATGTAGTTGAAGTTGTACTGCCAACAACCATCTGTTTGAAATCAGGTACCATTTCTTGAAGTGTGTTAGAAATGGTTGCTTGTAGAATAGATGTATTCTCTGTAGCTGGGTCCTCTCCAGGGGTATCTTTCAGTTTGCTAGTGAAAGTATCATTTGTTCCCTTAGCATCAGAGTCCATTTTAGACTTGGCTGTATCTCGACTTGATCCTCTAGGGCAGAGCTTTCCAAACTTTTCATGTTGGTGACACACTTTTTAGACCTACATCATTTTGCAACACAGAAATTCAGTTGTACTAGCAAACAGGAGGTTAAACTAACTTGTTTTAAGAGATACGGATACATACATAAATTAAATAATAATTAATTTATGTACAAGTAACAGTAAGTATGTGCAAGAATTAAAAAAAAGTTTAATAACACCAATAGCTACTTACTATTTTAATGGGATGCATGAGGTTGATGGGATGAACATGGTTTCTGAATATTTGGTGGAATATTAGATAAAGACACTCGTATTTCATCATCAAGCATTTGTAAGCTTCCACTTCCTATCCATATATCAAGAGCAGGAGCAGCAATGCACTACTGGGAGCTAGCTGCAATAAAAACGAACACTTTGACTTCTGACTTCAGCTCAGTGTTTAAACTGCTGCCCTCAGAGCTGTGCGAGTCCGACTGACTACTACCCATGCTGAAAACCCACTGCTGTCCCACTCACTTACTACACATGCAGTCACGAGCCTATTGAGGAGACTACATGTGCAGTCAGGAGCCAATGTGCTGCCAATTGGAATAGTTTCAGTACCCACTAGATATCAATCACGTGTCAAGGCAGGCGGAAAGTCGGAAACCAAAAAAAAAAATGTAAAAATAATTTTAAATTCAAAAAAATTTGTGCTGAAGCAGGGACACACCTAGACACTGCTGCCGACACACTAATGTGTCATGACACACAGTTTGGAAAGCACTGCTCTAGGGGGTCTTACTGGACACCCTGTGATGCGGTGACCAGTTCCCCCACAATAGAAACAGAGGTTAAGTTGTCTTCGCCAAGTCTTTTCCTCTTCTGTTAAGGGTTCTTTAAAACCTTTCCTTGTTTGGGAGGTAACTTCAGACAAGGTTTCTGTTGGGATATATAACGTTTCCACCAGCTCCATAAAGTTAATCAGTATGTCCTTAATAAATGTTAACACTGATTCCAATACAGCAATAATCCCAGAGGGCTCTCTTTTTAGGTCTTCACATTCTGTCATGTTCTGTCTCAGGATATCTTGTGAGAGCTTCATTGTCTGGAAGAGTTGCTTTAAAGGAAGATTAGTAGAAGCCATATAGATTGAAAATATATATCAGATTTATTAAAATAACAAAATACTTTGATTAAGCAAATACTTGCAGGTTATATTTAAATGTGCTACTCAGGTATGTTAAGTCCACATACGGCAGGAGTGGAAATAAACAAACAAAGTAAGCAGAGATGCAGATTCAAAAAGGAAAGTCTTTCTCCTGGTAATAACTGAAGTGCAGGATTTGCACAAGGCAGGGAACAAACTTGTAAAAAGGTAACAGGTTTAAAGGTAAAGTCTTTCTCCTGGTAATAGCTGAAGTGCAGGAATTGCACAAGGCAGGAAACAAACTTGTAAACAGGTAACAGGTTTAAAGGTAAAGTCTTTCTCCTGGTAATAGCTGAAGTGCAGGATTTGCACAAGGCAGGGAACCAACTTGTAAACAGGTAACAGGTTTAAAGGTAAATTCTTTCTTCTGGTAATACCTTGTAAACAGGTGCAAAGGTGAAGTCTTTCTCCAAATAAGTACAGAAGTACAGGAAACAGGTTCTGCACAGGATTGGTTCTGAGAAAATCCAAAATTGAGAACACCTGTGTGTTGCACAGGTGTAATTACAAGTAAGGCAAATCCTCATATAAGAGATTTAAAAGTTGCATGCTATTGCTAGAACTGACTATGGCCTCTAGTTATTAAGGTCCGACAGACCTCGCTGAATACGGTGAGCAATACGCTCGCCATATTCAGCATTGCACCAGCAGCTCACAAGAGCTGCTGGTGCAACGCCGCCCCCTGCTGACTGGGGGACAATCCTCCTCCAGCAGTGGGGTGTCAATCAATGCGATCGTACTCGATCGGGTCGATTTCCGGCGATGTGTGTCCGTCTGCTCAGAGCAGGCGGACAGGTTATGGAGCAGCGGTCTTTGTGACCGCTGCTTAATAACTGCTGCAGGCTCGCCAGAAACACGGGGCATCAAGCTCCATTCGGAGCTTGATACATATGCCCCTGTGGCTCAACAAGCAAGCAAAACAGGAATAGTAACCACAGAGCCACAGGTTCAAATCCCTGCACAGCCCTTTCGAGCGGAATGCCTCCCAGACCTTTTCTTTTTCTTTTTAGTCTGGAGGCTTGGTTAATGACATAAAGTTACCAAATGATAACCATCCAAATGATGGTAGCAAAGGACAAAGGCGCCCTCCACAGGCTATAGTCAATGGTAGACGGTCACCAAGGTCAGCTCTTTTTAAATACAGATGGTGATTCTAAACATAAAAACAAAAAGAAGAAGGCGCTCCAGTAGTGCAGTATGTTACAACAGATAGGTTCAATATTCCCAAAGACACCCTCTCTAAAAGCAGGTATAATGCAGTGCTAATCCAACAGGCTGGATTGATCAGAGCCCACCAGGTAGCTCACATAGGATCCAATGTACCCTCGGCTCTGTAGTAGTAGGAGAGAAATTTGGAGGGAGGGAAAAACACTCCAATAGTGCAGATGGTCTCTTTTTTTTATAGAAAAAAACAGCTTTATTGTCATATATGTTTCGTACAATACAATAAAATGGAAAAATATGCAAATATCCTTCTGTAAGTACAAATTTCTTTGACCATCGTCAACAAAATACAATAAGCAGTCTTCTCATCTCTAACAGTTTTACAGTTGTACAGTGTGATGCGTTTAACAATGATCAACCAAAACATTTTTTTGCTACATTTGTCAGGTAACTAGAACCAAAAGTCAAGCACATGAATAAACATCATCAGGTGACCTATTGTGGCCTCTGCATGGGAAATTTGTTAGCTACATATTTATTCCAAATGATTTTCATTATGCTATATGATTCATCATTCCTAAATTTAATATGTGCGTATTCCTCCATCTGTAAAATGTGTTGGAATGTGTGGAGCCATTTGGCTATGCTGGGTACATCTTTTTGTTTCCAATTCCTAGCTATAAGTGACTTCATGCTATTACTTGCAATAAATATTAATTTTTTCACATGCAATTGTAGTTTTTTGGGGGTGATATTAAATAACCATATGCGAGGATCTGGGGGAATCGTAAACTCCACCATCTCTGTGGTCTCCCTAGCCACATTTTCCCACATCTCAACTATCGAAGGGCATTGCCACCAAATGTGAGCCATGCTCCCCCTAGATAGTTGGGATAGGGCTTCCAGGTCTTTAGGAGATCTATATGTCACCTATCTCCCTTCGTGTTGGACGTGTAGACAGAATGGAAAGCCAGATTTATATCTCACATTCTTTCCCTGCAGAACTTTGGTTATGAAGCAAACCTCCTTTGTTTTCTGCACCGTTATTGGGCTGAGGTCTAAGAATATTTGGAGATGGTGGTCTAGATAAGAAATCTGTCTAAGCTGTCTCGCCTGTAGCCAAATCTTCTCCTTGTCTGAGAACCTTAAGAAATGTAAAATGATATCTCTTGGAGGAGCATTTGGTGGTGGAGGGGGCCGTAGGGCTCTGTGCGCACTGTCCAGTTCCATGTCTGGCGCTTGCTGATTGTTCTGCAGATGCTTGAAAAACCCTTGTAAATATTCAGGAATTTCTGCTGGAGAAATGGTTTCTGGCACTCTTCTTACCCTCAGATTATTTCTGCGGCCCCTGTTATCAAGGTCTTCTAGCTTATCATCCATAGCTTCCATGTAAGCTTCTTGCTCCATGGTGTGGGTTGATAATGAGTCCACTATTTTTTCTGTGGTATCTTGAGCATCTTCTATATACTCTATCCTATTCCCTATCTCCTTTATATCTTGTTTCATGGTAGATAATCCACTCTGTATTATTACCAAGTCTGCCTTGGTAGGCAAGTTAGAGATATCCATTTTTAACTGATCCGCATATTCCTTAGAGATTGACACCGCTGAAGGATTGATCTGCGACTCCATTGCATTAGTGTCCATCTCCCTTTGTGAATTATCTTGAGGTTTTAAATAGTTACTTACTGATACTGGAGACTGTGTTTGGCTTTTCAGTAGTTTAATCTGTTTGTTAAGTCTCTTTGAGGCCATCCCTAGGAGTAAGGTTTTGAGTAATGGCAGTTATTTATTATCTTATATAATCTCCCAGTCGTTTGTGTTTTGTTCCACTACAAGTTAGCAGAGAGCAGCACTGGGAGAGTTATGTATATTGGGACTGGTGAGAGCCACGTGGGCTGTCTTATAAGCTGCAGCGCTTCATGTCTATCAAATATGTTCTGTGTAAGTTATGTAGCTATAGTTCATAGTTCCTGCCTATTACCTGAGGATGATCCCCTGATCTCCTTTATATGCAATCCGGTCAGCATAACTGACCTCCGTGATAGTTGCGATCCTGCTCCCCTCCGTTTTACAGGCTGTCAGGGCTTGGGCCTGCACAGCAGTGCCATTCCAGCCCCTGTTTAACTTTGCATTCCGGTCCCTTCCGGTATTTTATGTCGGTTTTTTCGTGCCCCCGCTGGTCTTGTAGATAAGTGTGAATGTTAGGGCGATAAATGTCCCCTTAATTCAGTATCCGACATCAAGGTTTTGGCTGAGAATCGTCGGACCTGCTCAGAGCTTCAGACTTTTGCGGCCATTTCCAGCTTGGCCACGCTCCGCCCCCATGCAGATGGTCTCTTTTAGTTTAAATAATTTTTATTGTCATACACATAGAAATTATGGCCACAGTATCCCTTCATACATAACACATCTCCCCCCTTGACCTCTAACAAATGTCAGAGGTCCAACATTCTTTATTCCAATGTGGAGATGATTTTGGAAAGTCTATTGATTTGACAAAACCATTAAATGATTATACTTCAGTTCAGACTGTAAGGCCTGTAGAGTCTCTTGCAATTCAGTATACTCGGGGATTGGGGATAGAGACAAAGGGAACATCAGAGAAAAGCTTACAAGAACAATTCCAACTCCCCTCCCCTGATTTCTAATTTGTGTATATTATATTCACCTCCCACGAACACCCCATCAACAAACAATAACATTACCTCAAAACTTCATCGAACCTGTCCGCCGCGCCATCCCTCCGCCACCAAGTCCATGAGGGGGACCACCCCCAGTGTTTGGCACAACCAAAATCTATAAATCAATGGATTACCTATGTCATTTTGTGAACCCCTTCCCCCACCCTCTCTCTCTGTTAATGTGTCAGTCTCTTCACGTTTCCTGAGTTATTAGTGGCCCGCCAAAATCCAGTAATACCACACCTTCAAAAATTGATCCTGGCTATTCTGTATAAAGGCTATCGTCTCTGACATTTTATATGTGACCTGGATCTTATCCTTAACTTCCCCCCATGAGGGTGCCCCCGTTTTCCAGTGTCTTTTGCGGCCATTTCCAGCTTGGCCACGCTCCGCCCCCATGCAGATGGTCTCTTTTAGTTGAAATAATTTTTATTGTCATACACATAGAAATTACAGGCCACAGTATCCCTTCATACATAACACATCTCCCCCCTTGACCTCTAACAAATGTCAGAGATCCAACATTCTTTATTCCAATGTGGAGATGATTTCGGAAAGTCTATTGATTTGACAAAACCATTAAATGATTATACTTCAGTTCAGACTGTAAGGCCTGTAGAGTCTCTTGCAATTCAGTATACTCGGGGATTGGGGATAGAGACAAAGGGAACATCAGAGAAAAGCTTACAAGAACAATTCCACCTCCCCTCCCCTCCCCCGATTTCTAATTTGTGTATATTATATTCACCTCCCACGAACACCCCATCAACAAACAATAACATTACCTCAAAACTTAATCGAACCTGTCCGCCGTGCCATCCCTCCGCCACCAAGTCCATGAGGGGGACCACCCCCAGTGTTTGGCACAACCCAAATCTATAAATCAATGGATTACCTATGTCATTTTGTGAACCCCTTCCCCCACCCTCTCTCTATGTTAATGTGTCGGTCTCTTCACGTTTCCTGAGTTATTAGTGGCCCGCCAAAATCCAGTAATACCACACCTTCAAAAATTGATCCTGGCTATTCTGTATAAAGGCTATCGTCTCTGACATTTTATATGTGACCTGGATCTTATCCTTAACTTCCCCCCATGAGGGTGCCCCCGTTTTCCAGTGTCTTGCTAACCATATTCTGGTAGCCGTGCATAGAATGCGAATAAACGTGTTAGTAGCTGTGTTGAATTGTCTGATCCTATCATTTAATAGTGCTTGTGGTGCAGATAGGGAAATATTTACAGAAAGTACCTCGCTAAGTAATTTAGATAATTGGGACCAAATCTGTTTAACCTGTGGGCAATCCCACCACATGTGGATGTATGTTCCTGTTTCAGCACAACCTCTATAACACAATTTGTTACCTCTTTGTGTATAATGTGAGGTGATAACAGGGGTGAGATACCATCGGAAGGATGTTTTAATGCTGTTTTCCCTGAAATCTGCGCTAATTAGCCCTTTGCTGGATATATATAAGATTGTTTCCCAGTCCTCTAGATTATGGGTTGTATTTAGTTCCTCTTCCCACCTCTCCATCACAGATGATTTAGTGGAGAGTCTGGCCCTCTGTAGTGCTAAGTATATTGCAGAGATTAATTTTTTGAGTCGCTGTGATGTGCTACAGAAGTGTTCAAGGGTTGTTAATCTTATGGTGGTGCTGAGTGATCTAAATCTAGTTACTGCTGATGCCACTTGTAAATATAAGAACCATTGCAGCTTTTCTGGGTGAATTTTATCCTGAATTTGTTGGAATGTAGCTACTTTATTATTATATAGAAAATCTGCGACTCTGTAGAGTCCTTTATTTTCCCATTTTCTCAGCTGCATGTGGAAGTCTACGTTCAAAAGGGTCCTCAGTGGTCTAACCACTGAGTCCCTTGGGATTAGATGAAGAGAGCTGGACACAGAAGTCCAAGTCTGCATCATCTCTGTTGTAAGCTTCGAAATGTGGGTGTCCCTAAGAGGCTGTCTCAACTGTCCCCACAGTATGTCGTCTGGTCGCCTGCACCCTGCCAACAGTGTCTCCACCCTCACCCACACCAAGTCCTCCGATTTCATACTCATTAAGGTGGTCTGCGCCAACCTCGCTGCTTGATAGTAGTGAATTAAATTTGGTGCTCCTACTCATCCTAATTGTCTATGCTGTTGGAGGACATGAGAGGGGATTCTGGCTTTCTTGCTGCCCCTCAGCCAATCAGATTGAGCTCGCATTCTATTGGCTGTTCCGATCAGCCAATAGAATGCAAGCTCAATTTGATTGGCTGATTGGATCAGCCAATCGGATTGAACTTGAATCTGATTGGCTGATTCCATCAGCCAATCAGATTTTTCCTACCTTAATTCCGATTGGCTGATAGAATCCTATCAGCCAATCGGAATTGGAGGACGCCATCTTGGATGACGTCCCTTAAAGGAGCCTTCATTCGTCGGTAGTTCGTCGGGAAAGGAGGATGTTCCGTGTCGGCGGGATGAAGATTCAAGACCCGCCTGGATGATGACTTCATCGGATGGAAGATTTCTTCAGCGCCGCTTGGAGGATTAACTTCTTCCGCTCCGGATGTCCACTTCGGTTCCATCGCTGCTCGGCTGAGTGAAGACGACTCAAGGTAGGATGATCTTCAGGGGATTAGTGTTAGGTTTTTGTAAGGGGGGTTTGGGTTAGATTAGGGGTATGTGGGTGGTGGGTTTTAATGTGGGGGGGGGGTTGTATTTTTCTTTTACAGGCAAAAGAGCTGTTTTCTTTGGGGCATGCCCCCACAAATGGCCCTTTTAAGGGCTGGTAAGGTAAAAGAGCTTTGAAATTTATTTAATTTAGAATAGGGTAGGGCATTTTTTTTTTATTTTGGGTGGGTTTGTTATTTTATTAGGGGGCTTAGATTAGGTGTAAGTAGCTTAAAATTGTTGTAATATTTTTAAAATGTTTGTAACTTATTTTTTTATTTTTTGTAACTTAGCTTTTTTATTTTTTGTACTTTAGTTAGTTTATGTAATTGTATTTAATTGTAGGTAGTTTATTTAATTAATTTAATGATAGTGTAGTATTAGGTTTAATTGTAACTTAGGTTAGGATTTATTTTACAGGTAATTTTGTATTTCTTTTAGCTAGGTAGTTATTAAATAGTTAATAACTATTTAATAACTATTCTAACTAGCTAAAATAAATACAAAGTTACCTGTAAAATAAATATAAATCCTAAGATAGCTACAATGTAATTATTAATTACATTGTAGCTATGTTAGGGTTTATTTTACAGGTAAGTATTTAGTTTTAAATAGGAATAATTTATTAAAGTATAGTGTAGTGTTAGGTGTTATTGTAACTTAGGTTAGTTTTTATTTTACAGGTACATTTCTCTTTATTTTAACTAGGTAAGCTATTAAATAGTTAATAACTATTTAATAGCTATTGTACCTAGTTAAAATAAATTGAAAGTTGCCTGTAAAATTAAAAAAAATCCTAAAATAGCTAGAATATAATTATTATTTATATTGTAGCTATATTAGGGTTTATTTTATAGGTAAGTATTTAGTTTTAAATAGGATTAACTTAGTTAATAATAGAAATATGATTTAGATTTATTTAATTAATATTTAAGTTAGGGGGGCGTTAGGGTTAGTGTTAGACTTAGGTTTAGGGGTTAATAATTTTATTACAGTGGCGGCGGTGTAGTGGGGGGCAGGATAGGGGTTAATAAATTTATTATAGGTTGCGGCGGGTTCAGGGAGCGGCGGTTTAGGGGTTAAACTATTTTTTTATTTGCGGCGAGGTGTGGGATCAGCAGGATAGGGGTTAATAACTTTATTACAGAGGGCGGCGGTATAGGGGGGGCAGGATAGGGGTTACTAGGTATAATGTAGGTGGCAGCGGTGTCCGGGAGCGGCGGTTTAGGGGTTAATACATTTATAAGACTTGCGGCGGGGTCTAGGAGCGGCGGTTTAGGGGTTAATACATTTTAATAGTTGCGGCAGGGTCTAGGAGCGGCGGTTTAGGGGTTAGTAACTTTATTTAGTTGCGGGGGGCTCCGGGGGCGCCGGTATAGGGGGTAGAACAGTGCAGTTTAGTGTGAGTGCTTAGTGACAGGCTAGCAAAAAAGCTGTCAAACAGCCGAAGAGCAGCGAGATCGGATGAGTGATAACTCTCACAGTCCGCTGCTCATCGCCCCGCGGCTTTTTGACAGCTTTTTTTGATAACTTAGGCGTATTTTTTCAGGTCCGCGGCGGCGAAGGTAGGCGAGCTTAGGCGGGCGTATTGGGCCGGCGAAGGCAGGAAAGTAGACACGTTGATAACTACCCCCCAGTGTCTCAAGGGTACTTCGCAAAACAAACTAGTACGATACATTGTCAGCAATTGGAATTAAAATACAAACCTAAGTCAAAATTAGTCCTACATATTGTATAAAGGATATAACATGTCTAAGAATATCCCAAAAGAACTTTCAAAGTCTAACGATACAAAAGTGATTGAATAGTGTTCCAAAATCATTTACACAGGCTCATGTGGAATATGGCCAGCTGGATAGACATATTGTAGACACAGAGTGTGCACAAACCTGTGAATATAAATATAGACACGGAATGCGCACAAATATGTGAATACACATGCAGTAAGTTTTCTGAAAAAATGGCAAAACCAGGTTTGCCCTGTGCAATGTCTTTAGTCCCTTAGCCACAAGTACATAAGGTGCAGTGTGTTATTCCCCTTTATTTTATAGCAAGCTTTATATGAACTACAGGTACAGGTTGCTAAATGCGGTTAGATACACTCTCACTCACCCCGCTCTTCATGCGGCAGCCTCACTTGGTCTGTCCTCCCGGATCTGACTCCTTTCAATGCAGAAGGAAGAGGTCTTACCTGGTGTAGAGTGTCCGCTTGCAATCTCCACAATCGCGGTTCCTGTTGTGTCCCAAATTTTACAGCTCGCCCGGTCACAGCTGCACCTGATGCTGCCTTCCAATTTGGGATGTGATCCTGAGAGCAAACTCCTTCCTGTTTGCAAGTTACATGAAGTAGAAAAGAAGAGGCGGATCCATCCAATACTTCCAAAACACTGTGAATTTATTGTAGCAATTTTCTTTCACAAACAGTTGTTGCAAAAAACTTCCAATCAGCCAATCAGATTGAGCTTGCATGCTATTGGCTGTTCTGATCAGCCAATAGAATGCAAGCTCAATCTGATTGGCTGATTGGATCAGCCAATCGGATTGAACTTGAATCTGATTGGCTGATTCAATCAGCCAATCAGATTTTTCCTACCTTAATTCCGATTGGCTGATAGAATCCTATCAGCCAATCGGAATTGAAGGGACGCCATCTTGGATGACGTCCCTTAAAGGAGCCTTCATTCGTCGGTAGTCCGTCGGTAAAGAAGGATGTTCCGCGTCGGCGGGATGAAGATTGAAGACCCCGCTTGGAAGATGACATCGCCCGGATAGAAGACTTCTTCAGCGCCTCTTGGAAGATGACATCGCCCGGATGGAAGACTTCTTCAGCGCCGCTTGGAGGATAACTTCTGCCGCTCTGGGTCTCCTCTTCGGTTCCATCGCTGCTCGGCTGAGTGAAGACGACTCAAGGTAGGATGATCTTCAGGGGGGTAGTGTTAGGTTTTTTTAAGGGGGTTTGGGTTAGATTAGGGGTATGTGGGTGGTGGGTTTTAATGTTGGGGGGGGGTTGTATTTTTCTTTTACAGGCAAAAGAGCTGAATTCTTTGGGGCATGCCCCACAAAAGGCCCTTTTAAGGGCTGGTAAGGTAAAAGAGCTTTGAACTTTTTTAATTTAGAATAGGGTAGGGCATTTTTTATTTTGGGGGGGTTTGTTATTTTATTAGGGGGCTTAGATTAGGTGTAAGTAGCCTAAAATTGTTGTAATATTTTTTAAATGTTTGTAACTTATTTTTTTTATTTTTTGTAACTTAGCTTTTTTTATTTTTTGTACTTTAGTTAGTTTATTTAATTGTATTTAATTGTAGTTATTTGTAGTTAATTTATTTAATTAATTTAATGATAGTGTAGTGTTAGGTTTAATTGTAACTTAGGTTAGGATTTATTTTACAGGTAATTTTGTATTTCTTTTAGCTAGGTAGTTATTAAATAGTTAATAACTATTTAATAACTATTCTAACTAGCTAAAATAAATACAAAGTTACCTGTAAAATAAATATCATTCCTAAAATAGCTACAATGTAATTATTAATTACATTGTAGCTATCTTAGGGTTTATTTTACAGGTAAGTATTTAGTTTTAAATAGGAATAATTTATTAAAGTATAGTGTAGTGTTAGGTGTAATTGTAACTTAGGTTAGTTTTTATTTTACAGGTAAATTTCTCTTTATTTTAGCTAGGTAAGCTATTAAATAGTTAATAACTATTTAATAGCTATTGTACCTAGTTAAAATAAATTGAAAGATGCCTGTAAAATAAAAATAAATCCTAAGATAGCTACAATATAATTATTATTTATATTGTAGCTATATTAGGGTTTATTTTAAAGGTATTTCGTTTTAAATAGGATTAATTTAGTTCATAATAGAAATATTATTTAGATTTATTTAATTAATATTTAAGTTAGGGGGGTGTTAGGGTTAGTGTTAGACTTAGGTTTAGGGGTTAATAAATTTATTACAGTGGCGGCGGTGTAGTGGGGGGCAGGATAGGGGTTAATAAATGTATTATAGGTGGCGACGGTGTAGGGGGGCAGATTAGGGGTTAATAAATTTAATATAGGTTGCGGCAGGGTCCGGGAGCGGCGGTTTAGGGGTTAAACTATTTAGTTGTGGCGAGGTGCGGGATCGGCAGGATAGGGGTTAATAACTTTATTATAGAGGGCGGCGGTATAGGGGGCAGGATAGGGGTTACTAGGTATAATGTAGGTGGCAGCGGTGGGCTCCGGGAGTGGCGGTTTAGGGGGTAATAACTTTATTTACTTGCGGCGGTGTAGGGGGGGGCAGATTAGGGGTGTTTAGACTCGGGGTACATGTTAGAGTGTTAGGTGTAGACATCTCCCATAGGAATCAATGGGATGTCTGTCAGCAGCGAACTTGTACTTTCGCTATGGTCAGACTCCCATTGATTTCTATGGGATCCGCCGCCTCCAGTGCGGCGGTTTGAAAACCAGGTACGCTGGGCCGGAAAAGTGCCGAGCGTACCTGCTAGTTTTGTTGATAACTAGCAAAAGTAGTCAGATTGTGCCGAACTTGTGTGCGGAACATCTGGAGTGACGCAAGAATCAATCTGTGTCGGACTGAGTCCGGCGGATCGAAGTTTACGTCACAAAATTCTACTTTTGCCAGTCTCTAGCCTTTGATAACTAAGGCGAATCAGCCTCGCCACAAATACGCTGCAGAATTCCAGCGTATTTGAGGTTGAAGGCTTGATAACTAGGCCCCTGTGAGTGTTCGTATCGCTGCTTTTATCAGGCAGTGGAAACTCCTTCTTTTCCTACCAAACAATAAGTGGATGCCTGGACATTTACTTTACTATATCACAGCCACAAAGAAAGATTGACCACCTACATGAACTTTCATATTTATTGTGTTATTTTGTTCTAAAAGCTTTCTTTGGTACCTATAAATTGGGTTATATGTATTGTACAGTTTACGATCTCTGCATCTATACCATACCTTTTTCTAGAGACAGGTCAGAATAGGTACAAGGATAAGAGTCAGCAGAAAGATGAAAGATGTGACACAATACAGTAATCAGTATGAACAGATCTGTAATATTGTCAGAAAGAATCTATCTATGCTTAGGGCGGATGATGGCCTAGAAGACTTTAGTCCCAAAAAAATGTAGATTTGCCTTTAGGAAAGGGCTATCTATAGGTAACATAATAGCTTCTACCCAGCTAAGAAAAGAAAATCCCAGAGTGAGTTTGTGGTTACAGCATAAAGGTGTTTTCAAATGCAGCAATTTTCAATGCAAAGCCTGTGAGAAATTAGATAATAGAACGGCCTTTAGGAGTTGTGCAACAGGAGACATTTTTTAACACAATAGCTGTACTAATTGTAGGGCTACATATTCAGTTTACCTCCTAATATGTACGGAATGTGAAGTACAGTATGTAGGTCTTACTACAAGGGAGGTAAAGTTCAGAATTCGTGAGCATTTGTCCAATATTAAATTGGGCAAATTAACAACCCCATTAGTTTTGCACTTTAAAAACCTTCACAATCAAAGTAGCCATTCTTTTAGATGGACTATAATGGAGAATGTCAAAACCAACAGAAGGGGTGGTGACAGAGAGTCCATCCTAGGAAAAAGAGAGGTGTTTTGGATACCCAGGTTAAGGACGAGACTACCCTATGGCCTAAATTCAGAGTTTGATCTGATTAATTTTTGGCTGTAGTCTATAGTGCCCTTGAACTGTGTATCCAAAAACAGAATCAGAGGCAATAATAATAATATATGTACAGGTGGCCCTCGTTTTACAACGGTTCAGTTTACACCGTTTCAGAATAACAACCTTTTTTCCAGTCATGTGACTGCTATTGAAAAGCATTGAGAAGCAGTAGATTTATTAAAATAGCCAGTAGGTGGAGCTGTCCGCTTGTACTGCAGCAAAGCCAAGCAAGCTGAAATTAATCAGTTTAACCAGACCTGAGCTATCGAGCAGATTTCAAAGGAACAAGATCTTCCTGTCTATAAATCAGTCCAGATTGGAATGCATAGAAAGAACTGTTTGCTGAAAAATGCAAGTGAAGTCTGTGTTGTGTGATAATTGTATTATGTTTATAATGCTGTTTAGCAAATGTTTTTGTTCATTTTACTTAGTTTAATTATATATTCTGTGTTGTGTGATTATTTTATCAGGTTTATAATGTTTAGCTTTTAAAGTCTTCATTTCAAAGCTTTAAAAATAATGTATTAGGTGTTACTTATGACAATTTTGAGAGGGGCCTGGAACCTATCTCCCTCACTTCCCATTGACTTACATTATAAACTGGGTTTCAATTTACAACCATTCCTTCTGGAACCTAACCCCGGCGTAAACTGAGGGCTACCTGTATATATTATGTATATATTATGTCCAAATATTCGTAATAGGTATATGAATTAACTATAAGTTACATTGGAGGAGAGGTCACTAAAATTTGATAGTATAGGCTTAATAAATTGATGAATTATCCATCACTATCATTAACATATTATGTTTTGACTAGTTTAATTTATCTATTTGTATATTTATCTATTTACAACTTTAAGGATAAGTACAGCAGTGCACAAACTATTAACTAATGAAAAAAAAAATGTATGTTCATATCGATATAAACTATATCTGTATTATATCATGAACAGCAAGAAATATATTGATAAGCATATGCAGCAGTTTTAAAAGCCTCATAGAATATAACATTTATTGCTTAAAAGGCTGCTTTTGTTAATAGGAGTGTGAAATGTATTTATGAGAAAGTGTCACAGATCCATTTATTCACTCTATATCACATATATTCTTATCAGTGCTTCAAGTCTAATTATAAATAGGATCCTAGATAAGAAATTGTATATGCATTTAATATAATTTATGTTTCCTTATAAATGTATATGTATTTAACTTTACTCCATATTCACATATTATGAATGAACACTGTATTTATGAGGTGTTAGTATAATGGAATTTTTGCAAGCAGAGAAGGGGAGGATAGGGGTTAAATCGCAAAATTTTGGTTTTAGCCAATCGGATGATTCTTAACAATTTAAAAGGGGCAAAATTAGGCCATTTGACCACACTACGATTACGGCTTAACAGTCGAAACGCGTCAGTGGGTCACTGGGATTTGACCATTATCCCTTGACCTTTGCTATGTTGTGGCGCTGTGTGAAGATTTTAACAAATCCGGAATAAAGATTATCGTTTTATCTCAATACCCGTGGAGGTGCTCTGGTGCTTTGTTTCGTGCTCTGTTTGGAACTGTCGATTGAGCACTCTATTGGGATTGGTTCTCCTTCGCCCCCACTGCCGCCCACGTGACAGGAGCTTGGCCTGACGTCACGGATCGCATGCAAGCACACAGACTGGGAAGGAATGCGAAAGTCTCACGCTGAGGGTGGAAAGTCGGACGTCTGCAGAGAGTAGAGCCTCCAAGGGATATCGTAAGTGAACCTGGATGAAAAGGAGGTGAAGTCCGGCGGCTATAACCCCTCTATGTGAGTTACCCCTTTTGTGTGTATAAGTGTTGTGTCTAACTGGTGGAAACGGTGTACTGCAACTTGGCGATCCGTTTGAGCTGAGCATTTCAGGAGGTCTGGTGGATGAAGGTAACAAGGGCAGTGGGAGGCTGTATAAACTTTGTATGCGAGAACCCTCCAGGTGCTCAGCAGAATGTGTTTTGTATCATACCTTTTTCTAAACACATAGATCCTCTATACATATCATGACAGTATTAACCCTTTAAATTGGGACTGCCCTCTGATTGTGGTGTTGTGTTTAGTCGTCGGTATAAGATTCCAGTGTTTGCTGCTTCTGTGATCACAATCTATAATTGCAAACTTCCTAAGTTTGTTCACTTATGCATATTTGTGTATTATTGGCTTTATATGTATCTTATTGGCTTTATTTGGGAGTCTACTACATAGATCCTCATATTATTATCATGACAACATATCCCTTATGTGTGTTTTGGGGCTGTCCTCTGATAGAGGAGTTGTAGATTTTCTCCTTTCTGAAGCTCTCTTCTAAAGCCTGTTTTTTTTACACTTATATTCTATCCCCTAGAGACGTCTCTCATAGATATCATGTATATATTAAAAGAATACATTTTTTTGGGTGATTTTGCAATAAAATGTTGGTGATTAAACGCATGCGTTTTTTTCAAGTTTTGTTCTCTGTCTCCACCAAGCTCTACACTAGCCATTGGAATACATTTTGAAGATCCTTTTTTTTATATATTAATATATTTTTAGCATGTATATGTGTGGAGAATGCTGAATTTCCTATCTTTATGTAAGGATCACTTATCCTTACTCTCTTTCTTTTGTTTTTGTATAAATATAAAGTCTTGCTGGTGATTATTAATCTGGGTTGGTGTAGGTCGGGGGTTAATTTGATATTGTTTTATGTACTGTTAAAGGGACAGTACAGTCAAAATTAAACTTAAATGGATTGGATAGAACAGGACATTTCAATAAACTTTCCAATTTACTTATATTATCATTTGTGCTTAGTTCTCTTAGTATCCTTTGTTAAAGAGTAATCCTATGTGAACTCAAGTGCGTGCATGTATCTTCAGACAGCAGAGTTTGCAACAATATTTATAGCTGTTATACATAGTAACAAACACTGCTGCACAGAGTGCTAAATACATGTGCACGCCCCTAAGCTCATATAATATCAGCCTCCTAGGTTTACTCTATAACAAAGGATACCAAAAGAACAAAGAAAATTAGATAACAGAAGTAAATTGGAAAGTAGGGTAAAATTATTGCTCTGTCTAAATTATCAGCATTTAACTTTGACTGTCAGATTTGGCTTCTGAATTTGATGATGTTTTCCTAATTATTCTGTGATATTATGTTTTTAATAATGCAAAAAACACAAAATACTGGTCTGGATTACAATCACTTTTTATTTGCATGAAAAAACATTGTATATCATTATATAGTAAACAGCAGCATTACATGATATATGCACACAATGGTATAAATATACCTAACACTTGTGCTCTTGATACAAAGGGTTTATCAGATATATAATGTCCCCTTTAGTTATAGCAGCCATTTAAAATAAACTGATTATGATCACGTATGTACCGGTTACTGATATTGTGTCTCATTAAATAAAATCAGTTTCCCCTCAGTGATTCCTCTGGTAAATAACATGTACAATGCTAAGCATCTATTGCTATAAGAAAAGGTTTATCCACATGATGTGCACATTAAATATATCTCCCAGATGTCAATCATTTGAGACTGATGTTCTTGTTTATATAATTGTCTAACACTCTATTAATATAAAGACTCTTTATTCTGTAAATGTAATTATTTTCTCCTCTGTGTAAATCAAATGTACAACTCCTAACACTGGCATATTAATAAACAACACTGGGGGTGCTTTGGTGGTGAATTGTTGTGTAAACTGATCAGTATGAGGACAGATTTGTATATTCCTGTGTGGTGTTTGGATTCTATCACATTTATATGAGAGAAACTGAGGTGCACATATATAGAGCACAAAGGACAGCAGGAGAGCACTTCCAATCTGAGGCTTCTATAACTGGGATTTAGAAAGTATTATTTACACTATCATCCTTTTTGATGCTTCTATTTAGAGAGTTTGTCCTCTTTAGGATAATTGTAAAAAGGTTTGTACACTGTGTATCTAAAGTTTATTTGTGTATAAATATTTGGTGTGACGGATACCCCGTGACTACCCCTGCTGGATAACTCCGCCTAACAGGTCCCGATTCCTCCCTGCCGACTGTACCTATGTAGCTGGCAAGTGACCACAGCCTGTAGCCACCCCTGATGCCCGACAGCACCAGTATTCAGGGTCCCACCCTGTGACAGATTCCAGCTACCCTGACTAGGTAGCTCTGACAGAGAAGGGGCCACTATGTAGCAGATAAATGATTTAGCAGGAGCCCACCCAAATAACTAGACATACTAGCATTCAGGTGGAACAAGAACTGATTTTTTTGGAAAACACACTCCTTTTATACACAAAGCTCATGTTGATAAGACACTAGACAATCCCACAATTTTCCTGCCATTCCCGTCCCTCCAGACAGGCTGGCACCTCCATAGCAGCCACAGCCCCACAGAATCCCAGTACCCAGGGGTGGTGTTTTCGTTGATGATCCCAGTGGAGCGGCGGCCCTTCCAAGGTGTCATTTTAAAACTCTCTGTCCCCAGATGCCACAGTCCAAAAAGCGGCATTATTAGTTACTGGGGACTGGAGAGACAGTCCGTTGAAGTTATGGGGGTAGGATTGTTCCCAAAGGAGCTCCCCTCTGGTAATGACCGGGCATTCCAGGAGCCTGGCCAGCCCAGGAAGGTTTCTCCGATCAGAGACCAGCTCTTCTCTGACAAAGTACTCATCACCAAATAAATGAAACAAAAGGTCTGGGAGATCACGGTTGCTCTCCGTAGCCCAAATCTGCTGAGGAACAGGAGGGGGTGAGGTGGTAGGGGTTCAACTCTTGCGACCTGGCACAGCATGGCAAAACAGTAGATAGCAAGAGACAGCAAGATCCCGCTAGCCATGAAAGGGCCAAATTTGGTGTGACAAGGAGTCCAGCAGTTACTGGGGGAGGTAGCCTTGGCTGTCTGGTATCCGTGACATTTGGTGTTTTGTGATACCCGATTTCAATAAAAAACTTTTCTTCCACTTTCTAATAGGTTTGCCACCTATCTGAGTTTCACCCGCAAAGTCCAGGTTTAATTTTGAGTCATGTGTCCGTGTGTCAGAAAGGGTTGCCACCCGGACAGTGTAGGCTGCACACAGATCATCAGAAATCTGTTCACACTTTGTGTGTGACCAGATGCAAGAGGAAGGGGGGGCGTTACACATACATCAAGCAGGAAGTCTACAGGGGGCTAAGGCAGCTGTGAGGTCAGGAATTTAGGGTACTCTGAGCTGACCAAACTCACCCATGTGCAGGCACCTTGGAACAGCAGTTATCTGTGACACACTGAGCCTCAATAAACTGATGTGGCAGAGAGGTCAGTGGCTGTTTAGTGTTACATTACACAGATCAGTGTAGCATCGAGGGAGCTCTAGTGAAGTAATTGTCCTCTAAGTGACACAGTAGTTCTTAGTCTGTTTACTAGAACCTGCATTACTTATATACTTTATTCTGAACAATAAAATATGTATCAGCAAAAAATCTAAATAAAAATGTCTCAGCATTTACAAGTTCAAGCATCATCAAGTTCAGTTTAAATCTTCCTTTTATGTCTCTTCCTGCTCATCTTTCTGTATACCTATCTGTCTTTCTGTTTATCTATTTATCTCTGTCTATTTGTCTTGCTCTCTGTCTCTCTATTATCTTTCTATATTGGTCTGTTTATATGTAAGCAACTATATACTAGTCTGTATCTATATATCTGTCTATATCTTTATGCCTATCTTTTCTATTTATCCGTTTAAATGTCTGTATCTACCAATGTGTATATAATAAAATAATAATATATATATATATATATATATATATATATATATATATATGTATATACCTTTCTGTCTACCAAACTGTATATATCTTTCTCTCATATATCTTTGCTGTGTGTATTAAATTAAACATTATAACACTCAAACCTTAAATGACAGACCAAAAAATGGTAATATATATATTTTATTAAAGGGACACTCCTGTCAAAATTTAAATACACAGGTTAATTAAATCTTTGGATAGAAACATATTTGCAATAAACATGCATTGGCAAAAATGTTTCTAGTAAAAAGTTATCACTATTTTAGTGATAATATTTTTCTCTGCACGTGCATGTGAAGCATAACTAGATATTCTCAGTGTACCAGCATTTTAGCTCATAGCACCAGTGGGTCTTGTATCATATCAGCAATGAACAAATTAAGTCATTACCAGATGGTAAAAGCAACTTAAGCTCTCTGAGCAAGTGCCGTGTTTAAAATGCTGGTGCACGGTGCATACTTAAATACACTTTTGAAAAAACTATAACTTTTATTAGAAGCATTTCTTTCATGTAATTAGCAAGAGTCCATGAGCTAGTGACGTATGGGTTATAGAATCCTACCAGGAGGGGCAAAGTTTCCCAAACCTCAAAATGTCTATAAATACACCCCTCACCACACCCACAATTCAGTTTTACAAACTTTGCCTCCTATGGAGGTGGTGAAGTAAGCTTGTTCTAAGATTTCTACGTTGATATGCGCTTCTCAGCATTTTGAAGCCCGGTTCCTCTCAGAGTACAGTGAATGTCAGAAGGATGTGAAGGGAGTATCACCTATTGAATGCAATGGACTTGAATGCAAATAGACTTCTAGTCTATTTGTTATCTTTCCTGGTTCTAGGAAAGGTCAGAAGGCTTCTGCTGTTTCCTTGGCTTCGTGGTTAAAGCTTTAGATTCATCAAGCTTATTTGGAGTCGGGTCAAGCCCCACCTCAGAGAATTACAGCTCATTCTACTAGATCAGTCTCTGCTTCATGGGCTTTTAAGAATGCTTCAGTTGATCAGATTTGCAAAGCAGCAACTTGGTCCTCTTTGCATACATTTACTAAATTCTACTGTTTTGATGTATTTGCTTCTTCAGAAGCAGTTTTTGGTAGAAAAACATAATTTATGTAAGAGCTTACCTGATAAATTCATTTCTTTCATATTGGCAAGAGTCCATGAGCTAGTGACATATGGGATATACAATCCTACCAGGAGGGGCAAAGTTTCCCAAACCTCAAAATGCCTATAAATACATCCCTCACCACACCCACAATTCAGTTTAATGAATAGCCAAGCAGTGGGGTGATAAAGAAAGGAGTATAAAGCATCAACAAAGGAAATTTGAAAATAATTGTGCTTTATACAAAAAATCATAACCACCATAAAAAGGGTGGGCCTCATGGACTCTTGCCAATATGAAAGAAATGAATTTATCAGGTAAGTTCTTACATAAATTATGTTTTCTTTCATGTAATTGGCAAGAGTCCATGAGCTAGTGACATATGGGATATCAATACCCAAGATATGGAGTCTTCCACTCAAGAGTCACTAGAGAGGGAGGGAATAAAATAAAAACAGCCATATTCTGCTGAAAAAATAATCCACAACCCAAAAAATAAGTTATTTTCACTTTGAAAGAAAAAAACTTAAATCAAAAGCAGAAGAATCAAACTGAAACAGCTGCCTGAAGAACTTTTCTACCAAAAACTGCTTCCGAAGAAGCAAATACATCAAAATGGTAGAATTTAGTAAATGTATGCAAAGAGGACCAAGTTGCTGCTTTGCAAATCTGATCAACTGAAGCTTCATTCTTAAAAGCCCATGAAGTGGAGACTGATCTAATAGAATGAGCTGTAATTCTCTGAGGCGGGGTTTGACCCGACTCCAAATAAGCTTGATGAATCAAAAGTTTCAACCAAGAAGCCAAGGAAATAGCAAAAGCTTTCTGACCTTTCCTAGGACCAGAAAATAAAACAAATAAACTGGAAGTCTTCCTGAATTTTTTTGTAGCTTCCACATAATATTTCAAAGCTCTTACCACATCCAAAGAATGTAAGGATCTCTCCAAAGAATTCTTAGGATTAGGACACAAGGAAGGAACAACAATTTATTTCTCTATTAATGTTGTTAGAATTCACAACCTTAGGTAAAAATTGAAAAGAAGTCCGCAAAACTGCCTTATCCTGATGCAAAATCAGAAAAGGAGACTCACAAGAAAGAGCAGATAGCTCAGAAACTCTTCTAGCAGAAGAAATAGCCAAAAGGAACAACACTTTCCAGGAAAGTAGTTTAATCACCAAAAGCATAGGCTCAAATGGAGGAGCCTGTAAAGCCTTCAGAACCAAATTAAGACTCCAAGGAGGAGAAATTGATTTAATGACAGGCTTAATACGAACTAAAGCCTGTACAAAACAGTGAATATCAGGAAGAATAGCAATCTTTCTGTGAAATAAAACAGAAAGAGCGGAGATTTATCCTTTCAAGGAACTTGCAGACAAACCCTTATCCAGACCATCCTGAAGAAACTGTAAAATTCTAGGAATTCTAAAAGAATGCCAGGAGAATTTATGAGAAGAACACCACAAAATGTAAGTCTTCCAAACTCTATAATAAATCTTTCTAGAAACAGATTTACGAGCTTGTAACATAGTATTAATCACTGCGTCAGAGAAACCTCTATGACTTAGAACTAAGCGTTCAATTTCCATACCTTCAAATTTAATGATTTGAGATCCTGATGGAAAAACGGACCTTGAGATAGTAGGTCCGGCCGTAACGGAAGTGGCCAAGGCGGGCAACTGGACATCCGAACCAGATCCGCATACCAAAACCTGTGTGGCCATGCTGGAGCCACCAGCAACACAAAAGACTGTTCCATGATGATTTTGGAGATCACTCTTGGAAGGAGAACTAGAGGCGGAAAGATGTAAACAGGTTGATAACACCAAGGAAGTGTCAGCGCATCCACTGCTTCCGCCTGAACATCCCTGGACCTGGACAGGTATATGGGAAGTTTCTTGTTTAGATGAGAGGCCATGAGATCTATCTCTGGAAGCCCCCACATCTAAACAATCTGAGAAAACACATCTGGATGGAGAGACCACTCCCCTGGATGTAAAGTCTGGCGGCTGAGATAATCCGCCTCCCAATTGTCTACGCCTGGGATATGCACCGCAGATATTAGACAGGAGCTGGATTCCGCCCAGGAAAGTATCCGAGATACTTCTTTCATAGCTTGGGGACTGTGAGTCCCAACCTGATGATTGACATAAGCCACAGTTGTGATATTTCTGTCTGAAAACAAATGAACGGTTCTCTCTTTAGTAGAGGCCAGAACTGAAGAGCCCTGAGAATTGCACGGAGTTCTAAAATATTTATTGGTAATCTCGCCTCTTGAGATTTCCAAACCCCTTGTGGTGTCAGAGATCCCCAAACAGCTCCCCAACCTGAAAGACTCGCATCTGTTGTTATCACAGTCCAGGTTGGACGAACAAAAGAAGCCCCTTGAACCAAACGATGGTGATCTATCCACCATGTCAGAGAGTGTAGTACATTAGGATTCAAGGATATTAATTGTGATATCTTTGTATAATCCCTGCACCATTGATTCACTATACAAAGCTGTAGAGGTCTCATGTGAAAACGAGCAAAAGGGATTGCGTCCGATGCTGCAGTCATGAGACCTAAAACTTCCATGCACATAGTAACTGAAGGGAATGACTGAGACTGAAGGTGCCGGCAGGCTGCAACCAATTTTAAACGTCTCTTGTCTGTTAGAGACAGAGTCATGGACACTGAATCTTTCTGGAAGCCTAAAAAGGTGACCCTTGTCTGAGGAATCAAGAAACTTTTTGGTTAATTGATCCTCCAACCATGTTTCCGAAGAAACAACACTAGTTGATTCGTGTGAGATTCTGCAGTATGTAAAGACTGAGCTAGTACCAAGATATCGTCCAAATAAGGAAACACCACAATACCCTGTTCTCTGATTACAGATAGTAGGGCACCCAGAACCTTTGAAAAGATTCTTGGAGCTGTTGCTAGGCCAAATGGAAGAGCAACAAATTGGTAGTGCTTGTCTAGAAAAGAGAATCTCAGAAACTGTTCTGGATGAATCGGAATATGAAGGTATGCATCCTGCAAGTCTATTGTGGACATATAATGTCCTTGCTGAACAAAAGGCAGAATAGTCCTTATAGTCAACATCTTGAAAGTTGGTACTCTTACATAACGATTCAAAATTTTCAGATCCAGAACTGGTCTGAACAAATTTTCTTTCTTTGGTACAATGAATAGGTTTGAATAAAACCCCAAACCTTGTTCCTGAAGAGGAACTGGCATGATTACCCCTGAAGACTCCAGGTCTGAAACACACTTCAGAAAAGCCTGAGCTTTTACTGGATTTACAGGGATGCGTGAGAGAAAAAATCTTCTCACAGGAGGTCTTACTTTGAATCCTATTCGATACCCTTGAGAGACAATGCTCTGAATCCAATGATTTTGGACAGATTTTATCCAATAATCCTTGAAAAACCTTAATCTACCCCCTACCAGCTGAGCTGGAATGAGGGCCGCACCTTCATGCGGACTTAGGGGCAGACTTTGGTTTCCTAAATGGCTTGGATTTATTCCAATTTGAGGAAGGCTTCCAACTGGAAGCAGATTCCTTGGGAGGAGGATTGAGTTTTTGTTCTTTATTCTGACGAAAGGAACGAAAACGGTGAAAAGCCTTAGATTTAACCTTAGGTTTTTTATCCTGAGGCAAAAAAACTCCTTTTCCTCCAGTGATAGTTGAAATAATAGAATCCAACTGAGACCCAAATAAATTATTACCTTGGAAAGAAAGAGATAGTAATCTAGATTTAGATGTCATATCAGCATTCCAAGATTTAAGCCATAAAGCTCTTCTAGCTAATACAGCTAAAGACATGGATCTAACATCAATTTTGATTATATCAAAAATTGCATCACAAATAAAATGATTAGCATGTTGGGGTAAGCAAACAATGCTAGATATGTCAAAATCCAATTCATGTTGCGCAAAATTTTCCAACCAGAAAGTTGATGCAGCCACAACATCACCCAAAGAAATAGCAGGTCTGAGAAGATGACCTGAATATAAATAGGCCTTCCTTAGATAAGTTTCAAGTTTCCTATCTAAAGGATCCCTAAAGGAAGTGCTATCTTCCATAGGAATAGTGATACGTTTAGCAAGAGTAGAAATAGCCCGATCAACTTTGGGGACCTTTTCCCAAAACTCTATAGATTTTGCTGGTAAAGGATACAATCTCTTAAACCTTGAAGAAGGAATAAAGGAAGTACCTGGCTTATTCCATTCCCTAGAAATCATATCAGAAATAGCCTCAGGAATGGGAAAAAACACCTGGGGAAACCACAGGAGGTTTAAAAACAGTATTTAAACGTTTATTAGACTGAACGTCAATAGGACTGTTTACCTCAATATCCAAAGTAATTAACACTTCTTTTAATAAAGAACGCATATACTCTATTTTAAATAAATAAGTAGATTTGTCAGTGTCAATATCTGAGGAAGGATCTTCCGTTTCAGATAGATCCTCATCAGAAGAGGATGAATTATTATGTTGTTGGTCATTTGAAATTTCATCAGCTAAATGAGAAGTTTTAAAAGACCTTTTACGTTTATTAGAAGGTGGAAATGCAGACAAAGCCTTCATAATAGAATCAGAAACAAATTCTTTAAAATTTACAGGTATATCATGCACATTAGAAGTTGAAGGAACTGCAAATGGCAATGTACTATTACTGATAGAAACACTATCTGCATGTAAAAGTTTATCATGACAACTATTAAAAATGACATTCGGTGGAATAATTTCTACAATTTTACAACAAATGCACTTAGCTTTTGTAGAACCCATGTCAGGCAGCAATGTTCCAGCAGAAACTTCAGAGGCAGGATCAGATTGGGACATCTTGCTCAATGTAAGAGAAAAAACAACATATAAAGCAAAATTATCTATTTCCTTAAATGACAGTTTCAGGAATGGGAAAAAAATGCAAATGCATAGGCCTCTTGATAGAAAAGAAAGCAGGAGGCAAACAACAATGGGGTATTGAAATAATGAAAAAATTGGCCGGAAATGACACACTTGCGTCACTAATGATGCCGCCGTGTGAAAAGGTCTCGACGTCACGTATGACGCTGGAAATGACGAAGTTGCGTCAAAAACGTAATTTCCAGCTCCAAAAAAATTTGCGCCAAAAATTACATAATAAAGTCTAACATTTGACGCACCCGTGTGCCTAATACCCGCAAATGCAAAAGTAGTCAAATTGAAAAAGACTAAACCCCAGGTAAGAAATAAATTTCTTAAAGTGTTTATATTCCCAAATATGAAACTGACAGTCTGCAGAAGGAAATACATGAACCTGACTCATGGCAAATATAAGTACAATACATATATTTAGAACTTTATATAATTTGCATAAAGTGCTAAACCATAGCTGAGAGTGTCTTAAGTAAATGAAAACATACTTACCAAAAGACACCCATCCACATATAGCAGATAGCCAAACCAGTACTAAAACAGTTCTTAGTAGAGGTAATGGTAAATTTGAGAGTATATCGTCGATCTGAAAAGGGAGGTAGGAGATGAATCTCTACGACCGATAACAGAGAACCCATGAAAAAGACCCCCGTTAGAGAAATCATCGTATTCAATAGGTGATACTCCCTTCACGTCTCTCTGACATTTGCTGTACTCTGAGAGGAATCGGGCTTCAACAATGCTGAGAAGCGCATATCAACGTAGAAATCTTAGCACAAACTTACTTCACCACCTCCATAGGAGGCAAAGTTTGTAAAACTGAATTGTGGGTGTGGTGAGGGGTGTATTTATAGGCATTTTGAGGTTTGGGAAACTTTGCCCCTCCTGGTAGGATTGTATATCCCATATGTCACTAGCTCATAGACTCTTGCCAATTACATGAAAGAAAGTTCTTCAGACAGCTGTTTCAGTTTGATTCTTCTGCTTATGTTTTAAGTTTTTCTTTTCATTTATGAGACTAAACTTATATTTTGGGTTGTGGATTAATTTTTTTCAGTGGAAAATGGCTGTTTTTATTTTATCCCTCCCTCTCTAGTGACTCTTGCGTGGAGTTCGACTTTTTGGGTATTGCTATCCCATACGTCACTAGCTCATGGACTCTTGCCAATTGCATGAAAGAAAACATAATTTATGTAAGAACCTGATAAATTCATTTCTTTCGTATTGGCAAGAGATCATGAGGCACACCCTTTTTATGGTGGTTATGATTTTTTTGTATAGAGCACAATTATTTCCAAATTCCTTTGTTGATTCTTTTTACTCCTTTCTTTATCACCCCACTTCTTGGTTATTCGTTAAACTGAATTGTGGGTGTGGTGAGGGGTGTATTTATAGGCATTTTGAGGTTTGGGAAACTTTGCCCCTCCTGGTAGGATTGTATATCCCATACGTCACTAGCTCATGGACTCTTGCCAATATGAAAGAAATTAATTTATCAGGTAAGTTCTTACATAAAATATGTTTTTTTCTAATACATGTATATTACAAAAATGCTTCTACTCAAAACTGAAATGCATACACGTGGATTCCAAATTTGGCTGGAAGGTCCATTTAGGGTCGTGTGAAGCCACACCCCTAACCACATCCTCAACCATGTCCATTTGCAAAGTGTCAGATAATCGGCTGTGCAAAAGGTAGCAATCCTACTTTCTTTTAAAGGTTTCTTCCCTTGTGAACCTTTTCATGAGTTTTTAGATTACTCTTTTTTGTAAAACGTTTTCCACACTCTCTACATGTGAAAAGCTTTTCTCCTGTGTGAATCATTTCATGGGTTTTCAGACAATCCATTCGTGTAAAACTTTTTCCACACTCTGTACATGTGAAAGGCTTTTCTCCTGTGTGAATCCTTTCATGAGTTTTTAGATTACTCTTTTCTGTAAAACGTTTTCCACACTCTGTACATGTGAACAGCTCTTCACCTGTGTGACTCCTTTCATGCTTTTTCAGATCACTCTTTTGTGTAAAACTTTTTCCACACTCTGTACATGTGAAAGGTGTTTCTCCTGTGTGAATCCTTTCATGAGTTTTCAGATTACTCATTTCTGTAAAACTTTTTCCACACTCTGTACATGTGAAAGGCATTTCCCCTGTGTGAATCCATTCATGCTTTTTCAGATTTCTCTTTTTTGTAAAACCTTTTCCACACTCTGTACATGTGAAAGGCTTTCTCCCTGTATGACTCCTTTCATGAGTTTTCAGATTACTCTTTTGTGCAAAACTTTTTCCACACTCTGTACATGTGAATGGCTTTTCCCCTGTGTGAATCCTTTCATGCTTTTTCAGATCACTCTTTTGTGTAAAACTTTTTCCACACTCTGTACATGTGAAAGGCTTTTCTCCTGTGTGACTCCTTTCATGACATTTCAGACAATCCATTCGTGTAAAACTTTTTCCACACTCCTTACATGTGTAAGGATTTTCTCCTGTGTGAATCCTTTGGTGAATTTTCATTTGACTAATTTCTGTAAAACTTTTTCCACACTCTGTACATGTGAACAGATCTTCCCCTGTGTGACTCCTTTCATGAGTTTTCAGATTACTCATTTCTGTAAAACTTTTTCCACACTCTGTACATGTGAAAGGCATTGCCCCTGTGTGAATCCATTCATGCTTTTTCAGATTTCTCTTTTTTGTAAATCCTTTTCCACACTCTGTACATGTGAAAGGCTTTTCCCCTGTGTGACTCCTTTCATGACATTTCAGACTACTTATTTGTGCAAAACTTTTTCCACACTCTGTACATGTGAAAGGCTTTTCTCCTGTGTGAATCCTTTCATGCTTTTTCAGATCACTCTTTTCTGTAAAACTTTTTCCACACTCTGTACATTTAAAAGGCTTTTCTCCTGTGTGAATCCTTTCATGAGTTTTCAGATTACCCTTTTGTGTAAAACGTTTTCCACACTCTGTACATGTGAAAGGCTTTTCTCCTGTGTGAATCTTTTTATGAGTTTTCAGATGATTCATTAGCGTAAAACATTTGTCACACTCGGTACATGTATGTGGTTTCTCACCTGTGTGAATTTTGTGGTGTTCTAGTAGATGAGACTGCCATCTAAAGCTTTTCTCACATTCTGTAGATTTGAATGGTTGCTCCTTTGTATGAATTATTTGGCTAGACTGTAGACTTTTCCCTTCTTTAATATGTTTTGAAAACTCAGTAAACATGTGTGGTTTTTCCTCGGGGATAATAATTTCACTAGATAAGGCATAAATCTTGTCTTCTTGTTTGATGACTAAATTACTCTCTGTACATAATAATTGCTGCCCAGTTCCTGCAAATTCACCATCTCCTTTCAATATCTGCTGTGATATCCCCAATGTTTGTGAGTAGTCATTGGTGTCTAAGACTTTTGGAGTCTGTGGTATCAAACTGAGGCTTCCTGTAGTGAAGGATGGAGATGAACTACTGACGTGTTTGTCTACATAAAAAGAAATGGAATAAAGAAAAATAAGACTGTTTATTTTTTATAATATAATCCATCTCAATAAAAAAACACATTTTTATACTCAAAAATGTCTTCCTTTTTGAATGTTTAAATCTATTTACCTGTAATCACTAATTAAAAAAGGATGACATAGAATGTAAACATTACTACATCATAGTAACCTAAATTACTGATTACTGATGACAACAAGTTATAGGGCCGCATTAAACAAGATGCATGTGGATAATGTTCTCAGCCAGGGAACAAGTACATCTGTATTCTGGGCAAGAGAGGTAGCATCCACCATCCTCATTTAACATTTCACAATTAACTGCAATACAGCCCTGCCCGGCTCATGCTCAACCAGTTGGGTGAGAATATGATGTCTTAATCATCACAGACTAATGATAAGTGTGAGATGTTTTGAGAGGGTGTGGTTGTTTGATTTATATAAACAACCAAAAACATTATTAGTTTAATAATAATAATAATAATAATAATAATAATAAATAGTCACTGTAAAATTAAACACACAAATCAGTGGTGGTTCTGGTGTGGGGAACACTGGGGAAAATGTGCGTCTTACACACATAGGAACGAGGTAGGCATAAGTATAGTTATGGGTGTTCCATGAGCGAGATCAGGGCAGGGGAAGGTGGAGTTGCTGGTGTTCTGAGTAATGAACCAGGTCTGGGGGTGAGGTTAGGTAGTTGGACATGATCTATCTAAAAGGACAGAGGGGGGGAGTAGTATTTTTTACTCTCCTCCTCAGCCCAAATAGAGGTTGCTCCTTCTTTATAACTGTCAGTGACACAAATGTTCTTAAAAGATGCAGATATAAATATAATAGTTTAGTTTGTTCAATGAGTGATCTATTTTATTTTTAAAGTCAGCATAATATCTATTTTATTTACCTAACACATATGAGTTCATGCTGATAACAGGCTCCAATGTCTGTGCTCAGGAAGAAGGTTCCTTTATTCACTCCAGTTACATCAATACCTGATATCTCTCAGTGCTCTGGCCGTGTCTGTAAAAAGTATATTGAATGGTTTAGACAGATAATAAATTATGGTTCTGATTAACTGTACGTATGGTATAATTAAAGGCACATAAAAGTTAATGTGATACAGATCAGCTGATTAGGTTATTACATATGTGATGTTGATTCAGCACAAACATTTAGTACAGATCTCTCTGTGGGTGTTATAATTGCCCTTTAAATATGAATCTTCCCAGATCTATACAACATAATGGTAGAAAATCTATTTAAGTTGGGCCATATCACAATGTTACAAATATATTATAATCTTTGTTTTATGTCATTTATATGAAACAATATTTTCTCCTGAAAGAAATGTTAAAAATAATTTGTTTAAATATGTTACTTTGGATGCTGCAGTATTGGTATTGTACTTCCTACTAATTATCACTGTCAGACATCTTGTCATGTGCTTCACCCCCAATCCTTTAACTTCTATTGATCAATACTGAGTTGTTTTAATCACACTGCTAGGGGGTGTGGGAGAGATAGGCAGTAAAATGTTAATGTCAATTGTTTTCTTGGATAGAGTTAAGAAAAAAATTGTTTTTACATAGAGTGATAATATAATGAGATGTTATGTTGGCAAATTCAGTCCATTTAAAAAGGACCATAAAATATAGAATTATAAAACCACAGATGCATAATAAAAATACAATGGAATAGGGGGGACTTCAGGGCGGCGGCCATCTTAATAGTCGCACTGAGCTTCAGCTCCTTAAGTTATCTCATAAAATCACTTATATTATGAAGCTAAAACTGGATATATATTATTCAAACTATTGGAGAAACTGGTCTGTGGACGGCCTGATTTGAAATTTAGGGTTTTAAATCTTGACATTGCTTCATTGCCCTCAGTACTGGGCTATTCATTCTGAGGCATTCCCCTATCACAGAAGCCTCAACACTGTCCCCATAACAAGCTGTGCACAGTCCTTCCTCTGAAACTAGCACTGTCCCTATTGCTGAGAGGACTAAATAGTCGCAGCATACTAAGGCTAAAGTTTACGCTATCCCCTACATGCTAACTGAAAATGGAGGAAGCTTTCTTTCTTATGCAATTGCGAGTGATACTACAGTTGCATGCCCAGAGACTGGATGAAAGAATGGTGGCAATCTTTTACCCAGCTCTCCACAAGCCGGATAGGGTAAGATCAACCAGCTTACAAGAGACCGACCACTTGGACTCCGACCCGACAGACACAGATACGGCGAGAGGGGACTACCCCACAGCAGGGAAAAGAGCTTCCTCTCTGGAAACTGGCGACCAGGATACTCTACATTTGGAGACAGTGGATATACCGATTCAGCTTAGCCTGGCTATCACAGCAAGGGAAGAATCTGCGCCTGAGACTGCCACATTCCAGCTTTAAATCAACAAACCAACAGATGGAGCAAACAGAAGCTGCGCAAGCATGGGAGAAAATCTTCCTCTGATGAAAGAAACTTGCGGTGGTTCTGCAGACATGGAAGGATCATCTCCCGCAGAAAGCTTGGAGCACACACTGTCAGCAACCCCTGAGATCACAGCTATTCTGTTGGATACACCAAACACAGATGTATGGCTGCATTTCCTCATCACCCTTGGCCCAGCCACCAAATTGATTAGCAGTGACACTGCAAATTACCGGGTCACCCGACAACTGCCATCTATCTGAATATATGACGATGAGGAGTATACTCCGGGACTCAGATAATCTTTCCCAACTGTCTTACCTCAAGTTTGAGTTTGCTGAACTGGCTCCCGAAGCCACCTCGCTCCTAGGAAAAAACTCTCCCAATTATCCAGGTACTGAACTATTGCATTGAAATAGGGCGACAATCCCCCCCCCCCCCCCCCGCCCTAATTTAACATGCTTCCCTTCCATGCTGAGAGCAGTTTGGGAGGCAAAATAAAAAACATTAAGGATCTTAACCTTTTAACTAAATTGTCATGTAAAGCCATTGTCAACAATATGTTTTTGTATTTCATATTATAAGACTTTATTATTCCACTTCTGACTATTAAGTTCCCCTATGTATCTAACGTGCCTATCATCTTTGTTTATTATGGATGAAATGTTTTCCTACATGGATCAGAGAAACCTAACATAATTTTTGCTGCCTACTATATATAGAATATGCACTATTGATGTGGTGTAGCAGGTCTTAACTTTATATTTGTTAAAAGCCTATGACTGGGCAATATATGATGTCCAGCGTACCCCTCTTAACATGGTGTTAGTGATGACCGCATGGTCGGACTGCAGTAATAACAGAGAGATCACCTGGGAGGTTGTATGCCCTCATATTCCTCATTTTTTATGCTATAAATTACCAGATATATTAAACCCTGATAAGTTTATATCATGTATTTCACGTTTATCATGTATATCATGTTGTTACTGAGATCTTTGAAGTCCAATGGACATAAAATATACACTGTTAATATGGTCCGGTTCTACTATGAGCCCATATCTTAGCAATATACCATTATCAGCTTCCCCTCTCAATATGGTATCAATGACGACCACTAGGTCTGATCGAGACTCTCATGGAGAGACCACGTAGGGGGATAGGTGTGCTTAAATTGCTTCTTTTCTCTCTCCAATCCCCTTAGTTTATCTGCATATAGTTTAAACTCCACCTTATATAGCAGCCAGCAAGGTCCGTCTCAATATTAAAATAGTCAGAGGTCCAAGTAAGCCATATATTAGATCATACTCACATCCCCCCGCTTCCCATTACTATATGATGTCATAATGTAGCCCATGCTTGCTAGCTGTGAGAAGTCTATATGTAGCCTATACATTGATGCAGATCTAAAAGTCATTGCTGTCTCATATACCCCCTTCCTTATGTCTCGCTCTATTTACCAGTCCAAGATGACTATTTTTTTTTTCTCATTGCACAGCTGTAGAAATCTCCTCTTATAATTACTTATTGACAGCACTTTCCACTAAACCTTTATGATACATTTAGCTATAGTGTGCCAAGAGATATAAAACAAACTGTTAATAACAGACAGAATATAAAACAAAACACAATATTATCTGAGAATACACAAATAGATAAGGGAGAATGTGACAATCAGCACAAGGTGTTGTGTAACTGGAAGGAATAGGTGCTGGGGAAGGTGGGTTAGATAAGGTAAGAAGGGAGATAGGGAAGGATAATGTATAGGGGAGTATAGAGCACAGAGGCAGTAAATGACATAAGGTGCTATTAGACACAATGTATTGTCTGTACCTGATCACATATAACAGCCAATGACACTAAATACTGAGCATGGGCTAAATTAGCATCACTTTCTCTTGTCTCATTTATACTAATAAAGGGACGGTGTAAAGCTGCACAATATACAGCGCACTACACAACAGGCTGAATGCTTTTTTTAAAAAAATATTTATTTATATATGCCAACAGTGTAAAAGTTATACATATTACAGTAGAGTAAACACCACGCAGGGCATCATTCTCAATAGATACAAAAAGAAAAAAGGAAAACAAACAATAATAAACAGAGTACTATACAATAATGCAATAACAGAAAATACAAGTTCTAACCACTTTATCTTAGAAGTGTAAGTAAAAATATTATCGTAGCGAATTCTGCTTTTTACACTTATGGCCTTTTTTTTTTATTATTATTAATGTGTAAACAGAATATAGAGGGAAAAAGAGAAGAGAAAAATAAAAATAAAGGGAAAAATCGGGGGGGGGGGGGAGGGGGGGGTAGCACAAACTCCCGCCCCCCCCTGCTCTCCTAAGCTCCCTGTCAGGCATCCGGGACGAACGCCCATGGTTTCAAATCAGTATTGTACTATTATGAATCTCTGTAACACATAATCCAGTCTGCCGGAAAGTCCCCTAATAATACCAAGTCCCTGAAGCTATCTGAGCTTAAAAATGGGTAAAGAATAGTCTTTTGAACTCCTTCAGGATATGTCTTAATTATCGGTAACCATCTTAATAAAAACTTCCTAACTTCCCTTTCACTTGCTTCTCTCAAATGGAAGGATTCAAAAATTATTTGCATCTAGATTTCTTTAATAAATACTGAGAAAACCAGCATTTTTTTGGCTTTCCAGTTTTTTAATATAAGATGTCTAACAAGGAGGAAAATTACATTTAAACTTTTTCTCTGGGGGAATGCCTCCAGATTGGTATGATCGAGAAAAAGGATGATGTCTACATCAAAATAGATGTTTGTTCTATATAGACTATTAAACCAAAAAGCAACCTTTTTCCAAAACTGACCAATCCTGGGGCAATTTACAAACATATGTAAAATGTCTGCATTGATATATAGACAGCGTGGACATGAGAAGTTTTGATTAACGTATATTTTAGACATTTTCAGAGGTGTGTAGTAAAAATTATGAATTAGTTTCATGTGACTCTCTTTCCAGCTCATTGGTATTCGAGCCTAATTGACAGATCTACAGCTATCTCTAATTTTTTCGTGATCGACCCTTGGAATCACTAGTCTCCATTTTATATTGAGGCTATCCACCAGGGAATCGCTTTGTTTGGCCAACATGATACTGTATAATAGTGAGATTGAAGGTGTTTTAATTCTAGAAATAGTAATACTAGATCTTAACGTGGACCATGCAACCATCTCACTGCCATTCCAGTTCTTGGATTTTATGAAGTGATGAATTTGCACGTAAGCATATAAGTTGGCTGAATGCTGCTGTAAACACAATATAGTAACACATTTGTACATAATAAATTATTAGCAAGAGATCTGCTAAACTAGATTATTCCATCAGTTCAGTAGCCCAGAGAGCTGAGTGTGCCAGGGTGTATATATCTATAGTTACACTCTTATATAAGGGCATTATAGTGACAAAGTGACATGATAATATAGTATTATCACCCCAGAGGCAGATTTTTTTTTTGTGAAAATGTTTCTGCAGGTCATTTTTAAATAAAATTTTAAATTAGGCAGTTACACTAAAGAACCAGTACAATTGCAATGTGTTGGTTAACTGGAGAATAAAGCCATTTTTAAAGTTTTATAATATAGTGCAGTAGTTGACAAATTGCATTGCAAATTAGCTGCAGACAAACAAAAACATTTGTAAAATGTTCCTTGAATAAATTTGTTTCCTTTTTCTCTTTGTCTAACATAAAAGTGTAGTATTAAAAAAGGTGCATTGCTCATACTAACGTCTTACATTCAGAAAAAACAGCTCTGCAGACTGGGAAAGGCTAGGGGGACGGGTTTGGAAAAATCCCAGAGAGCCAGTCAACAATCCATACACTGCTGCTTTGCAGCTCTACTGCATATTTGACTGTTCACTTCAAACAGCACTTTGCTCTGAATGCACTGTGTTAAGAAAAACGTACACAATGCAGCCAGAGCACAGCTCTTTTTGAAAAGAACAGCCTAATGTGGAGCAGTGCTGCAAAGTTAAATCACTGACAGTTCCTGCATGTGTCCCATTCTTTATGCAGAAATGCTGCATTTTCTGCGATGACATCTCAGATCACTGTATGTTCTGCCTTGGGGATTTATCACTATACACCCTGCACATCTATGTGTTTAAACCTCACAAAAGGGTTAAACCCACAGGTAAAGTATGACTTAGGAGTCACAGAGAACTGCTGGTCCAAATCAGAAACTGTTGGTTACCCAATCAGCAGCGTTAGTCACACAGCTGGGTAAGCGTAGAATAGATTGTATTATGTATATTCTATATAAGGTGATTTTTGGTAAAAGTATTTTATATTTGTTCACTTAGTTTTAGTGTTGTATCTCTTTGAAAACCACAACTCATTAAAGAACCAGTGAACACAGTAGATTTGCATAAACAAATGCAAGATAACAAGACAATGCAATAGCACTTAGTCTGAACTTCAAATGAGCAGTAGATTTTTTTCTGACAATTTTAAAAGTTATGTCTATTTCCACTCCCCGAGTACCATGTGACAGCCATCAGCCAATCACAAATGCATACACATACCATGTGACAGCAATCAGCAAAAGCATATACGCTTAGTCTGTGAATTCTTGCACATGCTCAGTAGGAGCTGTTGACTCAAAAAGTTTAAAAAGGGACAGTCAACACAAAAATAGTTTTAACATATATCTATAAAGCTGCCCTAGATCGTTTTTTCCAAATATTTGCCAGTTTTTAACAATAATCCGTTTTCAAGTTAAATCACCGTTTTTCGTGCATGCGCAAGTGAGGAAATACAATATATGAGGCTGTACAATAGGAGTTGTGAGCGTACAAATGCTGGGAAAAGCGTTTCCCACCCTACAGTGCTTTTAATATAAAAGACCCATGACAGTTTTTTCCCTGCATTGAAATAACAGCACAAACCTGGTATTATCTGACAGTTAAACAGAAGGACAGACAGAAAGTCCCTAAGGCCGGAAGACAGTTAAGTTTGCTGAAGTCACTAATAAGCAGAAGAGGGAATCTTTATTTCACTGTAGGGCTGAGCTCTGTAAATATAACCCATCTGTTATACCCTATATGTTTGTACCGCAAGCTCAAGAGTAAAACATCTGCTCCTATATCCTAGGTCAATTACAGAAGAGAGCTCCTAGGAAATGTTCACATATACAGTGCGCCCCTGGGATTCAGGCACAGAGCATCCAGTGGAAGAAATGAATGGTGGAAATGTGCTGTGCATTCTGATAATGAAAATAGTTATTCTCCCACTGAGTTTGTATCTATTAATATACTTCTTACCTCTGTGATTACCTTGTATCTAAGCCTCTGCAGACTGCCCCTTGTCTCAGTTCTTTTCACAGACTGGCATTTTAGCCAATGAGTGCTGATTCAAATAACTCCATGGGAGTGAGCACAATGTTATCTATATGGCACGCATGAACTAGCACTGTCTAGCTGTGTGAGGCTGTCAAATGCACTAAGATAAGAAGCTGCCTTCAAGGGCTTAGAAATGAGCATATGAGCCTACCTTGGTTTAGCTTTCAATAAAGAATACCAAGAGAACAAAGCAAATTTTATGATAAAACCAAAATGGAAAGTTGTTTAAAATGACACGCCCTATCTGTATCATTAAAGGGACAGTCCACACAACATTTATAATGACTTATTCCTATTTAGTAGTTAATGTTAATTTAATCCTCCTGTAGCCCATGTTTAATGCATATATGCTTTTTGTTCAAAATCACTTTTCATTCTCCGGCTGATTTGAAATGGCCGACAGACCCCTCTTTTCTCTGACGTCATCCTAAATGAATGCCCTGTTGAAACTAACTGCTTCATGTCGAGCAAGCTCGTGTACGTCTTTTGTGCATGTGCATTGTATTTAAGAGTTTAGTCTCAAAGCGCCAAGTCCAAGCTCCTCTGAATCCTCCCTTGACTTCTAACCTGACTTTCACTGCATGACCCCCCCCCCTCACAATTACTCTGCCATACGGTTCCTCCCTACAAAGCAGCCATGTCACGTAACACACAATACTTGCAGCTATACAAATGGCATGAGCCAGACACCATGGGGGGGGCTTTATAATATTGCCAGTAATTAATGCAAACGTCAGAATTCACACACTGGTAGCGCCAAGTGCAAACACCTTGCACATCAATAGAAAATAAAATGCAATGCATGTACTGGTGTCTTTAGTACTAGATACAGAACTGCACAATGTCAGACCACACACAGCCCGACCACTATAGTGTAATGTTACACCGAGATATTTCTGTCACAGCCTCAGTACCCATGAATAATACTACAAATGAGGACTGTAACTAACGATTATTTTCATAATCGATTAATCGGACGATTATTTTTTCAATTAAATCGGACTATAAAAAAATCCTATATTTAAAATAAAAACCACATACTGAGTGTTATAAATATAAAATTCAGGCTAAAATTTTACATTAACATAACTGTTTGTCCAATTTTTTAACCTGCAGCAGAACACATTTTTCTAATCAAGCCAAAAAACCACAAACTGTTTCAAATGAGGTAGAACTACAAAAAGGTAGACTATTACTGTTAATAACATTCTGTTATTCACTCTCTCAGAAACTTTGCATTAAAATGCAAAAATATCAACATAACCACATGCTACTGGCTGAGGCTGGCTCACTTTTTGCAAGCTATTTGGCCTGCAGCAGAGAAGAGGTGCTCAGACGTTGTTGAGGTGCCTGAGATGCATAAGTAGGGTTTTGACACTTTCACCAAGGTGGGGTATTTTGTTAACTCTCCACCAATGCAAGGGGCCTCTTAAAGTAACGATACAGGAGAGGTAAGAGAACCTCAAGAGTTGGGTTTATTAAGCACTGTCACGAATACCTCAGGAGTTAGCTGAGAAAGGGGTTAATTCTGTGTAGTGGTGAACTAAGAACCGTTGTTTGTTTTTTAGAAATAGCTGTGCACTGGGATTGTTTGTGTTTTCTTTGAAGTGCCAGAACCCATCATAAATAGTTTCTAAAAAAAACCTTCCTCCAAATGTTATTGTGTATGCATTGAGTCAATCTGTCAGCTCCAGAGATACCACAGTGCTTCTCCCCCACATCCTGATGAGGCCAATAAAAGGACATTGGTCTAATGCCTATATGTGTTTAAAGACAGGGGGTTTCTTAGCCCACCCAGGAGGGTGTGGTCAGGCAACCTGATCTATGGAAAAGAGGTATAAGAATCTTTTTCAGCTATGAGATGTCATTCTTACAAGGGGAGCTGTTCGGCAGAGTAAGAATCCATCGCTTCATGCCAGCCCCTGACATAGATCTTGAGACTAGGAAAGTATTCAATTCTGTTTTTCTCCTTTTTTATTTTAAAACACTGTTTGCTAATGTGTCATTTTATGTGTACCAACTTTTTATTAATAATGCATTGTGCATAATATTTTTGGCATAATAAATAATTATTTTATTAAGTTTGGCCTTTGTCTAATAATTGAACCACGTTACTGAAAGGGACTGGAATATTAGAACTGTATAATTTAGGTTATTTTTCTGCTAAATTGTACTCAGAGAGTTAATGTGTAAGTCTGGGTTTTTCCTTAGGATTTTCCCTTTAATAAATTTTAAGTGGTGGCAGCTGAGATATTGTAGTTAGTTAGTGGGGGTGGCATTAAAGGAGTTTTGGGGCATTTCATTTACGTCTAGTACAGACTGGAGAGTGTTGTTAACCCTTGCACCCACTGAACTTAATCACAAGCTGGCCTGGTGTGGCTAGATTGGGACCTATTAGTGAGAGTAGAAGGGGTATGATAACCCTTTCTGTGCCAAATAAGTGACTGGCGCAGGGCTGGATAACCTTGGTTCATCACAAGCACTCATTCCTACTAGTGGTTACTAAAAAATTGAATTTGTAATATAATTATTTTAAAATTGACCCTTATTCAAAACCGTAAAGTACCCAGAGAACTGCATAACGGTTTTGAATAAGGGTCTATTTTAAAATAATTATATTAAAAATTCAATTTTTTAGTAACCACTAGTAGGAATGAGTGCTTAATAAACCCAACTCTTGAGGTTCTCTTACCTCTCCTGTATTGTTGTATGTATGTAGGGTTAGCACCGGAAATATTTTCCATTTATTCCACTATTATACTATAACTAGTGCCAGTTCTCTCCCCCAATATTATTGCCTCTTAAAGTAAGCCTGGACTTCATTCTAACATAAAAATATCTTTATTATCTATATGCAATGGTAAATAACCAGCTATAAAAGGTTAGGGGAAAAATATCTAGTCCACACTTAAAATAACAGCTATATACTTATAGAGCTTGAATTTGGTACATATTACAATTAATTCAAAATAAAAAAACAAGAAAAGTCAAAAGCGCTAAGTACTGTATATCAGTAACAGGACAAAGCCTTTCACATTTATCTATACAGTACATATAATCAGCAATAGCAAGCGATCCGCTAATAATTGTGCAAACAGATAATAGTGCACATAAATTCAAATAACAAATTCCATCAATCTAAGGCTAGGTGTAAATAACAAGCTCGGCACATATCATGCAAAGCATAGTCAAAAATCACCTAATTTAATATAAACAATCCAAATGATGACTCCTATTTTATTTCTGGTTTGCACATAAGCCGGGATTAGCTGTAATTTATACTGTTCTGAAAAAGTGAAAAGTAAACTTCTGTAGACGTCCTTTAGGCTAAGGGCATAACCATAAAACACAATACCATGTGCAGGAGCTCATGCAAACCAACTAATCGATTATGAGATTCGCTGACAACTATTTTAATAATCTATTATTATCGATTATACTGATTAGTTATTGCAGCTCTAAATTACATTGTGCAGTTCTGTAATTAGTGTAACACTGAATAATGAAATAAATATATTAGGTTTAATGTCCCTTTAAAACCGACCCTGCTACACAACTGCCCCTAGTTAGTCTGAGCAGGGGTGATAAGAGCATGTAAAACAATACAAGTGTTGCTAACAAAATTATATAAAAACCCCTACTCAGTAACAAGGTCAGATTGGCTCCTATAAATAAGGCAAACTATGACCGGGTGCCCCTCTGCGCTACTTACCGGGCGCCCCTAGATAAAGCAGGGCTGATAATGTTCGGTTTGGGGGCACAGTGTGTATTAACCCTTCACTGGAACAGAGAGCCACACAGTATGTATTAACCATTCACTAGCACAGAGAGCAGCAGCACAGAGAGCAGCACAGTGTGTATTAACCATTCACTAGCACAGAGAGCAGCACAGTGTGTATAAACCCTTCACTAGCATAGAGCTGCACAGTGTGTATTAACCCTTCACTAGCACAGAGAGCTGCACAGTGTGTATTAACTCTTCACTAGCACAGAGAGCAGCACAGTGTGTATTAACCCTTCACTAGCACAGAGAGCAGCACAGTGAGCTGCACAGTGTGTATTAACCCTTCCCTAGCACAGAGAGCAGCACAGTGTGTATTAACCCTTCACTAGCACAGAGAGCAGCACAGTGTGTATTAACCCTTCACTAGCACAGAGAGCAGCACAGTGTGTATTAACCCTTCACTAGCACAGAGAGTAGCACAGTGTGTATTAACAATTCACTAGCACAGAGAGTAGCACAGTGTGTATAAACCCTTCACTAGCATAGAGAGCTGCACAGTGTGCATTAACCCTTCACTAGCACAGAGAGTAGCACAGTGTATATTAACCCTTCACTAGCACAGAGAGCAGCACAGTGTGTATTAACCCTTCACTAGCATAGAGAGCTGCACAGTGTGTATAAACCCTTCACTAGCATAGAGAGCTGCACAGTGTGTATTAACCCTTCACTAGCACAGAGAGCAGCACAGTGTGTATTAACCCTTCACTAGCACAGAGAGCAGTACAGTGTGTATTAACCCTTCACTAGCACAGAGAGCAGCACAGTGTGTATTAACCCTTCACTAGCACAGAGAGTAGCACAGTGTGTATTAACCCTTCACTAGCACAGAGAGCAGCACAGTGTGTATTAACCCTTCACTAGCACAGAGAGCAGCACAGTGTGTATTAACCCTTCACTAGCACAGAGAGTAGCACAGTGTGTATTAACCCTTCACTAGCACAGAGAGCAGCACAGTGTGTATTAACCCTTCACTAGCACAGAGAGCTGCACAGTATGTACTAACTCTTCACTAGCACAGAGAGCAGCACAGTGTGTATTAACCCTTCACTAGCACAGAGAGCAACACAGTGTGTATTAACCCATTCACTAGCACAGAGAGCTGCACAGTGTATTAACCATTAACCCCTTAATGACCGAGGACGTGCAGGGTACGTCCTCAAAAAAAAGGCAGTTAACGCCTGAGGACGTACCCTGCATGTCCTCGGTGTGGAAAGCAGCTGGAAGCGATCCTGCTCGCTTCCAGCTGCTTTCCGGTTATTGCAGTGATGCCTCGATATGGAGGCATCCTGCAATAACCTCACATGGCCATCCGATGCAGAGAGAGCCACTCTGTGGCCCTCTCTGTACCGGACATCGATGGCTGGTTTCGTTGGTGGGTGGGAGCCGACTTGGGAGGCGGGTGGGAGCCGACTTGGGAGGCGGGTGGGCGGCCATCGGTGTGCCGCGTGACGTCAAGGGGGGCGGGATCGTCGGGGGCGCGCACGGGCGCGCGCACGCGTGCACGGAGGGTGGAGGGCGGGCGCGTGCACGGGGCGGGAGCGGGTGGGAACCGCTACACTACGGAAAATGTTTTAATAAAAGTGGCCTAATCTTGTTTGTGCAAAAGCACAAAAAGTGATCATGGAGGGATGAGGGGTTGGTTTTGTGTGGGGGGAAGCTACACTACAGAAACGTTTAACAAATGTAAAAAAAAAACCCATTTTTTCCTCTAAACTGGGTACTGGCAGACAGCTGCCAGTACCCAAGATGGCGCCCATTAAGTTAGAGTGGGAGGGTTATAGAGCTGTTTGGGGGGGGATCAGTGAGGTTGGGGTCTAAGGGGGGATCGTACACATCAGCATATGTAAATATGCTTTTTTTTTTTTTTTTAAAAAAGGGCCAAATACCTTTTATTTTAGTACTGGCAGAGTTTCTGCCAGTACTTAAGATGGCGGGGACAATTGTGGGGTGGGGGAGGGAAGAGAGCTGTTTGGGAGGGATCAGGGGGTCTGATGTTTCAGGTGGGAGGCTGAGCTCTACACTAAATCTAATATTAACCCTGCAAGCTCCCTACAAGCTACCTAATTAACCCCTTCACTGCTAGCCATAATACACGTGTGATGCACAGCGGCATTTAGCGGCCTTCTAAATACCAAAAAGCAACGCCAAAGCCATATATGTCTGCTATTTCTGAACAAAGGGGATCCCAGAGAAGCATTTACAACCATTTGTGCCATAACTGCACAAGCTGTTTGTAAATGATTTCAGTGAGAAACCTAAAATTGTGAAAAATGTAACTTTTTTTTTTATTTGATCGCATTTGGCGGTGAAATGGTGGCATGAAATATACCAAAATGGGCCTAGATCAATACTTGGGGTTGTCTACTACACTACACTAAAGCTAAAATTACCCCAAAAAGCTCCCTACATGCTCCCTAATTAACCCCTTCACTGCTGGGCATAATACACGTGTGGTGCGCAGTGGCATTTTGCGCCCTTCTAATTACCAAAAAGCAACCCCAAAGCCATATAAGTCTGCTATTTCTGAACAAAGGCGATCCCAGAGAAGCATTTACAACCATTTGTGCCATAATTGCACAAGCTGTTTGTAAATAATTTCAGTGAGAAACCAAAAGTTTGTGAAAAAATTTGTGAAAAAGTGAACGATTTTTTTTATTTGATCGCATTTGGCGGTGAAATGGTGGCATGAAATATACCAAAATGGGCCTAGATCAATACTTTGGGATGTCTACTAAAAAAAGAATATATACATGTTAAAGGATATTCAGGTATTCCTAAAAGATATTAGTGTTCTAATGTAACTAGCGCTAATTTTGAAAAAAAAATGGTTTGGAAATAGCGAAGTGCTACTTTTATTTAGTGCCCTATAACTTGCAAAAAAAGCAAAGAACATGTAAACATTGGGTATTTCTAAACTCAGGACAAAATTTAGAAACTATTTAGCATGGGTGTTTATTGGTGGTTGTAGATGTGTAACAGATTTTGGGGGTCAAAGTTAGAAAAAGTGTGTTTTTTTCCATTTTTTCCTCATATTTTATAAAAATTTTTTATAGTAAATTATAAGATATGATGAAAATAATGGTATCTTTAGAAAGTCCATTTAATAGTGAGAAAAACGGTATATAATATGTGTGGGTACAGTAATGAGTATATAATATGTGTGGGTACAGTAAATGAGTAAGAAGAAAATTACAGCTAAACACAAACACCGCAGAAATGTAAAAATAGCCTTGGTCCCAAACGAACAGAAAATGGAAAAGTGCTGTGGTCATTAAGGGGTTAACTAACACAGAGAGTTGAACAGCACTTACTATCCCATTGCCTGGCACAAGCAGATGAATAACATACAATAAAAGAACAACATTTATAACAATTATAAACATTTTAAGCAGACCAGAAAGTGACTAAAACGTTTTATCACACAATACACACAGCCTGACTCACTCACCCAGCAACTGCTGCACAGGAAGTAAATGAGAGGGGAACAACAAAACACTGGAGCTCCACTATAGACAGGAAACATGTGACCTCCACTCAAAGGTTTTTTTTGTTTGCTTTTTTTTTTTTAAATAAACTTTAATGTAACAAACAACCAGTAGACAATAATTCTGAAAACTAAACATTTTGCAGCTTTCTTGTGCTTAAATGGACACTGAACCCAATTTTTTTCTTTCTTGATTCAGATAGAGCCTGCAATTTTAAGCAACCTTCTAATTTACTCCTACTATCAATTTTCTTCGTTCTCTTGCTATCTTTATTTGAAAAAGAAAGCATCTAAGCTAAGGAGCTAGTTAATTGTTGGTTCAGAACCACGGACAGCACTTGTTTATTGGTACTGTCCAATCAGTAAGGTCAACCCAGGTTGTTTATCAAAAATGGGCCGGCTTCTAAACTTACAGTCTTGCTTTTTAAATAGAGATACCAAGAGAATAAAGACAATTTGATAATAGGAGTAAATTAGAAAGTTGCTTAAAGGGCCATAATACCCAAATGTTTAAACACTTGAAAGTGATGCAGCATAGCTGTAAAAAGCTGACTAGAAAATATCTCCTGAACATCTCTATGTAAAAAAGAAAGATATTTTACCTCAAAAGTTCCTCAGTAGCCACCTCCCATTGTAAAGGATTTCTAAGCAGCATTTTAGTGTGTCTGTCCTAGGACAGCTTAGGGGATGAGCCTCGTGAACTCTCATATTATTTCACCAATCAGGTAAAGGAAGCTTACTATGAAATCTCATGAGAGTTAAGTCAAATCTCATGAGATCACAGTAAGAGTTCATGACCTCAGCACTGCTGATGCTGATTGGCTGCTGTTCATTTCTTCATTTTTTTTTTATTTTTACCTGCAGCTGGGAGCAGGTGAAGTATAACTTTTTACACAGAACTTACTCTGCTGAGCTGAGGAGACTGTGAGGTAAAATATCTTCCTTTTTTATATAGAGATGCTCAGGTGATATTTTCCTGTCAGCTTTTTACAGTTATACTGCATCAGTTTCAAGTGATTTAGCATATGAGTATTATGTCCCTTTAAAATTGCATGCTCTGGGGAAATTCCGGGCAGCGGCCATCTTAGGTTGAAATATTTTGAGCTGCTTCACTCACAGGATATTTTTCTAAAAATCCACATCATTTGGAACTATGACAAGCCTAATTCATTAGATCCTAGATTGGGAAAGAATTCTGCACAGACTGATCTATATATTACACCACTTAGCAGCCCTAATATTCCAGAGACAATCTTGAGGCCTCTGCCTCCTCACCAACCCCCCCAGCCGGTATCCCTGGATGCTGGCTGTAAAGCAGTTTTCAATACAAGCTGCGCAAACACTGCTGACATTTGTCGAATATGGAGGAGTTTTGCATCTCTATTAAGACACTACTGAAGGAGTATGAAGAGAAAATATACTTGAGAATCGATCAAGCCTTCTCCACAATGACCGTGCCTAATTCAGTGGGGAGTACAGTCCTGCGACAAGAAACAGCGCAAGAAAAATTGCATCCATCCGATCTCCTAAATGTCATGTTTGAGGAGAAACTGCAAATGGTGCTTAAAGGGACAGTCTACACCAGAATTTTTATTGTTTTAAAAGATAGATAATCTCTTTATTACCCATTCCCCAGTTTTGCATAACCAACACAGTTATAATAATATACTTTTAACCTCTGTGATTATCTTGTATCTAAGCCTCTGCAAACTGCCACTTTTTTTAGTTCTTTTGACAGACTTGCAGTGTAGCCAGTCAGTGCATGCTCCCAGATAACTTCACATGCACGAACACAGTGTTATCTATATGAAATACGTGAACTAACACCCTCTAGTGGTGAAAAACTGTTACAATGCAATCTGAAAGAGGTGGGCTTCAAGGTCTAAGAAATTAGCATATGAACGTCCTAGGTTAAGCTTTCAACTAAAAATACCAAGAGAACAAAGCAAAATTGGTGATAAAAGTAAATTGGAAAATTGTTTAAAATTACATGCTCTATCTGAATCATAAAAGTTTATTTTGGCCTAGACTGTCCCTTTAACCCTAACGGTGAATGCAACTCAGAGAGATCTCTCCAACGGGAGCTAAGTTGCAGAGAGAGGGAGAGAGACGGAGCTTCCCATACCCAAGACGTCCTGCCTACTATTGTGCCCCCCGGGACTAGGGGCAACTCGGCACTGAGGGAGACTCACAGCTACTCCCCTAACAAGGAACAATCTGCCATTACCGTGGATTTCAAGATCAAGACATCGGTGTGCACTGTGCAGCGGAGCCACAGCCGTCGTCCCTGCCAGCCCAAAGGTGAATAACTGGCTGCAAGAGCCATCGGCTAGGCTACAGACATTTATATCTGAATCTGCACTCTGTTTTAGGACATATTCCCCATCTGCATATAAAGGACGACTTTTCTGTCTGATATGCTGCAATACATTGCGGTACACATTATGACCAATTCTTTATACCAGGACAATGTGTCTTTAGTTATACCAAATCGGCTGGCCCATTATACCCAGCAGCTAATAGGCATCTCTACTCAAGGGAAATACTTGTTATAGGAAAATAACTCTTGTGGAAGGGGATAAGTATAGTTTTAACTTTAATTTTCATGTTACATGTCATTAGCTCAGTGTCTAGACTAACATGAACTATTTAAAGGGAAGTAAGCTGCTTTTACGGTTAGTATCTTTGGAGACTCATTTAAGTTAGTACATTGGGCTCAATACAGTGGAATTAGCTATGTTTTCAACATAAATTAATATTCATTTCGTCCTTCTCACTAACCCCTTTTATACAATACATACATCTTCACCCTGCTATCCACCTATTGTGCCTGCATAATTTGATCACATGTCAGACCAGACTGTTCCCTTATGTTTCTTATGCTCGGTTGTACTATAACTCACATCATACAGGTGACCTGAAGGTGTTTCTTAATACTGTTTCTCACTTAATCCTTAAATAATTGACAAGTTGCTCTTCCTAGCCAAATTTCATAGTGACATATTTATAAGGTAACTAAGCTTTCGTGCCTGCCCCATATCTGAATAATCCTCATAGGTCCTGTCTTACCCCCTTCTTTACATGTACCCTCCTCCATTCATTTCTCCTATGCTATTGCTCATATTTTGTACTCTGTTCTCTCATGAGTTTTTAAAGGGTCCAAAAGTGACTACATGTTCATATTGTATTTTCAGGGTACAAGAGCGACCCGAGTCATCTTGAGAGGTATTGCATTACCATACAAAAGTAAAATGAGATTTATCGTACGCTGTTCATTTATGTTGTTAATGTTGACATATTTGGTTGGTTTGTAAACAAGCTTGAGTTTTTAGATAATTCCTCTCTGAGCTCTTACAAAACTACTGTTCAGGCTGTTTCTTAAATAGTTAGTACTGCAAGTCATTTTCCCTCTGTGATATTGTTTGTCCTAATTCTTACACAAAAGGGCTTATGGTATATTTGTTCACAGACATTTGCACATTTACCTATTATAGTGCATGCTTGCAAAGCTGATGTTTAGTGGCTTACATTATTCCTCAGACTATAAGTCATTTCTCTATATGCTCCAGCTTCTGATGTAAATGGACGTATTGTTGTTTATTCTATGTACACCAAAATTCTCAATAAAAATATTAATATAAAAAAAAAAAAAAAAATTGCATGCTCTATCTGAATCACAAAAGAAAAAAAATTGGGTTCAGTGTCCCTTTAATGTTCACTCACAGTGGTTTATGCTGATTGTCATTTATAAAGTAACCACTGTGAGTGAACATTAAGCACAAGAAAGCAAACTGAACAAGGCTGAAATTGTCTTCTTATTCAGACAGCTTTTTATTCTGCAACCACTTGCAATTTGCACAATAAAGCTTTATAAACAAAATATCTAGCATTATTTTTATTTAAATAAAATAATACACTTTCTAAATATCTAAACAAACTTACAGCAGACATCCCAACCTGCAAAAACTTGTTACATGATCTTATATTGCAATAAACAGATGGCAAACGTGACACAATTGTGATTATGTTCTGAATAAGTAACTGGTATTTTAAAAAGGTTCAAATCCTTTGGACCACTCATTTCTGTGGATATATACAGGGCGTGCTAGGGTTGCCACCTCGGCCATGGTTTCCTGGACACTTATGAGTTACACATGCTGCAGGGTGTGCAGAGTGGAACATGAATTGTACCCCTGGACAGCACTATTCATGTTCCTCCCTGCAGGATGTGTAATTCATAAGTGTCCAGGAAAACATGGCCGAGGGGGCAACTATAGCGTGAACCCATCATAGAACAGATGTTATCAGCCTGGCCCAACGGTCTTTATGCCAAACACATTGGTGCCAACCTTGCCACTTCATATATTTTACCTTTTCTAAATAAGTAATTGGTATTTAAAAATGATTAAAATCCTTTGAGCCACTAATTTCTGTGTGGATATATACAGGGCGTGAGCCCCTTCATAGTATAGACATGTTCTCAGCCTGGCACAATGGTTTCTATGGCAAACAAACTGGTGCCAACCTTGCCACCTCATATATTTGACCTTTTCTAAATAAGTAATTGGTACTTAAAAATGATTAAAATCCTTTGAGCCACTAATTTCTGTGTGGATATATATAGGGTGTGAGCCCCTTCATAGTATAGACATGTTCTCAGCCTGGCCCAATGGTTTCTATGGCAAACAAACTGGTGCCAACCTTGCCACTGAGGAAAAAGCCTGTTTGGCTGAGAAACGCGTTGCAACTGGTTTTAACATTAGTTTTTTATTTATTAGGGTATAACTGTCTATATCCTTTTAATCTTTAACAATTGGACAATAAATTGTCATTTTTTTATGGAAGCCTATGCCTGTTCATTAGTTTGGTGTACTGGATATTATTATCCTTCTGCAGTATCAGTGTAGCTGGGTCACTGTGATTCCCCAGCTTGCCTCAATCAGCACATGGGTGCTGCTCTATTTGTGAGTATATCATTTTCCCATTTGTCTTACAATATTGCACTAGGAGGAGCCCTTTCTTTGTGATTTCCTTCCCACAGAACCATTTGGATACATTGGAACTCATCATCCTGCTCAGGATCAGTGTAGCTGGGTCACTGTGATTCCCCAGCCTGTCTCAATCAGCACATGGGTGCTGCTTCTTTTGTGAGTATTTAATCTTCACATCTGTCATCTGTGCCATTTATTTTGTAATATTGCACTAGGAGGCGCCCTCTCTTCTTTGTGATTTTTTCTCACAGATCGTTTTGTTGCTTTATTTGATATAAGAGGAGCTGCCAATCAAGTTTGACCTTCTAACCGTCAATTACATTAGATATCTTTAATACAGGACTTTATAGAAGATTTCAGGACATTAATCAATATTGGCGGAGTGAGACAAAAAGAAAGGAGAAAAGTGATCTTCAGTGTGACATGTGTCAAATGCTCATGCGCAAAAAGAGATAATATATTGCACAATTAATATTTGCAGAGAGGAAGGTAACCATTTAGCTTTCTGGCAGACATATTTAAACCTGGAGCGGTAACTGTTCCTCAATCTCAGTGTAATACCTAACCCTTGAGACTATTAAAATATTAGCCAAAAAAGTATTAATAATTCGCTAAGAACTGAATGATAAACAGAGAATTGCAAGACCTTATATTGCAGGTTAAACACATATGACTTAAAACGCTTCAACAAACCCTTAGATCATAGATATTGCCAATATCAAATTTTGAAACTCGATAGTGCTGTCTACACAGCTGTTAGATTGGCCACTGGCCAGCAGATATTTAATAACTAGCAACCAAAAATTACAGCATCTTGAACCAAAAAAAAAAAGACAGCCTAAAATTTCCCACTTGGGGCATATATCTTTGTTACAAACATCTAAGTTGAGGACCTTATTTGTATTGAATCCTAAACAAGGTAGCAATATCTGAACAACTGATACTTTAGCTGCTGATACAAAAAAACTAAAAAATTAGATAGATAGCATACCAGTTAGGAGTTATATCAAAAACATTGTATGGTTCAGATATATGAGAAGATCAATATGTGATCCACTGTTTCTTTACAGCTAACAAACAGGGATAAAACACAGAGAAAAAAACCCCATTAGGTTGTAAATTAGCTCATCCTGTTTATAGGAAACAAGTCACAGGAGTGAGTGAGTACCGTAGATCAGAGTTCGTTAAAGGACACGTTATGAGTCCAAGTGTTCTTTATCTTCCCCAGGAAGGTATATAGAATAGGTATTCTCTCAGGAAACAGCAAAAGAAAAATAAAGCTGACAGCTTTAGCGAGTGAAATATGTATTGCAGCATAAGTAAAATTTTCAAAATAAATGGAAAGGAGTACTTGCGCTTTTGCTGCACTTATAAGGGGATCGATGTGACTTCCTTGGGAAAAAGAGAAGCTCCACCAACTCCTCTTGGTGTCTCCTGGTGGGCCCTTACTCCTCCGTCCTCTCCTTGTTTCCCGCTCGTGCAAGCCCTCTCAGATGAGAGATTCCTCCAGGCCTGGGATCGGCCCGACTGACTTGCCGCTGAGAGCTTCAAAGACCATATGGCGTGTAAGCCCAGAAGTTCCAACGGTTGGCAGTGTAATCCGCTAGTTCCAGTTTAAGCTCCGAGCAGCCTCGCTGTCGTCAAATAGATTTATGCTCCTTTACTAGGACAGGCTGCCCAGAGTAACGCTCTCACCCCTTCTCCACCAGCAGGACGGATCCCGCAGCGACGTGCTCCAAATTCAGCAGATGAAGGAAAGCTCCTGGTATGATGATCTGAGATGACAGTCTTGAGGAAACCTTGCGGGTAAGAAGTTGAAAGTCTCCAGCAACCAACTTCCGAAAGCAGGTCCCTTCTGATGGTTTAGTGGTTACTGCGGCAGCAGCTCTGGCTAGGGAGCCTCAATCAGCTTTAGAAGACTTCCCCGTCTTACCCCTTGCAGCAATGGGGGAATGTCATAGGGAGTAAACCAGGTACTCCAACAGCGGACAGTGACGGCAGCTTGGTCTTCCACAAGCTCCTTCAGGCAGCACGCCAGATTTGCGTGCTCCGTCTAGCTCCACCTACAGGAAGTCCCCATCAGTTGTTTAAATATAAGTTAAATTGGATACTGCGGTATTGGTATTGTACTTCCTACTAATTCTCACTGTCAGACATTTTGTCATGTGCTCCACCCCCAGTCCTTGGTCAATACTGAGTTGTCTTAAATCACACTGCAATGGGGTGTGGGAGAGATAGGCACTAAAATGTTCATTTCAATTGATATATTGGTTAGAGATAAGGAAAGGAAGCCTGTTTAAATAGAGTAATAACATCATGAGTTATGGTCTTCTGGCAAGCTCAGTCCATTTAAAAAAGGACCATAAAATATAAAATGTGAATTTCAAAGGATCAGTAGATTATTTTTCTGATATTTTTTTCTGCCTCTGTACCATGTGACAGCTATCAGCCAATAACAGACTCATATTTTTATATGATGTGAACTCCTGCATATGCTAAGTAGGAGCCGCTGCCTCAGGTCATTTAAAAGGCTGTGTACAATTTAATAATGAAAATAAATTACAAACAGCAAACAGTTATTTTACATAAAAACTAAAGCTAAAGGTGAAATTTCCCATACACTTTATACTATTTTATACACCGGTAAAACAAGTCATTAGAAACACATTAAAGGGACAGCAAAGTCACAATTACACTTTTATTATTCAAATTAAAACAACTCTGCAATTTCCTTCTATTATCAAATTTGCTTTATTCCCTTGGGGACCTTTGTGGCAAATCATATAATGCACTATGGTGCACTAGCTGTTGATTAGTGTCAGATACAAGCCTCTTGCCATTGGCTCGTCTTATTTGCTCAGCTAGCTCCCAGTAGTGCATTGCTGCTGCTTCAATAAAAGATACCTAGAGAATGAAGCAAATATCATAATAGAAGTATAGTGGAAAGTTGTTTAAAATTATATGTTCTATTTAAATAATGAAATACATTTTGGGTTTCTTACCTAAGATGGCAGAAATTATTTAAAAGGTGGAGGGCTGGAGAGCTTTTTGGGAGGGATCAGGGAGGTGGGAAGGTAAGGGGGTAATCATACACTGAAGAAAATAATACATTAAAAAATGGTCTAAAGCTGCAGACTGTCTGCCAGTACCTTAGATGGGGCGACCAGTGGGGGGAGAGGATGAAACAGAGCTGTTTGGGAGGGGTCAGGAGGTGGGAAAGCAATTTCTACACTAAAGCTAAACTTAACCTTACAAGCTACCCGATTAACCCCTTCACTGCTGGGAATAGTAAGTGTGGTGCCCAGCTGCAATTAGCTTTCTTCTAATTACCAAAAAGCAATGGCCATGTCTGTTTGCTATTTTTGAACAAAAGGGAATCCAGATAAACTTTTATAACCATTTATGCCATGATTGCACAAGCGCTATGTAAATCATTTTAGGGAGAATCCCAAAGTTTGTGAAAAAGTTTTTTTATTTGGCTGTGAAATGGTGGGTTTTACTATATCAAAATGGGCCTAGATCAATGCTTTGGGTTGTCTACTAAAAATATAGTTTTATATAAGTAAATAAAAATAAATAAAAAACAAGGCTCTATTTCTGTTTAAATGTAGTGATGGCAAAAATGCTAAAAATGCTCTGGTCTTTTGGGGAAGATTTAGTCTGAAATTCCAGGTCCTTCAGGGGTTAAAGTAAGGTTTTTGCCAATGTGTTATATATATATTCACATATACATTCACATGACAAGAGGAAACAGAGAGATATTAATAAAACACAGACCAGAAAAGTAACAAGAGATATAAAACAAACAGTAAATAACAGGCAGAACCCCAAGGCAGAACATACAGTGATCTGAGATGTCATCATAGAAATGCCTAATTTAAAATTTTATTTTATTTAAAAATGACCTGCAGAAAGTTTTTCACTAAAAAAATCTCATTGCAGAAAGTGAAAAAAAGTTCTGCCTCTGGGGACAGAATATAAAACAAAACACAATATTATCTGAGAATACACAAATAGATAAGGGAGAATGTGACAATCAGCACAAGGTGTTGAGTAACTGGAAGGAATAGGTGCTGGGGAAGGTGGGGTAGATAAGGTAAGAAGGGAGATAGGGAAGGATAATGTATAGGGGAGTATAGAGCACAGAGGCAGTAAATGACATAAGGTGCTATTAGACACAATGTATTGTCTGTACCTGATCACATATAACAGCCAATGACACTAAATACTGAGCATGGGCTAAATTAGCATCATTGGAGTGAAGCAGTTGGTGCTGTGCACAGACCAACTAATCGATTATGAGATTCACTGACAACTATTTTACTAATCTATTATTATCGATTATACTGATTAGTTGTTGCAGCGCTAAATTACATTGTGCAGTTCTACACATACAAAAGGTGTACAATATGGGTGAATACTTTCCCTTTAAATACTGAACCGCAGCTGTCTCACAGTCTCTCCTGAACACTGTGTGTATAGATATGGTGAGCTTAATAAAATACAGTTTTTTTATTGAAAAATCTGTGGAATGGTTTATTTGCAACAGGAGAGAGCCGGCTATTTGGAATCTTTACTGTGAGTAGATATTCACCTTATTTCAGATGCTTCAGTTTGATGTCTCAGCACTGTTCCTTGTATCTAGAAACTGACGATAACCGAGGAGGAAAATGTGATAAAGGAGCAGACAACAAAGAACCAGCAGCGCCTCTATTAAGCACACCATTGTGTAGTTCTGTATTTAGTGTAACACTGAATAATGAAATAAATATATAAGGTTTACTGTCCCTTTAAAACTGACCCTGCTACACATCTGCCCCTAGTTAGTCTGAGCAGGGGTGATAAGATCAAGTAAAACAATACAAGTGTTGCTAACAAAACAGCAGTGACACTTTGTCTACTCTGTAACAAGGTCAGATTGGCTCCTAAAAATAAGGCAAACTATGACCGGGTGCCCCTCTGCGCTAGTTACCGGGCGCCCCTTGATAAAGCAGGGCTGATAATGTTCGGTTTGGGGGCACAGTGTGTATTAACCCTTCACTGGAACAGAGAGCCACACAGTATGTATTAACCCTTCACTAGCACAGAGTGTAATAACCCATTCACTAGCACAGAGAGCAGCACAGTGGGTATTAACCCTTCACTAGCACAGAGAGCAGTACAGTGGGTATTAACCCTTCACTAGCACAGAGAGCAGCACGGTGTGTATTAACCCTTCATTAGCACAGAGAGCAGCACAGTGTGTATTAACCCTTCACTAGCACAGAGAGCAGCACAGTGTGTATTAACCCTTCACTAGCACAGAGAGCAGCACAGTGTGTATTAACCCTTCACTAGCACAGAGAGCAGCACAGTGTGTATTAACCCTTCACTAGCACAGAGAGCAGCACAGTGTGTATTAACCCTTCACTAGCACAGAGAGCAGCACAGTGTGTATTAACCCTTCACTAGCACAGAGAGCAGCACATTGTGTATTAACCCTTCACTAGCACAGAGAGCAGCACAGTGTGTATTAACCCTTCACTAGCACAGAGAGCAGCACAGTGTGTATTAACCCTTCACTAGCACAGAGAGCTGCACAGTGTGTATTACCCCTTCACTAGCACAGAGAGCAGCACAGTGTGTATTAACCCTTCACTAGCACAGAGAGCAGCACAGTGTGTATTAACCCTTCACTAGCACAGAGAGCAGCACAGTGTGTATTAACCCTTCACTAGCACAGAGAGCAGCACATTGTGTATTAACCCTTCACTAGCACAGAGAGCTGCACATTGTGTATTAACCCTTCACTAGCACAGAGAGCAGCACAGTGTGTATTAACCCTTCACTAGCACAGAGAGCAGCACAGTGTGTATTAACCATTAACTAACACAAAGAGTTGAACAGCACTTAGTATCCCATTCCCTGGCACAAGCAGGTGAATAACATGCATTAAAAGGACAACATTTATAACAATTATAAACTTTTTAAGCAGACTAGAAAGTGACTAAAACGTTTTATCACACAATATACACAGCCTGACTCACTCACCCAGCAGCAGCTGCACAGGAAGTAAATGGGAGAGGAACAACAGAACAAAACACTGGAGCTCCACTATAGACAGGAAACATCATGTGACCTCCACTCAAAGCTTTTTTTTTTTTTTTTTTTTTTTTTTTTAAACTTTAATGTAACAAACAACCTATAGACAATCATTCTGAAAACGAAACATTTTGTAGCTTTCTTGTTCCTCTTAATGTGCACTCACAGTGGTTACCTTATAAATGACAGTCACAGTGATTACCTTATAAATGACAGTCACAGTGGTTACCTTATAAATGACAGTCACAGTGATTACCTTATAAATGACAGTCACAGTGGTTACCTTATAAATGACAGTCACAGTGATTACCTTATAAATGACAGTCACAGTGATTACCTTATAAATCACAATCAGCATAAACCACTGTGAGTGCACATTAAGAAGAACAAGAAAGCTGCAAAATGTTTAGTTTTCAGAATGATTGCCTATAGGTTGTCTGGTACAACAATAAAGTTGATAAAAAAAAAAAAAAAGCTTTGAGTGGAGGTCACATGTTTCCTGTCTATAGTGGATCTCCAGTCTTCAGCTAGAATACTTCGGTTTTGTTCTGTTGTTCCTCAATCCCCTCCCATTTACTTCCTGTGCAGCTGCTGCTGGGTGAGTGAGTCAGGCTGTGTGTGTATTGTGTGATAAAACGTTTTAGTCACTTTCTGGTCTTCTTAAAAAGTTTATAATTGTTATAAATGTTGTTATTTTAGTGCATGTTATTTACCTGCTTGTGCCAGGCAATGGGTTACTAAGTGCTGTTTAACTCTTTGTATTAGTGAAGGGTTAACTCACACTGTGCAGCTCTCTGTGCTAGTGAAGGGTTAATACACACTGTACTACTCTCTGTGCTAGTTAAGGGGTTAATACACACTGTGCTACTCTCTGTGCTAGTGAAGGGTTAATACACACGGTGCTGCTCTCTGTGCTAGTGAAGGGTTAATACACACTGTACTACTCTCTGTGCTAGTTAAGGGGTTAATACACACTGTGCTACTCTCTGTGCTAGTGAAGGGTTAATACACACTGTGCTGCTCTCTGTGCTAGTTAAGGGGTTAATACACACTGTGCTGCTCTCTGTGCTAGTGAAGGCTTAAGACACACTGTGCTGCTCTCTGTGCTAGTGAAGGGTTAATACACACTGTGCTACTCTCTGTGCTAGTGAAGGGTTAATACACACTGTGCTGCTCTCTGTGCTAGTGCAGGGTTAATACACACTGTGCTGCTCTCTGTGCTAGTTAAGGGGTTAATACACACTGTGCTACTCTCTGTGCTAGTGAAGGGTTAATACACACTGTGCTGCTCTCTGTGCTAGTGAAGGGTTAATACACATTGTACTGCTCTCTGTGCTAGTGAAGGGGTTAATACACACTGTACTGCTCTCTGTGCTAATGAAGAGTTAATACACACTGTGCTGCTCTCTGTGCTAGTGAAGGGGTAATACACACTGTGCTGCTCTCTGTGCTAGTTAAGGGGTTAATACACACTGTGCTGCTCTCTGTGCTAGTGAAGGGGTAATACACACTGTTCTGCTCTCTGTGCTAGTTAAGGGGTTAATACACACTGTGCTGCTCTCTGTGCTAGTTAAGGGTTAATACACACTGTGCTGCTCTCTGTGCCAGTGAAGGGTTAATACACACTGTGCTGCTCTCTGTGCTAGTTAAGGGGTTAATACACACTGTGCTGCTCTCTGTGCTAGTGAAGGGGTAATACACAATATGCTGCTCTTTGTGCTAGTGAAGGGTTAATACCTACTGTGCTGCTCTCTGTGCTAATGAAGGGTTAATACACACTGCTTCTCTCTGTGCTAATGAAGGGTTAATATACACTCTGCTGCTCTCTGTACTAATGAAGGGTTAATACACACTGTGCTGCTCTCTGTACTAATGAAGGGTTAATACACACTGTGCTGCTTTCTGTACTAATGAAGGGTTAATACACACTGTGCTGCTCTCTGTGCTAGTGAAGGGTTAATACACACTGTGCTGCTCTCTGTGCTAGTGAAGGGGTAATACACAATATGCTGCTCTTTGTGCTAGTGAAGGGTTAATACCTACTGTGCTGCTGCTCTCTGTGCTAGTGAAGGGTTAATACCTACTGTGCTGCTGCTCTCTGTGCTAATGAAGGGTTAATACACACTGTGCTTCTCTCTGTGCTAATGAAGGGTTAATACACACTGTGCTTCTCTCTGTGCTAATGAAGGGTTAATATACACTCTGCTGCTCTCTGTACTAATGAAGGGTTAATACACACTGTGCTGCTCTCTGTACTAATGAAGGGTTAATACACACTGTGCTGCTCTCTGTACTAATGAAGGGTTAATACACACTGTGCTGCTTTCTGTACTAATGAAGGGTTAATACACACTGTGCTGCTCTCTGTGCTAGTGAAGGGTTAATACACACTGTGCTGCTCTCTGTGCTAGTGAAGGGTTAATACACACCGTGCTGCTCTCTGTGCTAGTGAAGGGTTAATACCCACTGTACTGCTCTCTGTGCTAGTGAAGGGTTAATACCCACTGTGCTGCTCTCTGTGCTAGTGAATGGGTTATTACACTCTGTGCTAGTGAAGGGTTAATACATACTGTGTGGCTCTCTGTTCCAGTGAAGGGTTAATACACACTGTGCCCCCAAACCGAACATTATCAGCCCAGCTTTATCGAAGGGCGCCCGGTCATAGTTTGCCTTATTTGTAGGAGCCAATCTGACCTTATTACTGAGTAGGGGTTGTTATATTAGTTTGTAAGCAGCACTTGTATTGTTTTACATGATCTTATCACCCCTGCTCAGACTAACTAGGGGCAGTTGTGTAGCAGGGTCGGTTTTAAAGGGACATTAAACCTAATATATTTATTTCATTATTCAGTGTTACACTAAATACAGAACTGCACAATGTAATTTAGAGCTGCAAGAACTAATCAGTATAATCGATAATAATAGATTATTAAAATAGTTGTCAGCGAATCTCATAATCGATTAGTTGGTCTGTGCACAACACCAGCTGCTTCACTCTAATGAGCTCCTGCACATGGTATTGTGTTTTATGGTTATGCCCTTAGCCTAAAGGACGTCTACAGAAGTTTACTTTTCACTTTTTCAGAACAGTATAAATTTACAGCTAATCCCGGCTTATGTGCAAACCAGAAATAAAATAGGAGTCATCATTTGGATTGTTTATATTAAATTAGGTGAGTTTGGACTATGCTTTGCATGATATGTGCCAAGCTTGTTATTTACACCTAACTTTAGATTGATAGAATTTGTTATTTGAATTGATTTGCACAATTATTAGCGGATCACTTGCTATTGCTGATTATATGTACAGTATAGGTTAATGTGTAAGGCTTTGTCCTGTTACTGATATACAGTACTTAGCGCTTTTGACTTTTCTTGTTTTTTTATTTTGAATTAATTGTAATATGTACCAAATTCAAGCTCTATAAGTATATAGCTATTATTTTAAGTGTGGACTAGATATTTGTCCCCTAACCTTTTATAGCTGGTTATTTAGTATTGCATATAGATAATAAAGATATTTTTATGTTAGAATGAAGTCCAGGCTTACTTTAAGAGGCCCCTTGCATTGGTGGAGAGTTAACAAAATACCCCACCTTGGTGAAATTGGCAAAACCATACTTATGCATCTCAGGCACCTCAACACCATCTGAGCACCTCTTCTCTGCTGCAGGCCAAATAGCTTGCAAAAAGTAAGCCAGCCTCAGCCAGTAGCATGTGGTCATGTTGATACTTTTGCATTTCAATGCAAAGTTTCTGAGAGAGTGAATAACAGAATGTTATTAACAGTAATAGTCTACCTTTTTGTAGTTCTACCTCATTTGAAACAGTTTGTGTTTTTTTGGCTTGATTAGAAAAATGTGTTATGCTGCAGGTTCAAAAATTGGACAAACAGTTATGTTAATGTAAAGTTTTAGTCTGAATTTTATATTTATAACACTCAGTATGTGGATTTTATTTTAAATATAGGATTTTTTTATAGTCCGATTTAATTGAAAAAATAATCGTCCGATTAACCGATTATGAAAATAATCGTTAGTTGAAGTCCTCATTTATAGTATTATGTATGTGGACTGAGGCTGTGACAGAAATATCTCGGTGTAACATTACACTTTAGTGGTTGGGCTGTGTGTGGTCTGACATTGTGCAGTTCTGTATCTAGTACTAAAGACACCAGTACATGCATTGCATTTTATTTTCTATTGATGTGCAAGGTGTTTGCACTTGGCGCTACCAGTGTGTGAATTCTGACGTTTGCATTAATTACTGACAATATTATAAAGCTCCCCCCATGGTGTCTGGCTCATGCCATTTGTATAGCTGCAAGTATTGTGTGTTACGTGACATGGCTGCTTTGTAGGGAGGAACCGTATGGCAGAGTAATTGTGAGGGGGGATTATGCAGTGAAAGTCAGGTTAGAAGTCAAGGGAGAATTCAGAGGAGCTTGCACTTGGCGCTGTGAGACTAAACTCTTAAATACAATGCACATGCGCAAAAGATGTACACGAGCTTGCTCGACACGAAGCAGTTATTTTCAACAGAGCATTCATTTAGGATGACGCCAGGGAAAAGAGGGGTCTGGCGGCCATTTCAAATCAGCCGGAGAATGAAAAGTGATTTTGAACAAAAAACATATATGCATTAAACATGGGCTACAGGAGGATTAAATTAACATTAACTACTAAATAGGAATAAGTCATTATAAATGTTGTGTGGACTGTCCCTTTAATGATACAGATAGGGCGTGTCATTTTAAACAACTTTCCAATTTGGTTTTATCATAAAATTTGCTTTGTTCTCTTGGTATTCTTTATTGAAAGCTAAACCTAGGTAGGCTCATATGCTCATTTATAAGCCCTTGAAGGCTGCTTCTTATCTTAGTGCATTTGACAGCCTCACACAGCTAGACAGTGCTAGTTCATGCGTGCCATATAGATAACATTGTGCTCACTCCCATGGAGTTATTTGAATCTGCACTCATTGGCTAAAATGCCAGTCTGTGAAAAGAACTGAGACAAGGGGCAGTCTGCAGAGGCTTAGATACAAGGTAATCACAGAGGTAAAAAGTATATTAATAGATACAAACTCAGTGGGAGAATAACTATTTTCATTATCAGAATGCACAGCACATTTCCACCATTCATTTCTTCCACTGGATGCTCTGTGCCTGAATCCCAGGGGCGCACTGTATATGTGAACATTTCTTCTGTAATTGACCTAGGATATAGGAGCAGATGTTTTACTCTTGAGCTTGCGGTACAAACATATAGGGTATAACAGATGGGATATATTTACAGAGCTCAGCCCTACAGTGAAATAAAGATTCCCTCTTCTGCTTATTGGTGACTTCAGCAAACCTAACTGTGTTCCGGCCTTAGGGACTTTCTGTCTGTCCTTCTGTTTAACTGTCAGATAATACCAGGTTTGTGCTGTTATTTCAATGCAGGGAAAAAACTGTCATGGGTCTTTTATATTAAAAGCACTGTAGGGTGGGAAACGCTTTTCCCAGCATTTGTACGCTCACAACTCCTATTGTACAGCCTCATATATTGTATTTCCTCACTTGCGCATGCGCAACAAACTGTTACGAGTAACTTAGAACAATTACAGGGAACACAGGATTTTAATGATGTCACGGATAATGAAAAAGGGGCGGTGCTACACAGACATTTTAAAGCCGGGGGAAAAGTAAGTGATTTAACTTGAAAACGGATTATCGTTAAAAACTAATTTAGGGCAACTTTATAGATATATGTTAAAACTATTTTTGTGTTGACTGTCCCTTTTTTAAACTTTTTGAGTCAACAGCTCCTACTTAGCATGTACAAGAATTCACAGACTAAGCGTATATGCATTTGCTGATGGCTGTCACATGGTACATGTATGCATTTGTGATTGTCTGATGGCTGTCACATGGTACGTATATGCATTTTTTATTAGCTGATGGCTGTCATATGGTACGTGTATGCATTTGTGATTAGCTGATGGCTGTCACATGGTACTGGGGGAGTGGAAATAGACGTAACTTTTAAAATTGTCAGAAAAAAATTACTGCTTATTTGAAGTTCAGACTAAGTGCTATTGCATTGTCTTGTTATCTTGCATGTGTTGTTTATGCAAATCTACTGTGTTCACTGGTTCTTTAACCCCTTAACGACTGAAGACGTGCAGGGTACGTCCTTAAAAGAAAGTCAGTTATCGACCAAGGACGTACCCTGCACGTCCTCGGTCTGGAAAGCAGCTGGAAGCGATCCTGATCACTTCCAGCTGCTTTCCGGTTATTGCAGGATGCCTCGATATCGAGGCATCCTGCAATAACATTTTTTAGCCATCCGGTGCAGAGAGAGCCACTCTGTGGCCCTCTCTGCACCGGAGATCCGTGGCTATTTTTGTTGGTGGGTGGGAGCCGGTATGGGAGGCGGGTGGCGCCCATCGATGGGCATGCTCATCTGGAGGGGGGCGGGATCGTGGGCAGGGATGGCCGGGGGCACGCACGGACGCGCGCACGTTTACGGGGGGGGTGGGCACATGCACGGGGAGGGAGCGGATGGGAACCGCTACACTACAGAAAAAAATTGTACAAAACTGAAACAATGGGGGGAAATTATATTAAAATATAAACCTCAGTTAGGTGGTGGGGGTTGGTTTGTGTGGGAGGGAAGCTACACTACAGAAAAAATGAAAAAAAAACATTTTTTTCTGCAAACTGGGTACTGGCAGACAGCTGCCAGTATCCAAGATGGCCCCCAATAAGGCAGAGGAGGAGGGTTAGAGAGCTGTTTTTGGGGGATCAGGGAGGTTGGGGGCTAAGGGGGGATCCTACACAGTAGCATATGTAAATATGCTATAAAAAAAAAACTTTAAAAAAAAAACCTTTTATTTGAGTACTGGCAGACTTTCTGCCAGTACTTAAGATGGCGGGGACAATTGTGGGGTGGGGGAGGGAAGGGAGCTGTTTGGGAGGGATCAGGGGGTGGGATGTGTCAGGTGGGAGGCTGATCTCTACACTAAAGCTAAAATTAACCCTGCAAGCTCCCTACAAACTACCTAATTAACCCCTTCACTGCTAGCCATAATACACGTGTGATGTGCAGCAGTATTTAGCGGCCTTCTAATTACCAAAAAGCAATGCCAAAGTCATATATGTCTGCTTTTTCTGAACAAAGGGGATCCCAGAGAAGCATTTACAACCATTTGTGCCATAATTGAACAAGCTATTTGTAAATAATTTCAGTGAGAAACCTAAAATTGTGAAAAATTTTGCGTTTTTTTTTTTTAATTTGATCGCATTTGGCGGTGAAATGTTGGCATGAAATATACCAAAATGGGCCTAGATCAATACTTGGGGTTGTCTACTACACTACACTAAATCTAAACTTAACCCTAGAAGCTCCCTACATGCTCCCTAATTAACCCCTTCACTGCTGGGCATAATACACGTGTGGTGCGCAGTGGCCTTTAGCAGCCTTCTAATTACCAAAAAGCAATGCCAAAGCCATATAAGTCTGCTATTTCCGAACAAAGTGGATCCCAGAGAAGCATTTACAACCATTTATGCTATAATTGTATAAGTTATTTGTAAATAATTTCAGTGAGAAACCTAAAGTTTGTGAAAACAATTGTGAAAAAGTGAACAATTTTTTTTATTTGATCGCATTTGGTGGTGAAATGGTGGCATGAAATATAGCAAAATGGGCCTAGATCAATACTTTGGGATGTCTTCTAAAAAAAAATATATACATGTCAAGGGATATTCAGGGATTCCTGAAAGATATCAGTGTTCCAATGTAACTAGCGCTAATTTTGAAAAAAAGTGATTTGGAAATAGCAAAGTGCTACTTGTATTTATGGACCTATAACTTGCAAAAAAAGCAAAGTACATGTAAAAATTGGGTATTTCTAAACTCAGGACAAAATTTAGAAACTATTTAGCATGGGGTTTTTTTGGTGGTTGTAGATGTGTAACAGATTTTGGGGGTCAAAGTTAGAAAAAGTGTTTTTTTTTTTTTTTTTTTTTTCATTTTTTCCTCATATTTTATAAAAATAATTATAGTAAATTATAAGATATGATGAAAATAATGGTATCTTTTGAAAGTCCATTTAATGGCGAGAAAAACGGTATATAATATGTGTGGGTACAGTAAATGAGTAAGAGGAAAATTATAGCTAAACACAAACACCACAGAAATATAAAAATAGCCTTGGTCCCAAACGGACAGATAATGGAAAAGTGCTGCGGTCATTAAGGGGTTAATGAGTTGTGGTTTTCAAAAAGATACAACACTAAACCTAAGTGAGCAAATATAAAATACTTTTACCAAAAATCACATTATATAGAATATACATAATACAATCTATGTTACACTCGCCCATCTGTGTGACTAACGCTACTGATTGGTTAACCAACAGTTTCTGATTTGGACCAGCAGTTCTCTGTGACTCCTAAGTCATACTTTACCTGTGGGTTTAACCCTGTTGTGAGGTTTAAACACATAAATATGCAGGGTGTATAGTGATAATACGACATGATCATGTCACTTTGTCACTATAATGCCCTGATATAAGAGTGTAACTATAGATATATACACGCTGGCACACTCAGCTCTCTGGGCTACTTAACTGATGGAATAATCTAGTTTAGCAGATCTCTTGCTAATAATTTATTATGTACAAATATGTTACTATATTGTGTTTACAGCAGCATTCAGCCTGTTGTGTAGTGCCCTGTATATTGTGCAGCTTTACAACGTCCCTTTATTAGTATAAATGAAATAAGAGAAAGTGATGCTAATTTAGCCCATGCTCAGTATTTAGTGTCATTGGCTGTTATATGCGATCAGGTACAGACATTGTGTCTAATAGCACCTTATGTCAGTGGTTGACGAATATGTTCAAAAATTGGGAGCCAATAAGAATATTTAGGAGCCAGGCATATTTTTAGGAGCCAGACAGTTGGATTTATATATAGATATATGGATAATAACCCAAAAGGTTAGGAGCCAGGGGTAAAATTCTAGGAGCCAGTGGCTCCCAGGCTCCTGGGTTTGTCGAGCCCTGCCTTATGTCATTTACTGCCTCTGTGCTCTATACTCCCCTATACATTATTCTTCCCTATCTCCCTTCTTACCTTATCTACCCCACCTTCCCCAGCACCTACTCCTTCCAGTTACACAACACCTTGTGCTGATTGTCACATTCTCCCTTATCTATTTGTGTATTCTCAGATAATATTGTGTCTTGTTTTATATTCTGTCTGTTATTAACAGTTTGTTTTATATCTCATGGCACACTATAGCTAAATGTATCATAAAGGTTTAGTGGAAAGTGCTGTCAATAAGTAATTATAAGAGGAGATTTCTACAGCTGCGCAATGAGAAAAAAAAGAGTCCTCTTGGACTGGTAAATAGAGCTAGACATAAGGAAGGGGGGTATATGAGACAGCAATGACTTTTAGATCAGCATCAATGTATAGCCCACATATAGACTTCTCACAGCTAGCAAGCGTGAGCTACATTATGACATCATGTAAGAAAATAGAGTAAAAGGAGTCTCTAAATAAGGTGCGCAATAGATCGATAGAAACCAATCCTGGATAACAAGATGGTCTTGGGACAGCAGATCACTCGTATGGTCAAGCAGCACTCCTAGAAATGGAATCGATGGGAAGGATCTGTGTGAACAGTAAACAGAGGCGCCTTATGGGACAGTATCGTCCAACAACAGAAGAGCAGAGTAGGCAATGCAGCCCAAAGCGGGGGTACTCACAAGTGTAGTGGCATAAACGTATGCTTCACAGCACAGGAAGGGACCTTTAGTCGCCCGACAGACAAACACACTGGATCAGCACGTGGAATCCAAGACCCAATCAGCAGCAACTTGCAGGACCACGTCACGATGGGAGCTGTCTGTAAAGTAACCAGTCACCAGCCTCGGCAGTTAGACAGGTCAGCGAACCGACCATAAACAACAGTCGTAGAGCAGGTAATCAAAAACTCGAAAGTTTATTGGAATTAAAAGTTTAAAAATATGTACAGCGACAAGCAACGCATTTCTCGACCTTCAGGTCGTTTCATCAGGCTTATACTGAACAATGATAACCTGCTCTACTTAACAAGGAAGAGGACCTATCACAAACCACCTATCAGAATTATATCAGAGACCTGATGTTACCAGATTTACTGAGAGTCTGTGCATTTAATGAGAGGATTTTTTGTTAGCAGGAATATACAACACTGGAAAAGTGGGATGTGTGACAGTGGAGTTAACAGAATCTTACAGACTACAAAGTTAACTGCTCTGTGTTAATATAGCCAAACAACAAGGAAGCTTGTTCACAGACAGAAAAGCTCAATTGATCATTAGGCAGAGGAGGAGCTGCAGTAACTGTTTAAGCAACACAAACACAGTGGTACTGCTTTGAGCAGAGAAAGTAACAAGCAAAAGTAAAGTCAATAATGCTTTGTATATCAGGTTAGGCAGTTAGTATCAAGATAAATATACAACCTGTATCCTTTGCAGATGAGAGGTAAAGTTCAGTGCAGGAGGAAAGCTGGCTCCAGTATCAGAGAGACTCTGCTGCTGTTTGCACAGTGAGACACTGCTGCTGAGAGGCGTTGGCCCAGAGGAGGTGCAGTCAGATGACTGAGGCAGAGAACAGGTGCTTCTGGGATGCAGCTGCAGCCGTGGAAGCAAGCAGGAGGAGCTGAAGATTTGGTAGAGCCGGATAGGCTGGTGAGTAAACGAGTCTCCGATAGAGAGATTCAATAATCCAGCAATGACAGCTAGGATTAGGAAGCCTTTATAGGGAATGAAGAGGCAAATTTAAAGGGACAGAAAGGCAGTGAAAAGGAAGGGAAGAGGAAACTCTGACACCACCCTACATGCACACCCCTCTCTCCTCCAATAGGGAATGCACATCCTTCATTCATAGGATCTCAGCGATTGGCTTAGAGGATGCCTCGCGTAGGATCTTCCCTATTGGAGGAGAGAGGGGTGTGCATGTAGGGTGATTTGTGATAGGTCCTCTTCCTTGTTAAGTAGAGCAGGTTATCATTGTTCAGTATAAATCTGATTAAATGACCTGAAGGTCGAGAAACGCATTGCTTGTCGCTGTACATATTTTTAAACTTTTAATTCCAATAAACTTTTGAGTTTTTGATTACCTGCTCTACGCCTGTTGTTTATGGTTGGTTGGTTCGCTGACCTGTCTATCTAACTGCCGAGGCTGGTGACTGGTTACTTTACAGACAGCTCCCATTGTGACGTGGTCCTGCAAGTTGCTGCTGATTGGGTCTTGGATTCCACGTGCTGATCCAGTGTGTTTGTCTGTCGGGCGAATAAAGGTCCCGTCCTGTGCTGTGAGGCATACGTTTATGCCGCTACACTTGTGAGTACCCCTGCTTTGGGCTGCTTTGCCTACTCTGCTCTTCTGTTGTTTGACGATACTGTCCCATAAGGCGCCTCTGTTTTCTGTTCACACAGATCCTTCCCATTATGACATCATATAGTAATGGGAAGCTAGGGGGATGTGAGTATGATGTAATATATGGCTTAATTGAACCTCTGACTATTTTAATATTGAGACCGACCTTGCTTGCTGCTAAATATATGTAGACTATATGCAGATAAACTGAGGGGATTGGAGAGACAAAAGAAGCAATTTAAGCACACCTATCCCCTTACGTGGTCTCTCCATGAAAGTCTCGATCAGACCTAGTGGTCGTCATTGATACCATATTGAGAGGGGAAGCTGATAATGGTATATTGCTAAGATATGCGCTCATAGTAGAACCGGACCGTATTAACAGTGTATATTTTATGTACATTGGACTTCAAAGATCTCAGTAACAACATGATATACTTGATAAACATGTGAAATACACGATATAAACTTATGAGGGTTTAATATATCTGGTAATTTATAGCAGAAAAAATGAGGAATATGAGGGCATACAACCTCCCAGGTGATCTCTCTGTTATTACTGCAGTCAGACAATACGGTCATCACTAACAACATCTTAAGAGGGGTACGCTGAACATCATATATTGCCCAGTCATAGGCTTTTAACAAATATAAAGTTAAGACCTGCTACACCACATCAGTAGTGCATATTCTATAAACAGTAGGCAGCAAAAATTATGTTAACTTTCTCTGATCCATGTAGGAAAACATTTCATCCATAATAAACATAGATGATAGGCATGTGAGATACATAGGGGAACTTAATAGTCAGAAGTGGAATAATAAAGTCTCGTAATATGAAATACAAAAACATATTGTTGGCCATGGCTTTATATTACAATTTAGTTAATAGGTTAAGATCCTTAATGTTCTTTATTTTGCCTCCCAAACTGCTCTCAGCATAGAAGGGAAGCTTTTTAAATGAGGGCGGGGGAAATTGTCACCCCATTTCAATGCAATAGTTCAGTACCTGGATAATTGGGAGAGTTTTTTCCTAGGAGCGACGTGGCTTCGGGAGCCAGTTCAGCAAACTCGAACTTGATGTAAGGCAGTTGGGTCAGTTGGGAAAGATTGTCTGTGTCCCGGAGTATACTCCTCATCATCATGTATTCACAGATAGATGGCAGTTGTCGGGAGACCCGGTAATTTGCAGTGTCTCTGCTAATCAATTCGGTGGCTGGGCCAAGGGTGATGAGGAAATGCAGCCATACCTCTGTGTTTAGTGTATCCAACAGAATAGCTGTGATCTCAGGGGTTGCTGACAGTGTGTGCTCCAAGCTTTCTGCGGGAGATGATCCTTCCATGTCTGCAGAACCACCGCAAGTTTCTTTCATCAGAGGAAGATTTTCTCCCATGCTTGCGCAGCTTCTGTTTGCTCCATCTGTTGTTTTGTTGATTTAAAGCTGGAATGTGGCAGTCTCAGGCGCAGATTCTTCCCTTGCTGTGATAGCCAGGCTGTTGGGCTAAGCTGCATCGGTATATCCACTGTCTCCAAATATAGAGTATCCTGGTCGCCAGTTTCCAGAGAGGAAGCTCTTTTCCCTGCTGTGGGGTAGTCACCTCTCGTCGTATCTGTGTCTGTTGGGTCAGAGTCCAAGTGGTCGGTCTCTTGTAAGCCGGTTGGTCTTACCCTATCTGGCTTGTGGAGAGCTGGGTAAAAGATCACCGCCATTCTTTCATCCAGTCTCTGGGCATGCTTCTGTAGTATCACTCGCAATTGCATAAGAAAGAAAGCTTCCTCCATTTTCAGTTAGCATGTAGGGGATAGCGTAAACTTTAGTCTTAGTATGCTGCGACTATGTAGTCCTCTCATCAATAGGGACAGTGCTAGTTTCAGAGGAATAGCGTGGTACTGAGGGCAATTAAGCAACGTCAAGATTCAAAACCCTAAATTTCAAATCAGGCTGTCCACAGACCAGTTTCTCCAATAGTTTGAATAATATATATCCAGTTTTAGCTTCACAATATTAGTGATTTTATGAGATAACTTAAGGAGCCGAAGCTCAGTGCGACCATTAAGATGGCCGTCGCCCTGAAGTCCCCCCTATTGCATTGTATTTTTATTATACATCTGTGGTTTTGTAATTCTATATTTTATGGTCCTTTTTAAATGGACTGAATTTGCCAACATAACATCTCATTATATTATCACTCTATGTAAAAACTATTTTTTTTCTTAACTCTATCCAAGAAAACAATTGACATTAACATTTTACTGCCTATCTCTCCCACACCCTCTAGCAGTGTGATTTAAAACAACTCAGTATTGACCAAGAGAAGTTAAAGGACTGGGGGTGAAGCACATGACAAGATGTCTGACAGTGATAATTAGTAGGAAGTACAATACCAATACTGCAGCATCCAAATTAACATATTTAAACAACTGATATTTAACATTTCTTTCAGGAGAAAATATTGTTTCATATAAATTATAGAAAACAAAGATTATAATATATTTGTAATGTTGTGATATGGCTCCACTTAAATAGATTTTCTACCATTATGTTGTATAGATCTGGGAAGATTCATATTCAAAGGGCAATTATAACACTAACAAAGATATCTGTACTAATTGCTTGTGCTGAATCAACATCACATATGTAATAACCTAATCAGCTGATCTGTATCACATGAACTGTTATTTGCCTTTAATTATACCATACATACAGTTAATCAGAACCATAATTTATTATCTGTCTAAACCATTTAATATACTTTTTACAGACACGGCCAGAGCACTGAGAGATATCAGGTATTGATGTAACTGGAGTGAATAAGGGAACCTTCTTCCTGAGCACAGACATTGGAGCCTGTTATCACCATGAACTCATATGTGTTAGGTAAATAAAATGGATATTATGCTGACTTTAAAAATAAAATAGATCACTCATTAAACAAACAACTATTATATTTATATCTGCATCTTTTAAGAACATTTGTGTCACTGACAGTTATAAAGAAGGAGCAACCTCTATTGGGCTGAGGTGTAGGGTAAAAAATACTACCCCCCCCCCTCTGTCCTTTTAGATAGATCATGTCCAACTACCTAACCTCACCCCCAGACCTGGTTCATTACTCAGAACACCAGCAACTCCAAATTCCCCTGCCCTGACCTTGCTCATGGAACACCCATAACTATATTTATGCCTACCTTGTTCCTATGTGTGTAAGACGCACATTTTCTCCAGTGTTCCCCACACCAAAACCACCACTGATCTGTGTGTTTAATTTTACAGTGACTTATTATTATTAAACTAATAAAGTTTTTGGCTGTTTGTATAAATCAAACCACCACACCCTCTCAAAACATCTCACACTTATCATTAGTCTGTGATGATTAATGCATCATGTTCTCACCCAACTGTGTGAGCATGAGCTGGGCAGGGCTGTATTTGCAGTTGCTTGTGAAATGTTAAATAAGAATGGTGGATGCCACCTCTCTTGCCCAGAATACAGATGTACTTGTTCCCTGACTGAGAACATTATTCACACGCACCTTGTTTAATGCGGCCCTATAACGTGTTGTCATCAGTAATCAGTAATTTAGGTTACTATGATGTAGTAATGTTTACATTCTATGTCATCCATTTTTAATTTGTGATTACAGGTAAATAAATTTAAAAATACAAAAAGGAAGACATTTTTGAGTATAAAAAATGTTTTTTTTTTATTGAGATGGATTATATTATAAAGAATAAACAGTCTTATTTTTCTTTATTCCATTTCTTTTTATGTAGACAAACACATCAGTAGTTCATCTCCATCCTTCACTACAGGAAGCCTCAGTTTGATACCACAGACTCCAAAAGTCTTAGACACCAATGACTACTCACAAACATTGGGGATATCACAGCAGATATTGAAAGGAGATGGTGAATTTGCAGAAACTGGGCAGCAATTATTATGTACAGAGAGTAATTTAGTCATCAAACAAGAAGACAAGATGTATGCCTTATCTAGTGAAATTATTATCCCAGAGGATAAACCACACATATTTACCGAGTTTTCAAAACATATTAAAGAAGAGAAAAGTCTACAGTCTATCCAAATAATTCATACAAAGAGGCAACCATTCAAATCTACAGAATGTGAGAAAAGCTTTAGATGGCAGTCTCATCTACTAGAACACCACAAAATTCACACAGATGAGAAACCACACACATGTACTGAGTGCGGCAAATGTTTTACACTAATGAATCATCTGAAAACTCATGAAATGATTCACACAGGGGAAAATCCTTTCACATGTACAGAGTGTGGAAAAAGTTTTACAGAAAAGAGTGATCTGAAAAAGCATGAAAGGATTCACACAAGAGAAAAGCCTTTCACATGTACAGAGTGTGGAAAAAGTTTTACAGAAAAGAGTGATCTGAAAAAGCATGAAAGGATTCACACAGGAGAAAAGCCTTTCACATGTACAGAGTGTGGAAAAAGTTTTACAGAAAAGAGTAATCTGAAAACTCATGAAAGGATTCACACAGGAGAAAAGCCTTTCACATGTACAGAGTGTGGAAAAAGTTTTGCACAAATAAGTAATCTGAAAACTCATGAAAGGAGTCACACAGGGGAAAAGCCTTTCACATGTACAGAGTGTGGAAAAGGATTTACAAAAAAGAGAAATCTGAAAAAGCATGAATGGATTCACACAGGGGAAATGCCTTTCACATGTACAGAGTGTGGAAAAAGTTTTACAGAAAAGAGTGATCTGAAAAAGCATGAAAGGATTCATACAGGAGAAAAGCCTTTCAGATGTACAGAGTGTGGAAAAAGTTTTACAGAAAAGAGTTATCTGATAAAGCATGAAAGGATTCATACAGGAATAAAGCCTTTCACATGTACAGAGTGTGGAAAAAGTTTTGCACAAATAAGTAATCTGAAAACTCATGAAAGGAGTCACACAGGGGCAGATCTGTTCACATGTACAAAGTGTGGAAAAAGTTTTACAGAAATGAGTCAAATGAAAACTCACAAAAGGATTCACACAGGAGAAAATCCTTACACATGTACAGAGTGTGGAAAAAGTTTTACACGAATGGATTGTCTGAAATGTCATGAAAGGAGTCACACAGGAGAAAAGCCTTTCACATGTACAGAGTGTGGAAAAAGTTTTACACAAAAGGGTGATCTGATAAAGCATGAAAGGATTCACACAGGGGAAAAGCCATTCACATGTATAGAGTGTGGAAAAAGTTTTTCACAAAAGAATAATCTGAAAACTCATGAATGGAGTCACACAGGGGAAAAGCCTTTCACATGTATAGAGTGTGGAAAGGGTTTTACAAAAAAGAGAAATCTGATAAAGCATGAATGGATTCACACAGGGGAAATGCCTTTCACATGTACAGAGTGTGGCAAAAGTTTCACAGAAATGAGTAATCTGAAAACTCATGAAAGTATTCACACAGGAGAAAAGCCTTTCACATGTACAGAGTGTGGAAAAAGCTTTACACAAAAAAGTGATCTGAAAAAGCATGAAAGGAGTCACACAGGTGAAGAGCTGTTCACATGTACAGAGTGTGGAAAACGTTTTACAGAAAAGAGTAATCTGAAAACTCATGAAAGGATTCACACAGGAGAAAAGCCGTTCACATGTACAGAGTGTGGAAAAGGTTTTACAGAAAAGAGTAATCTGAAAACTCATGAAAGGATTCACACAGGAGAAAAGCCTTTCACATGTACAGAGTGTGGAAAAAGTTTTACAGAAAAGAGTAATCTAAAAACTCATGAAAGGATTCACACAGGAGAAAAGCCTTTCACATGTACAGAGTGTGGAAAAAGCTTTACACAAAAAAGTGATCTAAAAAAGCATGAAAGGAGTCACACAGGAGAAAAGCCGTTCACATGTACAGAGTGTGGAAAAAGGTTTACACAAATGGATTGTCTGAAAACCCATGAAATGATTCACACAGGAGAAAAGCTTTTCACATGTAGAGAGTGTGGAAAACGTTTTACAAAAAAGAGTAATCTGAAAACTCATGAAAAGATTCACAAGGGAAGAAACCTTTAACATGTTTAGAAAGTAGGGTTGCTACCTTTTGCACAGCCGATTATCTGACACTTTGCAAATGGGCGTGGTTGAGGATGTGGTTAGGGGTGTGGCTTCACACTACCCTAAATGGACCTTCCAGCCAAATTTGGAATCCACGTGTATGCATTTCAGTTTTGAGTAGAAGCATTTTTGCAATATACATGTATTAGAAAAAAACATAATTTATGTAAGAACTTACCTGATAAATTAATTTCTTTCATATTGGCAAGAGTCCATGAGCTAGTGACGTATGGGATATACAATCCTACCAGGAGGGGCAAAGTTTCCCAAACCTCAAAATGCCTATAAATACACCCCTCACCACACCCACAATTCAATTTAATGAATAGCCAAGAAGTGGGGTGATAAAGAAAGGAGTAAAAAGCATCAACAAATGAATTTGGAAATAATTGTGCTTTATACAAAAAAATTATAACCACCATAAAAAGGGTGGGCCTCATGGACTCTTGCCAATATGAAAGAAATGAATTTATCAGGTAAGTTCTTACATAAATTATGTTTTCTTTCATGTAATTGGCAAGAGTCCATGAGCTAGTGACGTATGGGATAACAATACCCAAGAAGTGGAACTCCACGCAAGAGTTACTAGAGAGGGAGTGATAAAATAAAAACAGCCATTTACGCTGAAAAAAATTAATCCACAACCCAAAATATAAGTTTATTCTCACAAATGAAAAGAAAAACTTAAAACATAAGCAGAAGAATCAAACTGAAACAGCTGCTTGAAGAACTTTTCAACCAAAAACTGCTTCTGAAGAAGCAAATACATCAAAACAGTAGAATTTAGTAAATGTATGCAAATAAGACCAAGTTGCTGCTTTGCAAATCTGATCAACTGAAGCTTCTTTCTTAAAAGCCCATGAAGTGGAGACTGATCTAGTAGAATGAGCTGTAATTCTCTGAGGTGAGGCTTGACCCGACTCCAACTAAGCTTGATGAATCAAAAGCTTTAACCACGAAGCCAAGGAAACAGCAGAAGCCTTCTGACCTTTCCTAGAACCAGGAAAGATAACAAATAGACTAGAAGTCTATTTGCATTAATGTCCATTGCATTCAATAGGTGATACTCCCTTCACATCCTTCTGACATTCACTGTACTCTGAGAGGAACCGGGCTTCAAAATGCTGAGAAGCGCATATCAACTTAGAAATCTTAGCACAAGCTTACTTCACCACCTCCATAGGAGGCAAAGTTTGTAAAACTGAATTGTGGGTTTAGTGAGGGGTGTATTTATAGGCATTTTGAGGTTTGGGAAACTATGCCCCTCCTGGTAGGATTGTATATCCCATACGTCACTAGCTCATGGACTTTTGCCAATTACATGAAAGTAATGCTTCTAATAAAAGTTATAGTTGTTTCAAAAGTGTATTTAAGTATGCACCATGCACCAGAATTTTAAGCACGGTACTTGCTCAGAGATCCTAAGTTGCTTTTACCATCTGGTAATGACTCAATTTGTTCATTGCTGATATGATACAAGACCCACTGGTGCTATGAGCAGCTGCAGTGTTTATAATGCTGGTACACAGAGAATATCTAGTTATGCTTCACATGCACGTGCAGAGAAAAATATTATCACTAAAATATTAACCAAGGCTACCACAGAGGCCTCTGACGCACTTCGTTCCTGCCCGATAATGAAAACAGCAGAAGAAGCCGCACGATAGTGTATTATTAGACACCGCACTGACGGACCGAAAGGCGGTAAGAACAAACGCTCGTACATAGGCACAGACCTCAATATCTGTCTGCGGGAGTGACACTTACCACGCTACATACAGTTAGTAAGCCGCCATCTTGTCCAAAGAGCAGATGTTCCCTGAGTCAGCACGAAAAGGCCTCAGAGCCCAGACGTAGCAACATCTGCATATTAATTAACTACTTCTATAAACAAACAGCGGGCTAGAGCATAGAACCCCCGCAGGGCCCCTCTAATCAAGACAAATAGCTGCAACAGGAAGCCATCACGCTTGCAGCGTAAACACACTTCGCCAAGGAGCAGCCCCGTCAAGCACACACAATTAGCTCCTCTCACTCTACATACTCGGGTGCTACAGCTCACCCAAATCAGGAGTATAGGCTGAGACTCACAGAACACATTCCAGGGGGTACTCTATTTAATAGAACCTGATAGTTCAAATACACCAACAGTGTACACAAGGGCATTGACATCCAGCTCACAGTAAGACCACTGAGGAGGTAATTACGCAATTGCTGATACTGAGCACTGAGGCACAATGAACACCAAGCGCTCTGCAAAACCCCACAAATTGCTAAAATCAACCTGCCAAAAGGACAATCTAGTGGAACAGTTTTTCTTCCCACAAGCTTTAAGACCTCAACAAGTGCGGAGCACAGAAGATCGCTTTCACAAAAACAACAAACACCACAAAAAAACACGGAGGGATCAGAAGAAAGCACCTCAGTACCAAATGACATTCTCTCCACATTAGCGTCCAAGCAGGACATAGCAGATATTATACGCTCATGCATACGTGAAGAAATTGCTGAGATCAAACAGGACTTGCACTCTATGAACAACAGAGTGGAAGCACTGGAGGAGTTCTCTGACCACTTAAAAGAAGAAATTAACGAGGTTCAAGACACCACAACGCATCATACAAAAATTATAGCTGATCTATACGACAAAATAGAGGACCTCGAGAACCGTAGCCGACGGAAAAACCTCAGAATCCGCGGGGTTCCTGAGTCGGTGCTACCCAAAGACTTCCCAACCTATATCCCGGCACTTTTTGCCCACCTTAAGAATACCCCTCCTTCTACAGATATCCCCTGGGTTAGAGCACATAGGGCCCTCAGGCCTAAACCCCCCAGATACGGCTCCTCCAAGAGATATAATCATGAAGTTTAAGGACTTTGGGATGAAAGAGGAGCTCCTAAACCTCTCACGCAAACGCCAACCAGTGAAATTCAGGGGTACTATACTCCAATTCTATCAGGACCTGTCGCAACGGACACTCCAAAGAAGACGAGAATTAGCTCCATTAACGGCACTACTCCGTCAAAAGAAAATCCTCTATAGATGGGGATTTTCATTCCATCTATATGTTCTGCATGGCAATAGGAAACTGGATTGCAAGTCCACAGAAGATGTCAGTGATTTCTGCTCTGCACTGGAAATAGACCCGCCAGAGGTCCTACTGGCAGACGATCATCTTGAACCCCCTAGGAAAAACCATCGAGAATGGCCCCAGGGGACTGGCAAAAGGCGGTCTCTAGATCCAAGACCCAAGCATTGGCAAGGCCCCGGGGTATCACACCCCAGCCCCTAACCTAGAGACCTTGCCACATAAGGGGTTACTTTGCAAAAAACATCCAAGAACTGCCACACAGACTGTGAACAACATTAGGGAACTATGCCCTGGTAACGTATAATGCTTAACGACTTTACCTGTGAATAATCTTGTCAACACTATTTGTAATATATGCTGTTTTATATAGTCAATAGTAAAGAAAATGGTTGCCAAGATCACCCTCCAGGAACAGGGCCCTCTCTATAAAAACCTGGGGGGCTGTAGTAATAAGTGTAATGCCCACCCTCAAAGTAATCCTGTGTCAAAAACTGAGATGAAAAGGTTAGTTTATTTCAGACACCTGTTAGATCTTTAAACAATAAGCACTAGTGATAAGGAGCTGGTTTATAGCCCCTCTCGCATTGGTAAAGTCATATGACGTTATGTAATCTAAGATACTTCTTACTAAGATTTGATTTATGCTACTTGTTTTATTTCTTGTATTGTTTAGTGTTTAACATGTTATTGCTACACGTCAGAGGACTGGGTGTGGGGACGCACTCAGGGCACAATGTACAAGCAGAATCTATCATGCTAGATATCATTCACACCCTCATGGACAACCCAATAGCTTCCCTCTCACGGATTAACCATGGCCACTAACAATAGAACAATCACATTAATTAGTCAAAACACTAGAGGCCTAAATTCAGCACAAAAACGCTCTTTAGCTATGAAAGACCTCCGCAGGAAGGGGGGTGACAAAAAATCAAAGGAACCTAGATACTATGGAGGACATTATACGCAATGCTTCCATAGCTCATTTGACCACAAGCGCAGTGGCGTAAGCATCCTTATAGGCAGAAACATCTCTTTTACTCCCATACAAACACACACCGACACAGGGTGCAGGTATCTCTGCGTCACTGGCCTGTTGTTTGGTATTCCGGTGACGTTGGTCAACCTGTATTCTCCCAACACCAAACAGCTCCACTTCTTCAGAAAGGTTTTCACACAGATATTAGACCACACAATAGGAGCACTCTATATGGGAGGGGACTTCAATACACCTATCCAACCAAATCTAGATACCACAAACCCCAAACCCACAACACCTAAGCATGTAACTAAACAATTATGGAGACTAATGCACGAACAGACTCTGTTTGACATTTGGAGATTCAAACACCCCGAGAAGAGGGATTACTCCTTCTTCTCCTCCCCACACCGCACATATAGCAGAATCGATTATCAACTCACTAATCAAAAGGGACTCACTAACGTCCTATCATCAAGACTCTCACACACTGTCTGGTCAGACCACTCTGCAGTACTTACGAGACTTGACTGGCCATCTGCACCAAAAAGCACTTATCAGTGGAAACTGGAGGATAATTTGCTAAGGTACCCTGACCTTAATAACAAAATTGAGAAACTGCTCCCAGAATACTTCCAATTTAATTCCCTTCCCAAGACAGATCCCCTGATAGTATGGGAAGCCCACAAATGTTTTATGAGAGGGATATTTATAAAATATCAAGCGCACGTTAAACAGAAAGCACGATTATTATACAAATCATCCACCGAGCTCCTATCTAAATTAGAATATGAACACAAGCGAAACCCCACATCCCCACAAACTCTTGCAGATCTTGTAAAAGCTAGGAAGGCAGTTCATGATCAACTAATAAAAGAAGCTAATACTTTAGCCCTAAAAACTAAGCAAAAGTTCTATTTTGAAAGTAATAGAGCAGGAAAGCTCCTCGCACGCTCCCTTAAACTGAAAAAACTCAAAACTTTTATACATGAAGTAAAAACCCCCTCAAATGAAAAGGTACACACCATACCAGAAATCCTGTCTCAATTCCTAACATACTACTCTCAACTTTATGACCTCACGGGAAAAAATAACCACCCAATAGACACGCCACAATTGATTAATGCATACTTAGCAGACACTTCCCTACCCCAACTGACAACGGCGCAGGCGACAGAGCTGGAAGTTCCCTTCTCAATATCGGAAATTCTTACAGCCCTTAAACAACTACCCACTGGCAAAAGCCCAGGGACGGATGGCTTCACCGTCTCATATTACAAAAAAAATGCACACACCTTATTGCCACATTTATGCTCTATCTTCAACACTGTTGACCAGAAACACCCGTTTCTTTCTTCAATGCTAGAGGCCCACGTGACAGTAATACCCAAACCCGGAAAATCACCAGACACCCCTTCCAACTTTCGCCCCATTTCCCTCCTGAACGTAGACATCAAACTATATGCGAAACTAATAGCCACCAGAATTAATAAATTCCTACCCCAACTAATCCATCTGAACCAGGTGGGCTTTGTGCCCCAAAGGGAGGCGAGAGATAACACCATCAAGGTTCTTAACTTATTAGAATACACCCAATCCCATAACATCCCAACAATTTATCTAGCTGTCGACGCCGAAAAAGCGTTCGACAGGCTGGATTGGACGTTTTTGAAACTTACTTTAGCTCGGTTCGGCATGGGCGAAAAACTTATAGGGAAAATCTTTGCTTTATATCAATCGCCAACAGCCCGTATTAAATTAAACGACTCACTGTCAAAACCTTTTCATATCTCAAACGGAACAAGGCAGGGCTGCCCCCTATCCCCCCTATTGTTTATTCTGGCCATGGAGGTTCTAGCTTCTAAAATTAGGGGAAATGAAGGCATACAAGGGATTCATATAAACAACACACACTACAAGTTAACGCTATATGCCGACGATATCCTATTCTCGCTCACCTCTCCCTTACAGTCCCTCTCGACACTACTGCCAGAGATCGAGACATACAGTACATACTCTAACTTCAAAATAAATTTGTCAAAATCAGAGTTCCTAGGCATAGGGACAACAGATCAAGTAAATACTCAGATCACGACACAATATCAGTTCACGTCTAAAACCACCTCTATAAAGTATCTAGGGGTACACATAACGAACTCCAAGGATTCCTTGTATCAATTAAACCACCACCACCTCCTAGAATCTATCAGAACAGGATTAAAAACTTGGCATTGTAAGTGCCTCTCATGGTTGGGTAGGATTCAGGCTTTTAAGATGAGCGTAATGCCCAGACTTCTGTACCTGTTTCAGACTGTGCCCATACAACCTCCACCGCAATACATTAACAACGCACAAAAAATAGTCAACACCTTTATCTGGGCCCACAAATGCCCTAGAATAGCAAAACCGGTACTTTACAGAAGTAGAGATAAGGTTGGCCTAGGAGTACCTAACCTATTTTATCACCAAGCGGCTCAATTTACCAGAGTGATTGACTGGTGTAAAAATGCACCAAATAAGGAATGGGTAAAGCTAGAGCATGACCTAGCGGGCTCACAGAGCTTAGGAGCTATATGCTGGACACATAGGCAACACAGACATAATCTTTTAGTTGCTCCCTCGCTGATAACAGATACACTAACTACATGGGACAACCTGACCAGATCCCAGAGGAACATATCCACAATCCCGTCACCATTGACCCCCTTATGCCATAACAGCGACTACCCACCACTTAGACATTTGTGGGCGAGAGGCTCATATTCTATCGCAGCAGGCCTACCTATATGCTCGGTGATAGACCAAGGGGCTATCCTAGCTAAAACATCTTTAATGGAAAAAAACATAACATACTTTAATAGATGGTTCGAATATCTTCAACTATCGCACTTTCTCTCCCACCACAAAGATAAGTCCGATCTGACTCGGAATCTTAACCCCTTTGAACAATTATGCCACTCACCGCAAGTAACGAAGGGATCATTATCTATGATATACAAAATATTACTAGCCCTACACTCGAAAAACCTGCCATCTTATACCAAGGTGTGGGAGGTGGAGATGTCTATCACAGTCCCCCCAGACACATGGAACACTAATTTCCAACAAATGGGCAAGGCACCCTCATCAATGGGAATAACCGAGACAAATATGAAACTGCTAGGAAGATGGTATCTGTACCCAAGCAGGTTAGCAAAAAAATTTCAACACTCAGACCCCCTCTGTTGGAGGAATTGTAAGCAGAAAGGCACATTATATCACATTTGGTGGGAGTGTTCAATACTCCGACCATATTGGCAGGAGATACATGGGGAAATGCAGAAAGTACTCACACAGAAAATCCCCTTTGACCCCCTAACGCTGCTATTCAATAAGCCTACAAAGATTAAATGTAAATATATATCCACTCTATTATATATTATGCTTAGCAGCGCAAAACAATTAATCCAGAGACTCTGGAAACAGAGCAAGATCCCGTCCAAACAGGATTGGTCTCAAAATGTCACACTTCTCCTGTCATTAGAGAAATATCATTATCTCAACACAGACAGAATGGACTTCTATTGTGCAATGTCTCTATACTGGGAAACATACATACATACGGATGCAGATATCACCCCCACCCAAACAACTCCAACAGGACACTAACACATAAATTAGCACAGCGATACACTGAGGACATAAAGGCTATGATCTGTACCCAAGTTATGCCTAGGCATATCCTGTCCTACCGTACTCCGTTCCATTCCGCTATCACCAATACTATATAAAGATCTGCATTATCACATACACAAATCCACAGCACCTTAGGGTAGTCTAAATTGCTATAAAAATAGATATAGACCCTGCACAGTTGGAATCATATAGAATCATATAATCCCAGATCTCTAAGAAGTAAAGTTAGTGATAACTAAGTTAATACAACATAACTGCTATGTATGGAAAACTCCGGAAAGGAAATATCCCCATGCCCAGCCTCTTTAAAGAAAGATTATTATACATAGAAATTTGTATTTGAAACAACATTTGCAAACTCAAACAACGTGTAGCATTGCTTATGTTTATGTGTTATTAAAGTTAAAAGTTTTGTTTGGAGAAAAAAGAAGAAAACACCGCAAGCTTTAAATACTCAAAGAGACATTTTGAACTCTGGATGCGATGGGCCCATGCTGTACTACATCTGAGTTCCAACAGTATCATTTAATATCCTTTTATGCAATGAATGTCTCTTTTTTACACTTGTATAATATTTATTAAATCTTTCAATAAAGTTTTCTTAAAAAAAAAAAAAAAACATGTAGGGGAGCGGGGCTAGCCCTGAGTCTGAACGGTCGCAAGATGCCATAGCTCCAGCTACCTACTATAAATAAATATATACCAGACCGTTCAGCTCAGTTTATCTTATTGACATAAAGTCCCTAATTGTCCATAGATTGTTCCGGAGAGGTCTCAAGATGAAGGAACATGCATATGTCTATCTACTAAGCACGACTCTGCAGAGCAATGAACCAAAGCCCTTGAGAGTGGCCATCTTCTAACCCCAACTCCACGAGGTGATTTGCGCAAGGAAGAAGCATAACAAGAGTTTTTTCCTGGCAACTATGAAACCCTCAACCTGGGAGATTAGAGAGTCCCTATACCGGGAGCACTGGTTGATGAACTAAGCGCCAACATCGCTTCTACTGAACGGCTACTGGACGGGCAGAGGAAGACTTGTGGTTCACCTACCCACTAGTGCTCCTCGCTTAATTACAGTTTAGCGGTCAGCCGTACATCATGGCAAACTATTTACACACTTTGAAACCTAATGGGAACAATGCCCACAACATCGTTATGCAGACCTACGATGGCTGTCTGTCATCCGAGACATACATGGACATTAAAGGACATCTACGGATACTGTACGAAAAGCTGAAACTTTCCTTTAACCCTACTGGCGATGCCTGCACGACTCCTGATTATCTGCCGATGATCAGGAAGATCCATAAGACAGAGCTGCTCTGTCAGACAGGTGGTCCTGAGCTACCGGAGACCGAGTCTGTCAGCTCTCACTCCACAGACACTGTGGTCTCCACTGGCCTAACTGATGCTCTCTGCACCGCTCATCCGCTCTTGATTCCTGCTGAATCCGGGGACTTAATTGAGGGTAAGCTCCTACATACCTCCCGGAGACATAGCCGACTTCAGGGATCCCTCAGAGGACAGGAACACCTACCACAGCCCTGTCAGTGGGCAGGAGCCCCTCAAGCCTCGAGATGTGGGGTGGGATAGATTAGACATACACCCGGAGCCTAGCATTCCCTTCAGCTAACAGCGCTTCTCGAGACACCAAAGGGAAGAGACATATTCCACATAAGACCATACATTGGTCTTAACTAATTCCGTTCACTACTCCCAGGGTTTCCCTACTTAGAGATAAGATCTAAAGTGATGGTAAACGCTCCCCTTTATAAAATCAGATCTGGAATGTAAGCGCTATTTTAGATGAAGTTTAATTCATTAGCTGTAATGAAGATGCAGTATAACTTAGTTATTAATATAGATATGAAATTCAAATACCCCACGTTACACCACCCACTTCAAAAGTCAATTTTCCTGTCAGCTAAATGATTGAATTACTCTCCAATCAATGCTCTAGCTACAACAAAAGTGCCATATGGGGAGAGCGCTGATTGGACAACAATTCAATCTGTTAGCTCACAGAAAAGTTTACTTTTGAAGTGGGCGGAGGAGCATGCAGTATTTGAATTTCATATCTATATTAATAACTAAGTTATACTGCATCTTCATTACAGCTAATGAATTAAACTTCATCTAAAATACCGCTTACATTCCAGATCTGATTTTATAAAGGGGAGAGTTTACCATCACTTAAGTCTAAGATCCAGATTGCAGCCCAGCAATCGCCAGCTACTATGAGCCCTTATGACGGCTAACAGGCCTGAAATACTTTGTACTGGTGACTATGGGTACGCAGCAAATAAAGAGGGTATATTTTTGTTTTATCTTTATGCTCTTGGTAACCTGTCTATGAGACTACACGGCAATGATATATGTTAACACTAAGCAAAGTCTTGGTCTTTTTTCTTGTTTGCATGCACATATGTAATAGTGTGGTTAGTATAACATTGCAATGTGATTTTATGTATATTCAACAATAACTGCTAAGATATTCCCAGGGACATAGAGATATCCAGAAACGGACAACTGTTCATATTCCTTGTTATTAGCCCCCTTATCCTAGAATGTGGCCGCTGACATCTCCCTACTTATATACATAAGGCGAGAATCCCCTCTATATAAATGCATGAAACTCTTAATTACTAGGTTATATAACTACTACAGATGCCTGGCTAGTTTGCCGTCAGTCCTATCCAGAAAAGACAATTAATAGGGAGATGTCATAAATATGTATACATCTACAAGATTGGCTGGCCTCCAGGGCCAGACTGGGAAATCAGACCGGCCCTGGAAATTTGTATAAACCGGCCCAGCCCCGCCCCCTCCAGCCTAGTCCTGCCCCTCCAGCCCAGCCATGCCCCCTCCAAGTCAGACAACTCTTTTCTAATTTTACCTTTGAGGAGCACTCACAGACAGCATTACTAGGTAAAGCCCTAATGTATAGCACTATTACAATGAATTAACTTTAATCCACAGACCACTAATGCACTATAAGATGGATTTTTTTTTTAATTATGACAAAAGCAATGTTAATTAAAATAATGGATAGGACAATGCTGACTCAGTTCAAATAATATACACTATATACTATGTAACAGCCTTAGAATAAAGTAAGGAGCCAGTTTGTATGCATTATTTACAGACAGATCATATCACTGGACACTAATAATCCTGAAAGGTATTTAAGATTTTTTTTTTTTTTTACTGCCTGATCTAAATTAAAAGCATTCTTCTTGCATCAGAACATTATCTCACGGTCACAGAATATGAAGTGTGTATATATATATATATATATATATATATATATATATATACACATCATATTCTGTGACGGTGAGATAATGTTCTTTATGATGCAAGAATGCTTAATAAAAATCTTAAATCACTTTCAGGATTATTAGTGTCCAGTGATATGACCTGTCTGTAAATAATGCATACAATAGAAACCTCCTTACTTTATTCTAAAAGGCTGCTGTTGTTGCCCTTCCTTGCTTTAGATTCAGTCTTTATATATATATATATATATATATATATATATATATATATATATACACATATACATATATATATATATATAGTGGTGGGGGTTATGAAATCATGGGGGCTAAAAAATAATCAGTCAGTGAGTCATATACACACACAGCAATGATGTATGTTGTAGTAGTATAGTATTATATAGAATTGATGCTATTATGCCAAACGTACATAACAGTTGAGTTGAGCAGTTAATACTACTATTAAAACAGCCAGAGTAATTTAATTTTAATAATTACATACGTTTTAATGCTGCACGAGCTGGTGGTAGTGCTAACAGTTCTATTCACTGTCTGACACTGAACTTTACTTCATCTTCACTGAGACTGACTGACTGCTGAATCACACTTGACTTGACGACTTCTTCTCTAAGTTCTTTGGCTGCCAGTGTGTCCTGTGACCGTCTCATCTCTGGTCTTCTTTAGTCAGACTGTGATGACTGTCCCTACACATGACCCCACGTGGCCTCCGCTCCGCCCTCAACTAGGCTTGTTGCTGACGCTCACACAGCGCTCCTCTCAGGCTGAGGCTGGGTAGCATTCCAGGCTCCCTTCACTCCACGTCACGTGGCACTGGGAGACGACTGACGAAAGTCAGTGTGACGTCAAGGAAGTAAGCGGCAACCGGTCCGGCCCAGCCCACCTCTGCATTCCTCACCTCCCTAGAGTGGCTACCCTCATCCAGTGACAGACTGAGCTGTGTGACTGATTGACAGATGGGAGTCAGACACAGACTCAGTCTGATTAGCTTGCGTAACAGTGCGTTGCTGTAGGTTGCGCTGCGGGCTGGCCCCAGGGGCAGGGGGTTAATATTGGTTACAGACAGTAAGCACTGAGCTGAGAAAGTCAGTAGCATGCCGAGTCTTAGGATATTAAATTATTAGCAATAGCCTAATTAATGAACTAACAACAAATCACTTTGTAAATATAAATATCAGACAGTTACTGTCAAAACAACTGCTCAGCCCAGCTGAGCTGCCGGCCCACCGGGATTTTTCCCGGCATCCCGGCTGCCCAATCCGGCCCTGCTGGCCTCAACTATTATGCACATACGACCTTAAGCCGTTTGTTACTCACATGGTTTGACGCCTTTCATTTTACAGTTACCTCCATTTTTGCTAAGGGGTCTAGTTAGAAATACTCCTAAAAGTTGTCACTGATGTCACGGTTTTTATGTCACTCTACCTCTTGAGTAACAAGAGCCCAACCTTCCCCCCCCCCCCATTCCTCTTGTCCTTTACTACTTCTCCTCCTTTCTTCTCCCCTCTTTTTTCATTTCTCCAAAGCAGCTCTGGCCTGCTGATTTTCCCCATCTTGCTTTCTTAAGTACCAGGTCCAAAAGTGACCACTCTCAAAGCCATTTCCCTCTCTCAGTGTCCATTAGCTTAGTTGGGTTCAAAAGTAACCCAGTGTTTTCATAGAGGGACACATTTCAGAATATAATATAAAACAGGGGTTCAAGATAACTAGCCATATAGACTCAATGTATCACTTTTGCTTTAATCAATATATATCTGTTTGTTATATAATTTGCCATCTATATTTTTTGGTGTTTCATATATGTTGTATTATCTCCATAACTTCAATAAAAAAAAAACTATATTAAAAAAAAAAAAAAAACATTATGTAAATGCTGAAACATTTTTATTTAGATTTTTTTGCTGATACATATTTTATTGTTCAGAATAAAGTATATAAGTAATGCAGGTTCTAGTAAACAGACTGAGAACTACTGTGTAACTTAGAGGACCATTACTTCACTAGAGCTCCCTCGATGCTACACTGATCTGTGTAATGTAATACTAAGCAGCCACTGACCTCTCTGCCACATCAGTTTATTGAGGCTCAGTGTGTGACAGATAACTGCTGTTCCAAGGTTCCTGCACATGGGTGAGTTTGGTCAGCTCAGAGTACACTAAATTACTGACCTCACAGTTGCCTTAGCTCCCTGTAGACTTCCTGCTTGCCGTATGTGTAACGCCCCCCTTCCTCCTGAATCTGGTCACACACAAAGTGTGAACAGATTTCTGATGATCTGTGTGCAGCCGACACTGTCCGGGTAGCAACGCTATCTGAAACCCGGGCACATGACTCAAAATTAAACCTGGACTTTGCGGGTGAAACCCGGATGGGTGGCAACCCTATTATAAAGTGAAAAAAAAGGTTTTTATTGAAATCAGGTATCACAAAACACCAAATGTCACGGATACCAGACAGCCAAGGCTGCCCCCCCCCCCACACTGCCTGCCTGACTGTTTTGCCATGCTGTGCCAGGTCGCAAGAGTTGAACCCCTACCACCTCAACCCTCCTGTTCCTCAGCAGATTTGGGCTACGGAGAGCAACCGTGATCTCCCAGACCTTTTGTTTCATTTATCTGGTGATGAGTACTTTGTCAGAGAAGAGCTGGTCTCTGATCATAGAAACCTTCCTGGGCTGGCCAGGCTCCTGGAATGCCCGGTCATTACCAGAGGGGAGCTCCTTTGGGAACAATCCTACCCCCATAACTCCAACTGACTGTCTCTCCAGTCCCCAGTAACTAATAACACCACTTTTTGGCCTGTGGCATCTGGGGACTGAGAGCTTTAAAATGACACCCTGGAAGGGCCGCCTCTCCACTGGGATAATCAACGAAAACACCACCCCTGGGTACTGGGATTCTGTGGGACTGTGGCTGCTATGGAGGTGCCAGCCTGTCTGGAGGGGTGGGAATGGCAGGAAAATTGTGGGATTATGCAGTGTCTTATCAACATGAGCTTTGTGTATAAAAGGAGTGTGTTTTCCAAAAAAATCAGTTCTTGTTCCACCTGAATGCTAGTATGTCTAGTTATTTGGGTGGGCTCCTTCTAAATCACTTCTCTGCTACATAGTGGCCACTTCTCTGGCAGAGCTACCTAGTCAGGGTAGCTGGAATCTGTCACAGGGTGAGACCCTGAATACTGGTGCTGTCGGGCATCAGGGGTGGCTACAGGCTGTGGTCACTTGCCAGATACATAGCTACAGTCGGCAGGGAGGAATCGGGACCTGTTAGGTGGAGTTACCCAGCAGGGGTAGTCATGGGGTATCCGTCACACCAAATATTTACACACAAATAAACTTTATATACACAGTGTACAAACCTTTTTACAATTATCCTAAAGAGGACAAACTCTCTAAATAGAAGCATCAAAAAGGATGATAGTGTACATAATACTTTCTAAATCCCAGTTATAAAAGCCCCAGATTGGAAGTGCTCTCCTGCTGTCCTTTGTGCTCTATATATGTGCACCTCAGTTTCTCTCATATAAATGTGATAGAATCCAAACACCACACAGGAATATACAGATCTGTCCTCATACTGACCAGTTTACACAACCATTCACCACCAGAGCACCCCCAGTGTTAGGAGTTGTATGTTTGATTTACATAGGGGAGAAAATAATTACATTTACAGAATAAAGGAGTCTTTATATGAATAGAGTGTTAGACAATTACATAAACAAGAACATCAGTCTCAAATGATTGACATCTGGGAGATATATTTAATGTGCACATCATGTGGATAAACCTTTTCTTATAGCAATAGATGCTTAGCATTGTACATGTTATATACCAGAGGAATTACTGAGGGGAAACTGATTTTATTTCATGAGACACAATATCAGTAACCGGTACATACGTGATCATAATCAGTTTAATTTAAATGGCTACTATAACCTACATGTGTACTGGGTATGTAATATGTGTGTCATGTGATCATAATCAGTTTAATTTAAATGGCTACTATAACCTACATGTGTACTGGGTATGTAATATGTGTGTCATGTGATCATAATCAGTTTAATTTAAATGGCTACTATAACCTACATGTGTACTGGGTATGTAATATGTGTGTCATGTGATCATAATCAGTTTAATTTAAATGGCTACTATAACCTACATGTGTACTGGGTATGTAATATGTGTGTCATGTGATCATAATCAGTTTAATTTAAATGGCTACTATAACCTACATGTGTACTGGGTATGTAATATGTGTGTCATGTGATCATAATCAGTTTAATTTAAATGGCTACTATAACCTACATGCATACTGGGTATGTAATATGTGTGTCACGTGATCATAATCAATTTAATTTAAATGGCTACTATAACTATAATCCCTTTGTATCAAGAGCACAAGTGTTAGGTATATTTATACCATTGTGTGCATATATCATGTAATGCTGCTTTTTACTATATAATGATATAAAATGTTTTTTCCTGCAAATAAAAAGTGATTGTAATCCAGACCAGTATTTTGTGTTTTTTGTATAATTAAAAACACAATATCACAGAAGAATTAGGAAAACATAATCAAAGACAGAAGCCAAAGTTAAATGCTGATAATTTAGATAGAGCAGGAATTTTACCCAACTTTCCAATTTACTTCTGTTATCTAATTTGCTTTGTTCTTTTGGTATCTTTTGTTATAGAGTACACCTAGGAGGCTGATATTATATGAGCTTAGGGGCGTGCACGTGTATTTAGCACTCTGTGCAGCAGTGTTTGTTACTATGTATAACATTGCTATAAATGTTGTTGCAAATTCTGCCGTCTGAAGATACGTGCACGCACTTGAGTTCACCTAGGATTACTCTTTAACAAAGGATACTAAGAGAACGAAGCACAAATGATAATATAAGTAAATTGGAAAGTATTGAAATGTCATGTTCTATCCAATCCATTTAAGTTTAATTTTGACTTAACTGTCCCTTTAACAGCACATAAAACAATATTAAATTAACCCCCAACCTACACCAACCCAGATTAATAATCACCAGCAAGACTTTATATTTATACAAAAACAAAAGAAAGAGAGTAAGGATAAGTGATCCTTACATAAAGATAGAAATTCAGCATTCTCCACACATATAAATCCTAAAAATATATTAATATATAAAAAAAAAGGATCTTCAAAATTTATTCCAAATGCTAGTGTAGAGCTTGGTGGAGACAGAGAACAAAACTTGAAAAAAACAGCATGCGTTTAAAGCACCAACATTTTGAGGCGGGGCTTAGCCGGTCAGGAAGATGGCTGCATGATCTAATAGCTCCCAAGCCCTAGCAACCCCAAACCCAACTAAATTAACAGGCATCGGCACTTTTAAACCCCCCTCTCAGCAGCACTTATCACTCTGCACCTCACAGACATCGGCTGAGGGAGGAAACAAAAAAAAAAAAAGGAAGCAAAGACAAGAGCAGCGGAGAGAAGTCTGAACAGAGGCACCGGACATAAAGTACAGGCAATTGCACAAATAGAGCACCGGATTGGGTGTATAGTAGCAGCAAAGTAAAGACCCACACCTTAAGGCACCGTGTAGAACCAGAGGAGAAGCGGTGGGCAGCGGAGACTGAAGCTAAAAAGCGGAACCGCAACACCACGTGACCACGCGACAGTAGAGGAGGCTCATAATATCGGAGAGGATCGAGAGGTAAGGTCGCACAAGCGGCAGCTCCAAAAAGCAAAAGAGACATAAATACACAGTAAGTGTGCCACATAACACCCCACACTGGAGATCTTTGAGCACAGATAGGAGTATTATAGACCGAGCTCCATAAGTTAATCAAGTAGTAAAGAGCTGTACCGCATATAACACACAGGGGGAAACAACACTTTGTAGGGGTGGAAATAGATAAAAAGACATACGAGGGAAAATATCCTGGACTCTGGTGTATAATAAAGGGACACCTCTGAAAAGTTAACAAGGAAGAGAAATCCAATTTACAAGTTGGGTTGGCCAGATTATTTTTCCACTACCCTGAAATTCCACATATACATTAAAGCAACTGTACAAGCAGGGGTCACACACATTTAAAAACTAGACATGTGCCATTCGTTTCGGATCAATTCAGCAAATTCGGAGATTCGGATGGATTTGAATTTCCGAATTAAAATACTGCAGAATTTACCGAATAAATCCGAATTAGTTCGGATTTATTCGGTAAATTCGGATGGCCATGGATTACACTAGTATTGTACAGTATATTAGGTTATATCACTCTGCTATTGGTTACACCTAATATATAGTACATAATACTAGTCTAATACACAGCATATCCCACCTAACACATACCGAATTTCCGAACAAAATCCAGCCAAATTTTTTCGAATCCGAATGAATCCGAAATTAATCCGAAACGAATTCATTAGAATTTTTCAGAATTCGAATCGATCCGAAACGAAATTCGAAAAAATCTGAATCGAACCGAAACTAATTTTTTGATCATGCACATATCTATTAAAAACAAGCTGTTCTGGCCCAGTAAATTTACAATTCTTTCAGTTACATTCAGTGAGCTTCAACATGTGTTTCCACTGCATAAGTAAAATGCCAGGACGAAAGCCCAATAAACCAGATAACACGCCGAGGTCCAGAATGTTACAACATTATTTGAAACCTATTGATCCCATATTAGACCCCACGCCAGTAACCACCAACACAGACAATCCACAAGAAGACTTGGTGGAAAGCACCCCTATGATACATGACAACGCTGGTCTTACAAAAGAGGACCTTTTACCACTCTGTACTAAGAATGATCTTAAAGAAATAGTAACAGAAGTTAAAAACTGGTATGGAGATTTGAAGAGAGATTTATCAAGAGTAACCCAGAGGGTTACAAACTTGGAAGAAAGCCATAATACCATGGATGCAGATATTCAACACATGTCACGTTTGGCATATGATCAGGAAGAGACCATACACCACCTACTAGAAAAAGTTGAAGATCTGGATAATAGAGGAAGGAGAAACAACTTGAGGATAAGGGGCATCCCAGAAACAGTCGAGCAAGTGACATTAGAGGGGTGTCTGCAAGATCTATTCAGAACAGTTAAAGGAGATAACTGTGCACCAGATTTGGTGTTCGAAAGAGCACACAGAGCACTACGTGCGAAACCACCACCCAAAGCAACACCGAGAGACGTAATAATCAAATTGCTTCACTTCAAGGATAAAGAAGAAATAATGCGGCAAACAAGAATAAAACAAAATATTACACACGCGGGAAACCGCATCCAAATTTTCCAGGATCTCAGCCCGACCACCCTTCAGAAGAGGAGAGAACTCAACTACATCACAAATGCTTTAAGAGAACAAAATATTGTATACAGATGGGGCTTCCCAGTCAGCATTATCGCCACCAGAGACACAACCGTGATTCTTAAAATCAAAGAAGATCTTGCACATTTTTGTGAGGCCTTGAAGCTCAACCTACAACAACTGGAAAATTCGAAGTACGCTGAAACAAGATTATCACCACGTGAGAACAGCTCCCGCTCATCCTTAAAGAAGATACCATCCACTCTAGAGAAAGCCCCTCAGTCCGAAATAACAGCAGACGCAGATACCGAATCTGCTACATGATCTTGGGGTTAACAGTTGAGAGATAATGGCAGTGAATGCTCTGAATCTGGACAGATGACACAAGGTTGTATGCTAATAATGTTTAACTTTTTATTTCTTATGTACAGGTTGGGTTTGGGGGCAGGGATACTGCCTCAACTGTTTTGAATTGTATTGAGTTATATTGTTTTGTATTGTACTGTATTGTGACACAGGTTAGTATCTGTGTTAGATAATATAAGTTATTGCATTTAATTGAAAAACAAAAAAGATATATTTGTAAGGAATACTCATTCTTTATTTTTCAGTTAAAAGAGGCACAGAGCATAGGCACATACACCAGTACCAGTTTTATACAGAAACTCGGGGGAGCACTTCATGCCCTAAGGCATCACTTTACAAACTACACGCTACTCTCTACCTGGTTAGTATAGAATCTGAGACCTAACGCATAGACTGTCTGACACCATCAAGAGCCATCTATATTTGAGAAATAGCATCTGTTGACACAGTGTAGTATAGCACATCTAGAGACCCAGAGACAAATAAAATTATTAACTATTAATGCAAAAGGACTAAACAGCCCAGAGAAGCGTTCCATAGCCTTCAATCAGATGCATAAGGAACTTGAGGATATATTGTACATACAAGAAACACATTTTAAAAAGGGAAAAGAACCTAAGTTTATCAATAACAGGTCCAAAACAGCATTTCTGGCCTCAGGCCCTACACAAAAAGGGAGGAGTATGTATATTTATGAGAAACCATATCCACTTTTTCCCATCGCATGTTATTAAAGACCCTAATGGCGCTTACTTAATAGTGATAGGATCACTTTTTAACACACAAGTCACACTAGTAAATGTCTATCTACCGAATGAAGGGCAACACATGCTATTCAAACAGGTCACCCAACTCGAAGGGTATTATTTTACTTGGGGGAGATTTTAACATTCCATTGGAGCTGATAAAGGATACCTCTTTAGGTAAAACCAGCACATCTCACAAGGTGATAAAGGGCATACACACTCAAATGCAACAACTTAGATTGCATGATGTTTTGAGGGCAATACATCTGCACTAAAGGGATTACACATTTTATTCACACCCGCATCATATATACACCAGAATCGATTACATCCTCACAGACCAGGTAGGGTTAACACTGATAGAAGACTCTACAATATTGCCGACTACATGGTCAGATCACGCCCCAGTAAAATGCACAATTAGGTGGCCAAGTACTCCGGTAAAACCGTTTATATGGAGATTGGATGAACACATGCTAAACAATCACCTAATTCGGACAGAACTTGACTCTGTTATAGGCCATTACTTTCGGGAAAACTCTAGTGAAGATATTGCCACTTCTGTACTGTGGGAGGCACATAAATGCTTACTGAGGGGAGAGTTTATAAGACACAAAGCCAGGGAAAATAAAAACAATAGGCAATTTGTGAACTCAATAACCTCCCAAATTAGATATTGGGAAACAGAACTCAAAAAACAACCTAACTCCACTGATATATTACATAACCTAACCAAAAATAAAACAGAACTTAACAATTACCTGATAAAGGAATACCAGAGGAAAGCAAATATGTTACAGCAACAATACTTTGATGTTAATGACAAAACTGGCTCATCTTTAGTGAAAGCTCTTAAAAGAAAGCAGCTAGATGCCCATGTATATAACATGATAGATTTGACAGGCCAAACACAAAAGGACAGTATACAAATCACTGATATTTTCAAACAGTATTATGGGAAGCTATACAATATTCAGACGAAAAATAAACAAGAAGACATAGACAGTTTTCTAGCTGGCATACAGCTTAATGAACTAAATAGTGAATATTCTGAAACCTTAGATTTGCCAATAACACCTGAAGAAATAAAAATAGCCATCAAAAACATGATAAACGGCAAAAGCCCAGGACCAGATGGTCTAAGTATAAAATCCTATAAAACATTCACACATTATTTACTGGCTCCCCTGACCACATTATTTAACTCTCTACTCAAGGAAGGGGGCTTTACAGACAACATGCTAGAAGCCCATATTACGGTTCTTCCCGAACTAGGGAAAACAACGGACAGACCAGAAAATTATAGACCCATCTCACTAAATTCAGACATAAAAATATTTGCCAAAATTCTTGCCACTAGAATAAACACTTATCTCCCTGGATTGGTGCATCCAGACCAGGTGCGATTTGTGCCCGGTCGTGAGGCACGCAACAATACACTTAGGACATTCCAACTAACCTCATACGCACAATTAAACAAACTACAAATGGCCCTTATATCTACAGATGCGGAAAAGGCATTGGCAATTCCTTAAATCAGTCCTTCACAAAATGAAATTTAGTAGTAGGTTTATACAACTAATTCTTACCCTATACAGAAACCCCACCGCAAAACAAAAGTGAATGGACTACTTTTGGAAAAGTTTCTGATTCAGAACGGCACAAGACAAGGATGCCCGCTTTCCCCTATACTCTTTGCACTCACAAAAGAAGCATTGGCCCAGAGAATCAGGGATGATGGATTAGTAACTGGTCTCAGCATCACAAACAGACACCATAAATTGGCACTCTATGCGGACGACATTTTGCTCACTCTGACAAATATAGACACCTCATTGCCCAGGGTACTAGAGATTTTCAAAGAATACGGTATCAAACTTCCAGCTAAATCTCTCAAAATCTGAATTATTAAATATAACATGCAACACAACAACACTTAATGACACCCTACAAAAATGCCCACTCAGAGGACAAGATATCAAAATGAAATACTTAGGCATTTATATATCCCCAAACTAACAAGAGATTTTTCAGTCAAATTATAAACAGCTGGAAAATTTTTTGGTAATTGATCTGTCTAATTGGAAAAATAAAACAATATCATGGTTGGGCAGGATTAACATCATTAAGATGAATGTTTTACCAAGACTCCTATACCTCTTACAAACGACGCCCATACCCTTGCCACCTAGATATTTAAAGAGAATTCAAAACATAATAGAACAGTATATCTGGGGGGGTATTAGACCAAGAATTCCCAAAAAAACACTTTAATTGCCAAGAGACAGAGGAGGGTTGGGACTACCAAACATAGAGGTATACAAACAAGCGATTGCGCTACGCACTTTGCTTGATTGGTGCTATAATAACCATAACAAAATCTGGGTACAATTGGATCGCACCATTTTAGGCACAGGGAATGTAGGAGGCATAGCATGGCTAGCTAAAAAGGACAGACCACAGACGGCAGAAAACTACCCATTGTATGTAGATCTTTTCACTATATGGGACAAACTTATGAACACTTCAGAGAAGATATCACACTTTTCACCCATGTCCCCAATATGTCAGAATCCTGCATTACCTTGGAATTACAGGGAACCAGATTTGAGTCAAAACCCTCCCATTAAAAGACGGGTATTCAGGGCCTTGACTGACGATGGTAAACTGAAACCCCTCGAGAACATTAAAGAGACTGAGATAGGTGACAATATGAATTGGTTGATGTATTCACAGGTGAGCCACTATTTGGCGACACACAGACATAAACATAATCTACTCAGGCAGGCGCATTTGAAACTCTCTGCTTACGTGAAACACCTACAGACCATGCAACATCCATTTTATATAAATTACTGATATTGGAAGATGCACAAATCTTGCCCACGTTCACCAAAGCATGGGAGAAGGAACTACATACAGACATTGAGCTGCAGGAATGGCTAACAGCATTTCAGACCACAAAACAATCCTCAATCTCAACCATAGTACAATAATAAAGTTATACATTTTTATTGAGATAGTACCTTACCCCTGTCAGACTAAAGCAAATATAAAAAACGACTTCAGGGAAGTACTGGAGGGAGTGTAGGAGTGGCAGCACACTGACTCACATATGGTGGGACTGCCCAGGCTTAGATCGGTTCTGGACAGAGATTCTTGAGTATGTTAGAGTAGCAACAGGGAAATCTTTGCAGAATAACCCCAAGACCTTACTATTTCTTTTACTACCCAGCCTCGAAAGTAAGGCTGCGAATGCCCTTAGACTAGTCATGTTAAATGGGGCAAAGATGCTGATCCCCAAACACTGGAAAAACAAAGCCGCTCCATCAGTTGAGGAATGGAAAAGGCAGGTAGTCACCTTACTACATCTGGAAAGGTACCACCACATGCAGAATAACACATTAGACACTCACAAGATAATGCTGATGCAGTGGAAGGAATGTCAAAGATCCGATAGACCAAGAGATTAATAACATCAAACCATAACATCATAGAGGTTAGAAAACAAGATATATTGGCGAGAAATGGTAACAAAGGGAAGGACATAATAGACACACTCGGGCAAGGTTGAAGCTTATTAATAGAAAATAGCTATACTGACTGTACATAGACATGCACTTGGTATTGTAATTTGCCTATTGTTAATAATGTTGAACATTAAGATGTTTGATATGATATCACCTAGTTGAGCGTGGATAGCTCTGAATTGCTTAATGGACACTGAAGGAAACAGATAATATGGATGGACATTCGTTAATAATGTTATATTGAATAGTTGGATATAAGGTTAAAATCAGTACTGCAGATATGAAAAGCAAATGTTGACGATAACTTGAAAGATTTATTTCAAAGGAAGGGAGGAGAGGGATTGTCTCCCTCCTGACCTGAAAAGCATGCTGTATATTTGACTAACTTTTAAATAAAGTTTATTTGAAACTTAAAAAAAAAAAAAAAAGCACCAACATTTTATTGCAAAATCACCCAACAAAATGTATTCTTTTAATATATACATGATATCTATGAGAGACGTCTCTAGGGATAGAATATAAGTGTAAAAATAAACAGGCTTTAGAAGAGAGCTTCAGAAAGGAGAAAATCTACAATTCCTCTATCAGAGGACAGCCCCAAAACACACATAAGGGATATGCTGTCATGATAACAATATGAGGATCTATGTAGTAGACTCCCAAATAAAGCCAATAAGATACATATAAAGCCAATAATACACAAATATGCATAAGTGAACAAACATAGGAAGTTTGCAATTATAGATTGTGATCACAGAAGCAGCAAAACACTGGAAACTTATTCCATCAACTAAACACAACACCACAATCAGAGGGCAGTCCCAATATAAAGGGTTAATACTGTCATGATATGTATAGAGGATCTATGTGTTTAGAAAAAGGTATGGAATAGATGCAGAGACCGTAAACTGTACAATAGATATAACCCAATTTATAGGTACCAAAGAAAGCTTTTAGAACAAAATAACACAATAAATGTGAAAGTTCATGTAGGTGGTCAATCTTTCTTTGTGGCTGTGATATAGTAAAGTAAATGTCCAGGCATCAAGTTATTGTGCGGTAGGAAAAGAAGGAATTTCCACTGCCTGATAAAAGCAGCGATCTGAACACTCACAGTCTCAGATGTAACAAAGTCACGACTCCGTAATCCACAGCTGCATCAAGGCGTGCACATAAGCAGTGAGGTGCACTCAAACAGCCGATTGCTCCAAGCAAACAAGTTCCATAAAGTTTGAAACGGAAAGTAACGAATCCCAAAGGTAGGCGTCTCATCAGAGAAATCAGCTGCTGCCTACGTGCGTTTCATCCCCTTGACTGACAGGGACTTCCTCCACCCTTGCTGCTTCTGTGATCACAATCTATAATTGCAAACTTCCTATGTTTGTTCACTTATGCATATTTGTGTATTATTGGCTTTATATGTTTCTTATTGGCTTTATTTGGGAGTCTACTACATAGATCCTCATATTGTTATCATGACAGCATATCCCTTATGTGTGTTTTGGGGCTGTCCTCTTATAGAGGAGTTGTAGATTTTCTCCTTTCCGGGGCGCAATCCGATATACGGCGTAGGTTTTGGCGCAAGCGAGGGAACCCGCGCCACCCGTAATTTCAGCTCGCACATCGGGGTATTACATATACCCCACCGGCAGTTCCTAAAGTGCCGTAAGTCGGATAAACTAGCGATGTCCAGAAATAAGCGTAACTACAAATTTCTGGAGTCGCTAGTGACTTACGGCACTTTAGAAACTGCCGGCGCCTAAGAAAATTAAAATTTAAAATCTCCCGTAACTGTCTTACACGCCTCCCAAATAAGCCCGACACGTATACCCCTATATCCGCAATCCCCCTCTCACTCCTAATAATAAATGTATTAACCCCTAAACCGCCATAGCCCACACCACAAGTAATAAGTAAATTATTAACCCCTAAACCGCCATAGCCCACACCGCAATAAACCTATTCTATTATTAACCCCTAAACCGCCATAGCCCACATAGCCTATTAAATCTATTAACGCCTAATCTGCCGCCGCCAACGTCGCCGCCACTATAATAAAGTTATTACCCCTAAACCTAAGTCTAACCCTAACACCCCCCTAACTTAATTATTATTTAAATAAATCTAAATAATATTACTATTATTAACTAAAGTATTCCTATTTAAAACTAAATACTTACCTATAAAATAAACCCTAAGATAGCTACAATATAATTAATAATTACATTGTAGCTATTTTAGGATTTATTTTTATTTTACAGGCAACTTTGTATCTATTTTAACTAGGTACAATTGCTATTAAATAATTAATAACTATTTAATAGCTACCTAGTTAAAATAAGTACAAAATTACCTGTAAAATAAATCATAACCTAAGTTACAAATACACCTAACACTACACTATCATTAAATCAATTAAATTAATTAACTACAATTAGCTAACATTAAATACAATTAACTAAAATAAACTAAAGTACAAAAAAACCCCACTAATTACATCTAATCTAAGCCCCCTAATAAAATAAAAAAGCCTCCCAAAATAATAAAATTGCCCCAAAGTAATCAGCTCTTTTACCTGTAAAAAAATAATTACAATACCCCCCCAACATTACAACCCACCACCCACACACCCCTACTCTAAAACCCACCCAATCCCCCCTTAAAAAACCTAACACTACCTCACTGAAGATCATCCTACCTTGAGCCGTCTTCACCCAGTAGTCATCCGATCCGGCCAGAAGTCTTCATCCGAGAGGACATCCAGACTGGCAGAAGTCTTCATCCTATCCGGGCAGAAGAAGACATTAGGACCGGCAGAAGGCTTCATCCAAGCGGCATCTTCTATCTTCTTCCATCTGACGAGAAGCGGCTCCATCTTGAAGACATCCAGCGCGGAGCATCCTTCCAGCACGACGGACTAACGACGAATGACGGTTCCTTTAAATGACGTCATCCAAGATGGCGTCCCTCGAATTCCGATTGGCTGATAGTATTCTATCAGCCAATCGGAATTAAGGTAGGAAAAATCCGATTGGTTGATTTAATCAGCCAATCGGATTGAAGTTCAATCCGATTGGCTGATTGGATCAGCCAATAGAATTGACCTTGCATTCTATTGGCTGATCCAATCAGCCAATCGGATTGAACTTCAATCCGAATGGCTGATTAAATCAGCCAATCAGATTTTTCCTACCTTTAGTAAGGTATTTGTAATTTAGTATAGGGTAGGACATTTTATTATTTGGGGGGCATTTTATTTTATTAGGGGGCTTAGATTAGGTGTAATTAGTTTAAACTTCTTGGAAAAAAAAATTTCTGTAATTTAGTGTTTATTTTTTTTTGGTACTTTAGTTTATTTTAGTTAATTGTATTTAATTTTAACTAATTGTAGTTAATTAATTTAATTTATTGAATGATAGTGTAGTGTTAGGTGTATTTGTAACTTAGGTTAGGATTTATTTTACAGGTAATTTTGTAATTATTTTAACTAGGTAGCTATTAAATAGTTATTAACTATTTTATAGCTATTGTACCTAGTTAAAATAAATACAAAGTTGCCTGTAAAATAATAATAAATCCTAAAATAGCTACAATGTAATTATTAATTATATTGTAGCTATCTTAGGGTTTATTTTATAGGTATTTAGTTTTAAATAGGAATACTTTAGTTAATAATAGTAATATTATTTAGATTTATTTAAATAATAATTAACCGCTAGATTTAGAGTTCTGCGGCCAAAGGGGTGCGTTAGCTACGCGTGTTTTTTTTCCCCACACCTTTTAAATACCGCTGGTATTTAGAGTTCACAGAAGGGCTGCGTTAGGCTCCAAAAAGGGAGCGTAGAGCATAATTTACCGCCACTGCAACTCTCAATACCAGCGGTGCTTACGGACACGGCCATCTTGAAAAACGTGCTCGTGCACGATTCCCCCATAGGAAACAATGGGGCCGTTTGAGCTTGAAAAAAATCTAACACCTGCAAAAAAGCAGCGTTCAGCTCCTAACGCAGCCCCATTGTTTCCTATGGGGAAACACTTCCTATGTCTGCACCTAACACCCTAACATGTACCCTGAGTCTAAACACCCCTAACCTTACACTTATTAACCCCTAATCTGCCACCCCCGCTATCACTGACCCCTGCATTATACAATTAACCCCTAATCTGCCGCTCCGTACACCGCCGCAACCTACGTTATCCCTATGTACCCCTAATCTGCTGCCCCTAACATCGCCGACCCCTATATTATATTTATTAACCCCTAATCTGCCGCCCCCAACGTCGCCGCCACCTACCTACAATTATTAACCCCTAATCTGCCGGCCGGACCTCACCGCTACTATAATAAATATATTAACCCCTAAAGCTAAGTCTAACCCTAACACTAACACCCCCCTAAGTTAAATATAATTTTTATCTAACAAAATAAATGAATTCTTATTAAATTAATTATTCCTATTTAAAGCTAAATACTTACCTGTAAAATAAACCCTAATATAGCTACAATATAAATTATAATTATATTGTAGCTATTTTAGGATTAATATTTATTTTACAGGTAACTTTGTATTCATTTTAACCAGGTACAATAGCTATTAAATAGTTAATAACTATTTAATAGCTACCTATTTAAAATAATTACAAAATTACCTGTAAAATAAATCCTAACCTAAGTTACAATTAAACCTAACACTACACTATCAATAAATTAATTACATACAAATACCTACAATGATCTACAATTAAACAAAACACTACACTATCAATAAATTAATTACATACAAATACCTACAAATAAATACAATTAAATAAACTAACTAAAGTACAAAAAATAAAAAAAGAACTGTTACAAAAAATAAAAAAATAATTTACAAACATTATAAAAATATTACAATAATTTTAAGCTAATTACACCTACTCTAAGCCCCCTAATAAAATAACAAAGCCCCCCCAAATAAAAAAAATGCCCTACCCTATTCTAAAATAAAAATAGAAAAGCTCTTTTACCTTACCAGCCCTTAAAAGGGCATTCCCCAAAGAATTCTGCTCTTTTGCCTGTAAAAAAAAACATACAATACCCCCCCACAACATTACAACCCACCACCCACATACCCCTAATCTAACCCAAACCCCCTTTAAATAAACCTAACACTAAGCCCCTGAAGATCTTCCTACCTTGTCTTCACCACGCCAGGTATCACCGATCCGTCCAGAGGAGGCTCCGAAGTCTTCATCCAAGCCCAAGCGGGGGCTGAAGAGGTCCATCATCGGGCTGAAGAGGTCCATCATCCGGCTGAAGTCTTGATCCAAACGGGGGCTGAAGAGATCCATCAACCGGCTGAAGTCTTCTATCAAGCGGCATCTTCAATCTTCTTTCTTCCGGATCCATCTTCATCCCGCCGACGCGGAACATCCATCCTGGCCGACGACTTCCTGACGAATGACGGTTCCTTTAAGGGACGTCATCCAAGATGGCGTCCCTCAAATTCCGATTGACTGATAGGATTCTATCAGCCAATCGGAATTAAGGTAGGAAAATTCTGATTGGCTGATGGAATCAGCCAATCAGATTCAAGTTCAATCCGATTGGCTGATCCAATCAGCCAATCAGATTGAGCTCGCATTCTATTGGCTGTTCTATTGGATTTTCCTACCTTAATTCCGATTGGCTGATAGAATCCTATCAGCCAATCGGAATTCGAGGAAGCCCACTGGGTATAAATATGAATTCAGATGTTAAATTGTATGTAGGCAACTAGGATATGTTTTTCCTTATAAATTCAGTATTCTATCTATTTATGGTATAGGATAATAACACACTGTGGGATCTAAGTAATAATATCTTGAAGTCGAATTATGATGATTTTTTATATGAAATTTACTGTATAAGTACTAGTTTCCTTGCTATTATTCATGATTTGTTTGGTATGTTTTATATATAAATCGTAATCTATTCTTAAATTAGTATCTTCTATTAGTGCGTACAGAGTTACAAGATGTTTGAATAATATCTATATACGGCAATTGATACCGTATTAAGTTAGTTAACAGTACCTATATTGTTCCTTTTTTTTATTTTCAGTGTGCTCAAATTGAAACATTGTATTGAACATTTTATGTTATTTTATTTTGCAATTGTGTATATGTATGACTCCCTTGAATGAAAGGCTTTAGAGTAAGTACTGTACCTTTAAATGTATATGCTAGGGTTGAGCCTTTTTAAGGGAGGATTGTAACAGCTGACAATATCCCTGACGAAGTGCCGTTTAGCGGCAGGAAACGCGTCGGATGTGGCTGAGGTGTGTGTGGAGTGGTGTTCACCTGTTTATGTATTGAATAAATTTACAGCAACAATTTAACGCTCTGTCTCAAAAGACTTTTATTTCTACTAAACGGTGGAATTATTAATTGTAACTTAGGTTAGGATTTATTTTACAGGTAATCTTGTAATTATTTAGGTAGCTATTTAATAGTTATTAACTATTTAATAGCTATTGTACCTGGTTAAAATAAATACAAAGTTACCTGTAAAATAAATATTAATCCTAAAATAGCTACAATATAATTATAATTTATATTGTAGCTATATTAGGGTTTATTTTACAGGTAAGTATTTAAATTTAAATAGGAATAATTTATTTAATAAGAGTTAATTTATTTCGTTAGATAAAAATTATATTTAACTTAGGGGGGTGTTAGTGTTAGGGTTAGACTTAGCTTTAGGGATTAATAAATTTATTAGAGTAGCGGTGAGGTCCGGTCGGCAGATTAGGGGTTAATACTTAAAGTTAGGTGTCGGTGATGTTAGGGAGGGCAGATTAGGGGTTAATACTATTTATTATAGGGTTATTGAGGCGGGAGTGAGGCGGATTAGGGGTTAATAACTTTATTATAGTAGCGGTGAGGTCCGGTCAGCAGATTAGGGGTTAATAATTGTAGGTAGGTGGCGGCGACGTTGGGGGCGGCAGATTAGGGGTTAATAAATATAATATAGGGGTCGGCGGTGTTAGGGGCAGCAGATTAGGGGTACATAGGGATAATGTAGGTTGCGGCGGTGTGCGGTCGGCAGATTAGGGGTTAAAAAATGTATTAGTGTGGCGGCGATGTGGGGCAGCCTCGGTTTAGGGGTACATAGGTAGTTTATGGGTGTTAGTGTACTTTAGAGCACAGTAGTTAAGAGCTTTATGAACCGGCATTAGCCCAGAAAGCTCTTAACTCCTGGCTTTTTCCTGCGGCTGGAGTCTTGTCGTTAGATTTCTAACGCTCACTTCAGCCAAGACTCTAAATACCAGCGTTAGAAAGATCCCATTGAAAAGATAGGATACGCAAATGGCGTAGGGGGATCTGCGGTATGGAAAAGTCGCGGCTGCAAAGTGAGCGTTAGACCCTTTCCTGACTGACTCTAAATACCAGCGGGCGGCCAAAACCAGCGTTAGGAGCCCCTAACGCTGGTTTTGACGGCTAACGCAAAACTCTAAATCTAGGCATAAGTTAGGGGGGTGTTAGGGTTAGGTTTAGGGGTTAATCACTTTATTATAGTGGCAGCGACGTTGGCGGCGGCAGATTAGGGGTTAATAGATTTAATAGGCTATGTGGGCTATGGCGGTTTAGGGGTTAATAATAGAATAGGTTTATTGCGGTGTGGGCTATGGCGGTTTAGGGGTTAATACACTTTATTAGTTATTGCGGTGGGGGATTGCAGTTGACAGGTAGATAGTCATTGCGCATGCGTTAGGTGTTAGTTTTTTTTTTTGCAGGCATTTTAGGGAGTTACGGTGCTCCCATACTCAGCGCAAGGCCTGCTATGGCTGCATTTTATGGCGAGGTGAAAATGGAGTAAGATTTCTCCATTTTCGCCACGTAAAGGCCTTGCACTGGATATTGGATACCGATTTATGACGCAGTCCCATGTTAGCTTATGGGAGTAAAAATTGCGAGCGACGGGTGAAATATACGTGCCGCATTTATATGCGGCGCTGTATATAGGATACCAAAAACGTGCAAAAATTGACGTCGCCGGCTTTTGCGGGCGACGCTGCATATCGGATGGGGCCCCCGAAGCTCTCTTCTAAAGCCTGTTTATTTTTACACTTATATTCTATCCCCTAGAGACGTCTCTCATAGATATCATGTATATATTAAAAGAATAAACTTTATTGGGTGATTTTGCAATAAAATGTTGGTGCTTTAAACGCATGCTGGTTTTTTCAAGTTTTTTTCTCTGTCACCACCAAGCTCTACACTAGCCTTTGGAATAAATTTTGAAGATCCTTTTTTTATATATTAATATATTTTTAGGATTTATATGTGTGGAGAGTGCTGAATTCCCTATCTGTATGTAAGGATCACTTATCCTTACTCTCTTTCTTTTGTTTTTGTATAAATAGTAGTATTATAGGGTCTGCACCTCCTATTATATTTGGACACATATAACTATTATTAACAAATAAAAATCTTTTTTCTATATTTTTAAGCAGCTCCCTTACATATATTTTTAGCAAGACTTTATGCACAGACATTTTCTGTTACTTAAATCATACTTAAAGGGATAGGAAATTACACTTTCATGATTCAGATAAAATGTGTAATTTTATGATACTTTTAATTTCACTTCTGTTATCAAACATATGTACTACTGGGGGTTGACTGGTGGCTACACACATGTGCCTCTCGTCATTGGCTCATCAGATATGCTCAGCTAGCTCCCAGTAGTACATTGCTGCTCTATAGCTGACTTTGTAGGAGTTAAAGGGACAGTCTACACCTTGAATGACTGCCAAGCTCAGCCCATTGATGACATCATGATCTGGGCTGCATCTAGGCACTCTGCTGAATAGCAATGACATTCTTTTAAATCCAACTAGTGAACCTTTTGTGATTGGATGCCATATGCAGCCCAGATCATGATGTCATCAGTGGGCTGAGCTTGGCAGCCATTTCAAAGTGGCCAGAAACTTTATGATGACCAAAGTGTAGACTGTCCCTTTAAATATATAGTTATATACAATCAGTGGTACAATAGCGCCGGTATTACGAGTTTGCCTGGGAGGCTAAAAAGTGAGCGGTACACCCTATACCGACAAGATTCCTACTGCCATATGAAAGTCAGTAGTTATGAGTTTTACGTTACAAAGCTGTACCATAAAACTCATAACTAAAATGTTAAAAAGTACACTAACACTCAGAATATATCCCCAAATCTTTGTGCTCCAATAGATTCAATAGGTTACGACAGAGGGAGACCTACTGGATATGGAAGCTGAAGACATTATTCCCTGAAGGGTTAAATGAAAATATTGATCTGGTGGCTTTCCAGTAGGTTCCCATACTGTCTGTGATAGTATACCTGTAGATCCAAATAGGAGTATTATTTGTAGCATTATATTTAACTACATGTGCGCTTGCATATTTGTGCACAATCTGTATAGCATGTCAGTCAAGATAGCTTTATTTATATGAAGTTCTATAGATGATTTTGCAATTTTCTACTTGTATATTTGTCATTTTTGGATAGACACTTACTGCATGTGTATTCACATATTTGTGTGCATTCTATGTGTATATTTATATTCACAGGTTTGTGCACACACTGGCCTAGATTTAGAGTTGGGCGGTAGCCGTCAAAACCAGCGTTAGAGGCTCCTAATGCTGGTTTTTACCGCCCTCTGGTATTTGGAGTCAGTCAGGAAAGGGTCTAACGCTCACTTTGCAGCCGCGACTTTTCCATACCGCAGATCCCCCTAAGCCATTTGCGTAGCCTATCTTTTCAATGGGATCTTTCTAACGCCGGTATTTAGAGTCGTGGCTGAAGTGAGCGTTAGAAATCTAACGACAAAACTCCAGCCGCAGAAAAAAGTCAGTAGTTAAGAGCTTTTTGGGCTAACGCCAGTTTATAAAGCTCTTAACTACTGTGCTCTAAAGTACACTAACACCCATAAACTACCTATGTACCCCTAAACCGAGGTCCCCCCACATCGCCGCCACTCTATTAAAATTTTTTAACCCCTAATCTGCCGACCGCACACCGCTGCCACCTACGTTATCCCTATGAACCCCTAATCTGCTGCCCCTAACACCGCCGACCCCTATATTATATTTATTAACCCCTAATCTGCCGTCCCCAACGTCGCCGCCACCTACCTACAATTATTAACCCCTAATTTGCCGACCGGACCTCACCGCTACTATAATAAAGTTATTAACCCCTAATCCGCCTCACTCCCGCCTCAATAACCCTATAATAATTAGTATTAACCCCTAATCTGCCCTCCCTAACATCGCCAACACCTAACTTCAAGTATTAACCCCTAAACTGCCGACCGGAGCTCACCGCTACTATAATACATTTATTAACCCCTAAAGCTAAGTCTAACCTTAACCCTAACACCCCCCTAAGTTAAATATAATTTAAATCTAACTAAATAAATTAACTCTTATTAAATAAATTAATCCTATTTAAAGCTAAATACTTACCTGTAAAATAAATCCTAATATAGCTACAATATAAATTATAATTATATTGTAGCTATTTTAGGATTAATATTTATTTTACAGGCAACTTTGTAATTATTTTAACCAGGTACAATAGCTATTAAATAGTTAATAACTATTTAATAGCTACCTAGTTAAAATAATTACAAATTACCTGTAAAATAAATCCTAACCTAAGTTACAATTAAACCTAACACTACACTATCAATAAATAAATTAACTAAAATACCTACAATTATCTACAATTAAACCTAACACTACACTATCAATAAATTAATTAAATACAATACCTACAAATAAATACAATAAAATAAACTAACTAAAGTACAAAAAATAAAAAAGAACTAAGTTACAAAAAATAAAAAAATATTTACAAACATTAGAAAAATATTACAACAATTTTAAACTAATTACACCTACTCTAAGCCCCCTAATAAAATAACAAAGACCCCAAAAATAAAAAAATGCCCTACCCAATTCTAAAATTAAAATAGAAAAGCTCTTTTACCTTACCAGCCCTGAAAAGGGCCCTTTGCGGGGCATGCCCCAAATAATTCAGCTCTTTTGCCTGTAAAAAAAAAACATACAATACCCCCCCCAACATTACAACCCACCACCCACATACCCCTAATCTAACCCAAACCCCCCTTAAATAAACCTAACACTAAGCCCCTGAAGATCTCCCTACCTTGTCTTCACCTCACCGGGTTCAGCGATCGGTCCAGAAGAGGGTCCGAAGTCTTGATCCAAGCGGCAGCTGAAGAACTCCATCATCGGGCTGAAGTCGGAAGTCCATCATCGGGATGAAGTCTTAGATCAAGCGGCATCTTCAATCTTCTTTCTTCCGGAGCGGAGCCATCTTCTTCCCAGCCGACGCGGATCCAACCTCTTCAACCGACGCCTACTCGCCGAATGACGGTTCCTTTAAATGACGTCATCCGAGATGGCGTCCCTCGAATTCCGATTGGCTGATAGGATTCTATCAGCCAATCGGATTTAAGGTAGGAATATTCTGATTGGCTGATGGAATCAGCCAATCAGATTCAAGTTCAATCCAATTGGCTGATCCAATCAGCCAATCAGATTGAGCTCGCATTCTATTGGCTGATCTGAACAGCCAATAGAATGCGAGCTCAATCTGATTGGCTGATTGGATCAGCCAATCGGATTGAACTTGAATCTGATTGGCTGATTCCATCAGCCAATCAGAATATTCCTACCTTAATTCCGATTGGCTGATAGAATCCTATCAGCCAATCGGAATTCGAGGGACGCCATCTTGGATGACGTCATTTAAAGGAACCGTCATTCGGCGAGTAGGCGTCGGTTGAAGAGGTTGGATCCGCGTCGGCTGTGAAGAAGATGGCTCCGCTCCGGAAGAAAGAAGATTGAAGATGCCGCTTGATAGAAGACTTCATCCCGATGATGGACTTCCGACTTCAGCCCGATGATGGAGTTCTTCAGCCGCCGCTTGGATCAAGACTTCGGATTCTCTTCTGGACCGATCGCTGAACCCGGTGAGGTGAAGACAAGGTAGGGAGATCTTCAGGGGCTTAGTGTTTATGGGGGGTTTGGGTTAGATTAGGGGTATGTGGGTGGTGGGTTGTAATGTTGGGGGGGGGTATTGTATGGTTTTTTTTTACAGGCAAAAGAGCTGAATTCTTTGGGGCATGCCCCGCAAAGGGCCATTTTCAGGGCTGGTAAGGTAAAACTTTTTTAATTTAGAATAGGGTAGGGCATTTTTTTATTTTGGGGGGCTTTGTTATTTTATTAGGGGGCTTAGAGTAGGTGTAATTAGTTTAAAATTGTTGTAATATTTTTCTAATGTTTGTAAATATTTTGTTATTTTTTGTAACTTAGTTCTTTTTTATTTTTTGTACTTTAGTTAGTTTATTTCATTGTATTTAATTGTAGGTATTTTATTTAATTAATTTATTGATAGTGTAGTGTTAGGTTTAATTGTAACTTAGGTTAGGATTTATTTTACAGGTAATTTTGTTATTATTTTAACTATTTTAGCTATTAAATAGTTATTAACTATTTAATAGCTATTGTACCTGTTTAAAATAATTACAGAGTTGCCTGTAAAATAAATATTAATCCTAAAATAGCTACAATATAATTATAATTTATATTGTAGTTATATTAGGGTTTATTTTACAGGTAAGTATTTAGCTTTAAATAGGAATAATTTATATAATAAGAGTTAATTTATTTCGTTAGATTTAAATTATATTTAACTTAGGGGGGTGTTAGTGTTAGGGTTAGACTTAGCTTTAGGGGTTAATCCATTTATTAGACTAGCGGCGAGATCCGATCAGCAGATTAGGGGTTAATTATTGTAGGTAGCTGGCGGCGACGTTGTGGGGGGCAGATTAGGGGTTAATAAATATAATATAGGGGTCGGCGGTGTTAGGGGCAGCAGATTAGGGGTACATAGGTATAATGTAGGTTGCGGCGGTATATGGAGCGGCAGATTAGGGGTTAAAAAAAATATGCAGGTGTCAGCGATAGCGGGGGCGGCAGATTAGGGGTTAATAAGTGTAAGGTTATGGGTGTTTAGACTCGGGGTTCATGTTAGAGTGTTAGGTGCAGACTTCGGAAGTGTTTCCCCATAGTAAACAATGGGGCTGCGTTAGGAGCTGAACGCTGCTTTTTTGCAGGTGTTAGGTTTTTTTTCAGCTCAAACTGCCCCATTGTTTTCTATGGGGGAATCGTGCACGAGCATGTTTTTGAAGCTGGCCGCGTCCGTAAGCAACGCTGGTATTTAGAGTTGCAGTGGCGGTAAATATGCTCTACGCTCCCTTTTTTGGAGCCTAACTCAGCCATTCTGTGAACTCTAAATACCAGCGGTATTTAAAAGGTGCGGGGGGAAAAAAGCATGCGTAGCTAACGCATCCCTTTGGCCGCAGAACTCTAAATCTAGCCGACTGTGTCTACAATATGTCTATCCAGCTGGCCATATTCCACATGAGCCTGTGTAAATGATTTTGGAACACTATTCAATCACTTTTGTTATACTTTGAAAGTTCTTTTGGGATATTCTTAGACACGTTATATCCTTTATACAATACGTAGGACTAATTTTGTCTTAGGTTTGTATTTTAATTCCAATTGCTGACAATGTATCGTACTAGTTTGTTTTGCGAAGTACCCTTGAGACACTGTTGGAAACTCCGCATTGCGGCACCTGGTTGGTTGTTGTAATGATGAGTCATAGCTGGTGTGGATACATCGCTATGACAACGTCACGTTTACGTGGACGACTATGTTCACATGGTATACATACTATCAATGGGGATGCCGTAATGTGGGTGATCAGTGACCCGAACAACATGAACGGTTATTGTAACAGGAATGAATTTGCTTTGTCTTAGCTAACATTTGTGATGCTCCTGCTAAGGTAGATGTAAGTTTAGGACATCCACGGGGATATTATAACACCTTGTAGTATGCCTATTTGATATGACTAGGAATATGTAATTGTGACTGTTTGTATGAACTGCAATGTTTTTCACACAATCATGTTAGGACATTTGGATTTGCTGTTAACATTAGGATCCGTTGATTGTGATCGGTGTGGGGTTTTGTTTGCAGAGACAATAAGTATTTTTATAACTGGTATAAAACACTGTCTCAGTGGAGGGGGAGTGTAACAAGTTTATCTCCATTCAGCAGCAGACCATCATTGATCAGAATCATGTGACTTGGTGTCACCATGTGCTCTTAATGTTATTCTAATTATTGTATAATGTTATGCTCTATATATATGTTGTGTATTTTATAGCTCACTTATCACTGTCTGATGAAAGGGTGCCATTAGCACCTTGAAACGCGTAGCAGATTGTTTGTATTGATTTTAATTTCATTTTTTAATAAACTATATCCCATGTTTTGTGATATTTATCTTTTATGATTTGTGAGCTTCTTTTGAGGAATATATTCCTTCTGTGGACCTATTTCTTGCATATATTTTGGTTCCTGTGTACTGGAGTGAGCCAGCTGGTGGGCTCAGATATACCAGCCTGCTCAACTTGCACTGCATTATAGTGCGCATCGTATGTGAGTATTCAATCTCAGTGGGGATTTATTACTGGGAGCATTGTTCATTTTAAAATAGACCATCTGCACTATTGGAGTGTAAACAGATTTATTTAAAGGGACAGTCTAGTCAAAAATAAACTTTCATGACTCAGATAGGGCATGCAATTTTAAACAACTTTCCAATTGACTTTTATGATTAAATTTGCTTTGTTCCCTTGCTGGCATTTTTTAAAAGCTAAACCTAGGTAGGCTGAAACTGATTTCTCAACCGCTGAAAACCACCTCTTAGCTCAGTGTATTTTGAAAGTTTTTCACAGTTAGGCAGTACTAATTCACGTGTGCCATATAGATAACATTGTGCTCACTCCCGTGGAGTTATATAGGAGTCTGCACTAATTGGCTAAACTGCATGTCTGTCAAAAGCACTGAGAGAAGGGGCATTCTGCAGAGGCTTAGATGCAAGGTAATCACAGAGGTAAAAAGTATATTAATATAACTGTGTTGGTTATGCAAAACTGGGGAATGGATAATAAAGGGATTATCTATCTTTTTAAATAATATGAATTTTGGTATAGACTGTCCCTATAAGTTTGTCATGGCTGCAAGCAGACAGCAAGTGCCTCCTATGGACTTTGATAAAGGTAATGTATCTGAGCACTGGACAAGATGGAGATAGCTCATGGAATTATAATTTGCTGGCCCTGATGCTGACAAGTGGACACAGGAGCAGAAGGCTGCACAGTTTTTCATTTGCATTGGAGAGAAGCATCTTAGCACTATGGCACATAAGGGTTCAATGGAGCCTTTTACAGACATCCCAAACTCATTTCAGGGAGGTTGCTTCACCGGCTACTGCGCCACCACCCCCCGTCCCAGTTATATATTGGACACCTTGAAACCCTAAAAAAGAGAGAGACTTATCATTAAAGTAGCTTCCCACTAAAGTCACATTAAAAAAGTAGCTTTAGGCACAGAGCTGGAGCTCTCATACCACCATAGCCAAATTTAGCCCTAAAAGACCACCAAACCTCTCCTGAGAGACCCCTTGATTGACTGTAATATCCCCCATACTTCCCCCATTACTAAACCCCGCTAGTCCTTTACTTTCCGCCCAGCACAGTCTCTTACTCCCCTGGCTATCTTCCCCTGCTGCCATACCAGTCTCCCAACACAGCCGCTCTCCACCGGGGTACAGTAACTTCAACCGGATCTCCCTCTTACCCACCACTAGCCTCCTCACCTTCTCCAGAACCTCCGGCAACAAAAGAGACTTTGTGGGAGGCCCCGGCACTTCATCGCCTGCATCTTGTGAGAGGCGCTACTGAGGCTCCAAAAAGCCCGCGAACGGCGGCCATATTAGCTCTGCTCCACAGGATACGGAGCGCCGCATCACCCTCAGAGCTCTGACTCACCCAGACTGTGCAGCGGAGAATTAACAGCGCAAACCGGAGACCCTCTAACAGCCTGGTCTGCACTTGCTCTTCCTCTCACTGAAGACAGCCCGCTCCAGCACTTCAGCCATAATCATCACCTTCACACAGCACGGCTGCAGGGAGGCATCTTAAAGTGTACACCGGACCTTGATGCCCTGAGTGAGTAAAAACAACAACAACAAAAAAACAAAAAAAAAAACCTTTTCTCTTTACACAAAAGTCTGGGGTGACTGTCTCTGATCCCTCTGCACTTAGTCTGTGCCCCCCATCAACCCCAAATTGCCTACTAGTGAGCTCTACACAGGGGAAATAAGCACAGCTTTCACATTCCCCTCCATATATTCTGTGCCACAAGGCCCAATTGCAGCAATCAATTCCTGTGGGTTTGCACGCAGCCAGCACTAACCCATTCTGTGATTACACTTTACCTGCTCCAGCTAATATAGGATACAACTTCCATATAAGTGCTACAGATACATCATCAATACAAGCATAATCTCTGGCACTCCCTGCTTATCGCTGTAAATCACATAACAGCTGCAGAACCCTGTCCCTTCTTTCTAATCTTTTAGCCTCCCTGGGACAGAACACCATTAAATTTCCACTACACTCCGCCTAGGAGATAATTGGGATACCACACTTCTGTGTCTAAACGGCGCAGATCCCTCAGAAGCACACCGAATTGTTTTACAAGAGCTCCCCTCTCCTCCCTTTCCCGCAACCACTCAAGGTTGCGGGTCATACCCACCTCCCTTTCCCGGACTCGCCCAGAGGTGGCACTTTCCCTGGAGAGGGGCCACTGCTGACGCTCTACCAGTCCACTCAGCCTATATCTGGTTTTTTTGGGTGATCTCTTATAGCCTTGATTTTCCTACCTTCAGCTTTTAGAGGAGAGATGGAGGGCTAGGGCGCCATGCTTTAGAGGTGCGGACTGTACACCCCCCCAGATACCAATTACAACAGGAGGACGCTTCGCCATACTAATTACTACAACCCTAACACTGATCCCTCTCAATATGGCGCACTCAGTCAAAAGAAAGCCAAAACATCAAGACAACCCCAAGAGGACCCTGACTGACCATTTCCACAGCAAAAACCTCTCAGACCCAGACCTATCGGGAGAGGATTCCAGAGATTCAATAACCTTAACGTCTGAACATGCCAGACTAGAAGGTACACGTAAAGACAAAGCAGCACTATCTCAATCTACCTTCCTAGAATCCATCAAAGTGTTAACAGACAAGATGGACACTCACTATGCATCGCTAAGACAAGAACTTCGCCAATCGGTGAGCGAACTGAAACGTGATATTTCCTCTCTTGGAGAGAGGACGGAGATCTTGGAAAGAAAACACGAAGACTTAGCAACTGACCACTCCAACCTCCTGTCCTACTCCCAATCTCTGGCAGAACAGATCTCGGACCTGGAATCCAAAATGGCAGACATGGAGGACAGAGCTCGCCGGAACAACTTCAGGATCCGAGGCATTCCAGAAGACATCTCCTCATCTGAACTCCAGACATACTTGATCACCTTATTTAAGGCTCTTCTAAATACCACGACGGAACAGGACCTCCTTCTGGACAGAGCACATAGGACGACACGCCCTCGCAACTCTACAGCGGATACCCCTAGGGACGTTATAATACGTCTACACTACTATACCACCAAAGAAAGAATCATGAGAGCCTCTTTTGTTAATAAACCTCTTAAAGAACCCTACCAAACCCTACAGATCTTTCCGGACTTGTCCCCATATACACTAGCCAAGAGGAGAACCTTTCACCAATTTACTCTGGCGCTCAGACAGCGCAAAATCAAATACCGATGGGGATTCCCCGTAAAGATCTACGTACAACATCAAGACCGCTCCTACATGATCTCATCTGTGGATCAGGGCATGAAGCTCTTAAACACCCTGGAACCTACGGAGACTCCTGACCCTCTCCTTATCCACAGAAGAAGTGAGGGGGATCTTAACATCTCAGCCCCAGAGTGGCGCTCACGCACCCCACTTCCTCCACCTTCGGATTCAGAACAGCCCTGATGTAACTTTCTCTACCCTCCACTTCCACTGGCCTCCACCCCCATCGGGTACTCTCTCTGGACTGAGAGTTACTGCATACATTGATGGAAGCCCATTTTAAGGAACGGAGTGCACATACGGGTACATATCTTACTCTCCTCTCACTCCATGTTCCTCCACCCCCATGAACAAGACTTCTTCATTACACGACCCCCGGACAGGTAAGCCTGGAGCTCACACACGGGTACCCACTTTACCCTACTCTAGCTCATGGCTATAAGGTCATCTGTTTACAGTTTTGCTTTCCACTGTTTTAGTTATATTGCTTATTAGATTTTGTTCTTCTGGGAATTGTCTTACTATCTTAGGCTAAGTACTCCTATAGCCCTTTGGACTCATTAGACCCTTGGTCTTACTGAGCTATCAGAGTATTGCTTATGTATCAAGCTGACAATTTCTTTCAGATATGTTTATGTCTACACCCATACACCTTAATACATTTAGACTCAAATGAGAAATTCTGTTTTATTTATCATTGTGCACTATCTTTTTTCGATATTATTGTTCTATGTTTTGTTCCACTAAGGTTACTCTAGAATACCCTATTAGCCTTCCTACTATGTAAATGATGTTAACCACTATGCTTGTCCTTAATTGCCATACAAATGTTCCAGATTGACAACTGCTTCCAGCCTAGCTTCCATCCCAAGACTCTACTCATGTCTCTTAAAAACTTTTATCTCAAAAGTTAAATACTTGTTGACTAGTCCATGTTATCCTCAATGTATACACACTGTCTCCCTCTCCCCCCTTTAACCTATACAGATTCCCTCCTTTCCTCTCCAAAAGTCCACACACCTATCCCGACTACAACGTTAGCTGTGGTCCCATAGTTAATTCCTCCTCCTGTCCTTCTCTCCTGCTACTCAACAAACTGGAGGGGGTGCTCTGCCCAGCACCTTCCCACTCCACAACTTACTTGATATCTTAACTCCCTCAGTCCCCCGCTCAACCACTCCCACCAGACCTCATCCCCTCTTCCTATCCAGAATTCCTATCCCCTCACATCTCCTTACTCAGTCTTGTTTCCCGGCCCTCCCTATCTCTCTTACTAGTAAGCTCTAACACCCACCTACACTCTAACCTCCGGCAGGTTATTCACCCTAGGCTCCCCCCCCCCCCCCTCCCTTACTCTATTTACCCCCTCCCATACCTATATAATACGCCACGTCACATATCTCCCCCTTTTGCCAACTTACCCCCTATCCTCCAACCCTCCACCCCTTGCTCCTTTTAACCAAAGCGGCTCTGGACCGCTGCCTCCTACCCCCCACAAGTACTGTATTTAAGAAAGCAAAATACTCTACACATAGCTGTGTCAGCCCGCTACATACTCCTCCTCACCATCTCCTAGCTCTCCCTATTTTTCCCTAGATATTTATACCGGACCAAACACTGTTGCTCCACTCACCTACTCCTCTCCACTCTTTCCTCCCCCCCCCCCCCCTTTTTTTTTTTTTTTTTTTTTTTTTCCCTTTCTCTCCACTAACCCGAGACGTCATGGAAGGACTTCACCTACTCACCCTCAATGCACAGGGATTAAACTCCCCAACCAAACGCAGTTTACTACTCACTTACATGCGCAAACAACACATAGACATCGCCTTTATACAGGAGACTCATTGGAAGTCAGTCCCCACGGCCCCCCGCACATCTAGACATTTCCCTGTACTCCTAGAAGCCTCTTTCTCCTCCAAGTCTAGGGGAGTTGCTATTTACATAGGTAAAAATGTCACATATGAACCGATCTACCTAGAACAAGACCCCCAGGCGAGATTTATAGTTGCCATTTGTAAATTGAACACACGCTTAGTCACCCTCCTCAATGTCTACGCCCCGAATGTTAAACAAGTAAAATTTCTCAGAGCTCTCCTCAAGATTGTAGAAACAATTAAGCAAGGGGACCTTATACTCGGAGGTGACTGTAATTTAATATGGGACATAAAACTAGACAGAACAGGACCCCCACTCTCTAGAAGGGATAGAGCAACCCATTCTCTTTCTCTAGCCTTCCAACTTTTGATGGCACAATATGAGTTATATGACGTCTGGCGAGCCCTACACCCCCAAGACAAAGAATTTACCTTCTATTCCTCCCCCCACAAATCTCACACACGCATTGACTACTTCTTCACCGACGCAAAATCACTAGACAATGTTCACTCCGTATTCATCACTCCTGTTTCCTGGTCTGATCATGACTCTCTACATTTACACCTAGGCCCACATGTCAAACCCTCCCCTCGGTTATGGCGCATTCAAGACTGGACAGTTACAGACCCTCTCCTTAAAACAACCCTTCAGAACAAGTTAGACGAATTTATCACCCTTAACGATAATAACCAAACCACCGCTCAAAATCTATGGGCCACACTGAAGGCAGTCATGAGGGGCCACCTCATACAGGCAGAATCTGAGGCCCGCTCGAAAGCCAAAGCTTCCCTCTCCTCCTTAAATATACAACTCCGTAACTTAAAAACTGATCTCTCTCGCGCTTATTCTCCCACCATTAATAATGAAATAGCAAAAGTAGCGAAACAAATCCAAGCCTTAGAACTCAAAAAAACTCACACCATGTTAGAGAAATTTAAAAAAATATATTATTATCACGGCAATAAAGCCTCCACACTCTTAGCCTCTAAACTCAAACACAGAACAGCCCAAGCTAGAATACTGTCCATGCAAACCTCCTCAGGGACCTCTGTCTTTGCCCCAGCAGACATAGGGAACACCTTTAGACAATACTATCTCGGTCTATATAATATTGAAGCAAACTTGAAATCTCCAGCATGTCCTTTAGAAGACATCACAACCTTCCTTAACTCTCTCTCTCTTCCCTTGCTGCCCCCTGAGGACGCCCCCTCCCTAACAACTCCGATAACAACGGAGGAAATATCGAAAATTGTCCAGAACTTAAAATTAGGAAAAGCCCCGGGCCCAGATGGCTTCACAGCCAGATTTTACAAAGTCTTCCTTCCTCAGATTACCCCTATTCTCTGTAGATTCTTCCAAGAGATTTTTTCAGGAGCCTCCTTCAAAGAAGAGTTCCTAGAAGCCGTAATAATTACAATTTTGAAACCAGGCAAACCACCTGACTTATGCAGCAGTTATCGCCCTATATCCTTGATTAATCTTGACACTAAGATATATGCCAAACTCCTAGCCAACAGGATCTCAAAAATTATCCCCCCCCTCATAGCGAACGACCAGGTTGGCTTTATCCCGAATAGGGAGGGCTCAGATGCGTCCAGGCGGATACTAGGCATCCTCAACATCGCAGCTCAAGGAGACGCTCCCTTCCTGGCCCTGTCGCTTGACGCTGAAAAGGCGTTCGACAGGGTCAGGTGGGACTATTTATGGGAAACCATGAATGCTCTTCAAATTCCTCCAGTCTTTATATCTGCAGTAAAGGCCCTCTACCATCACCCTTCGGCCATCGTTCGAGGAGCCGAGTTCCAATCTTCCAAATTTACCATAGCCAACGGTACCAGACAGGGTTGCCCCCTATCTCCCCTCCTGTTTGCTTTGGCCATAGAACCCCTCGCCCAATCTATTCGACGTGACCCCCGTGTTAGAGGCCTCACCATCGGGCCTTATACCCACAAAATCTCCCTCTACGCAGATGACATCACTCTTTTTTTAACATCTCCCAAAGACTCTCTTCTTGCAGTATTTATCATCCTAAAGAAATTTGGCGACTTGAGCTTCTACAAGCTCAATATCGCCAAAACCGAAGCTCTCCCTGTAAATATCCCTATTACTGACCTTGCTCCCATGCAGATGTCACACCACTTCCAGTGGAACACTACTTCTCTTAAGATTTTGGGAGCCCATCTCTCCCCAGACCCCCCCACCACGATAGCTCTGAATTTCACTGATAGACTATCAGACTTTAAAAAGACCCTAGAGTCTTGGGAGTTCCGGGAAATCTCGTGGACTGGACGTATTGCCGCGGTCAAGATGTCTTTCCTCCCCAAGATAACCTACCTCCTCAGAGCCATCCCTTATAACATCCCTAGACCGCTCCTCAACAGGCTCCAAAGCCTAATCACCTCCTACGTATGGAGAGACCGTAGGCCCAGAACCTCGGGACGCACCTTAGAAAAGCCGATCTCACAAGGCGGCCTGGCCCTACCGAATATAATCTCTTACCACAACGCAGCTAGGCTGTCCCACATCCTTCGCTGGAATGATCCCGAAAGACAATTGAGCTGGTACATCCTAGAATCCTCACTACTGCCCACTAGTGTAACCCTCCCTGATCTCCTGTGGATTCCTACCCATCACAGACGAGATCTTGACAGCCTGCATCCCATCTTCAAACACGCACTACAATTCTGGGATCAGATAAGACATAACCCAGATATCTCCCCTCACCCGTCCCCTATGCTCACAATCTCCGCTGCACTACACTGTCTACCAGACTCTCACGTTGACCTGTGGCCACAACTACAAACACTCCGAGTAACAGACTTTTATGAAAATGATACCTGGCTTTCACACCCTGCCCTATGTACTAAGTTACAACTTCCACCTAGACTAACCTTTGAAGGTTTTCGATTGAGCACCCGCCTTCGCACATGGGGCTACCCCAAACAGGCTCTCCGTCCCATCACACTCTGGGAGAAGGCTTGGCTGGGAGCCCATTGTCTTAAACACCTCTTATCCTTCCACTACAATTTCCTCACCAACTCACAACCCTCCCACAAAATATCACAGCACCATGCTTGGGAAAAAGAAATAGGGTTCACTGCTCCACTGGATCTTTGGCACTCCAGAATTATGACCACTAAAAAACTCCTCCACTGCGCCACACTTTGGGAACTATATTACAAAGTCCTGGTTCGCTGGCACCTTGTCCCAGTTGTCCTACATAAGATCTACCAGTCGCAATCCCCTGAATGCTGGAGGAAGTGCAGAGCTAGCGGTACGGCACTTCACATATGGTGGTCTTGCCCAGTGATCCAGCCGTTATGGAAGAAAATATACGCTCTCCTCCATACACTTGGCCTCACTCCCCCATTCACTCCAGAAGTGGCCCTCCTACACATGCAGATGCCCAACCTCACCCCCCCTGAGGAAGCCCTCACAATATATGTCCTTATGGCCACGAAACTCGCCCTAGCCAGAGCCTGGAAAGAGGAAAGCTCACCGGCTCTCTCCCAGATTATATCCACTATCCACTATGTGGGACAAATGGAACAATATTCCCATAAAGTCCTTGATAGGGTGGACTCTTTCCACAAGATCTGGTTCCCTTGGATTTCCAAATTCCCAGCCTGGGATACTAACCTTTAGACCCCCCTCCCCTAGTGCTTCCCTCCCTTTCCCCTCCTCCCCCCCCTTTTTTTTTTTTTTTTTTTTTTTTTTCTCTCTTATGCTTCTTCCCTCTGTGTTCTCTTTCCCCTTCCTCCCCTTCTCCCTCTTATGGTCGCTACTCCCCCCAGGTCCCACTGTTCCCAAGACAGTAAGACACTACTCCCAAATGCAGTTAATAGCAGACACAGCTCTATGCGATATTTCCTTATATAGACCACTTTCAGAAAAGAGACCTCTTTCATGCCCCTTCTTTTTTTTATATGCTCTTACCATGTATATGTATATGCTTGTATTTACTCAAACTATTGTTATATCTCCTATCTATTGTGTTCACACGTACAATTGGTTTTGTTCCATATCATTTGAAGGCTTTGTATTGTTTCTCATTTAATTGTCTCAATAAAAAAATTTTGGAAAAAAAAAAAAAAAAAAAAAAAGTAGCTTTATTGCACAACCACATACAACAAACCGATTTCCCAGTGATCGTACGCTTGTTGAATGCTTAAATATTTTAGAATATGAAGTTTAATTACGTGCAGTAAATAAGGTAGTATTTGTGTTTTATTTTATTAAAATCAGTGGGGACTTTTTGGTTACTGATGCATGCTTTGAGGGTTCTATAACGTCTCAGCAACTAAAGGCATTTCTTAAAGAAACACTTTTCCAGATTTGGGCCACATTGAATCATGGTACTTGGAGTTTCAGGGAGATTGCACTCCATTTGCTGGCATCAGGGAGCCGCTATTACAATCAGGGAGACTAACTGAACTTCAGGGAGAGTTGGGATGTCTGCTTTTATGTGGGGACTGTGTTAGACTTTCTGAATATAAAATCTTATTTGGGCAGTGATTTGGTGCAGGCACTGGGGCTGGAGTTAGTTTGCTCATTTTAATTGCAATGGAGGGCTCCGGTGGTTTCATTTTGATTTTTTTTCTATAGAGGGAAACATAGTGTTGCAGCACGCCCATGAAGGGCGGGACTTCCTGTTTTTTTGGGGCCTCTGCTTGTAGCGTTATTCCCAAGCAGTTGCAGGCTTCAGTTGGGCTGTACTGGTTTTCTGGGTTAGAGCAGCATGTAATCACCTTTTCATGCACTTTTAGCACAGATGCGTCCTTAATCCGGTCCTTTTGACAGACTGCAGTAGCAGATCGTTTGCTTCTGGGATCCGTTAGCATTGGTTCAGGTAGGTGCACATCAGCAGGTTGCTGTGGTGCAGAGGTTTATTTATTGCTTACTTTTTTCTGAGTGTTATTTTACTATAGTAAAATTGTCAGTATTTGTCTGAGAAAGAAAAACCGTTTGAATTTAAAGAGACAGTAATGTTTTTTGATAATTTTATTTTATTGCTTTTTCCAGTATTTTTTTCTGCTTAATATCAATATTTTTGTGAAAAGATGGATCAAGATGAGGTGCAAGGAGTTACATGTGCTTTATGTCTTGATGCAAATGTGGAACCACCAATCTTTTTTTTTTTGTCCTACATGTATTGAAAGGACTGTAAGTTCTAGGGATAACATTTTTACTGAGCCAAATCTCCTCTCAGGCGGATGTTGTCCAAGAGTCTTCTTATGAGGGTCAATTTATGCCGCAACTTTCTGCCCAAGTGTCCCAAAAATCAATGCCCCCGCCAGCAGTACCCTGCACTTCTGCTTTAGCTCCTGCTGGAGTTACTTTAAAGGACATAGCGGCGGTTATGTCCTCCATAATTTCTGATGCGTTGTCTGCTTTTCCTATGCTTCAAGCTACCCGCAAGAGGAAAGACAAGCATGCTATCAGTGAGGTTTCTGATGCCATGGTGGCAGTCTCAGAGGTACCCTCCCACGGAACTGAAATGAAGGGTATAGAGGTCTTATCAGATGGCGAGTTTTCAGATTCGGAACCTTTGACTGATTCAGAGGTTGTCTCTTTCCGATTTAAGCTAGAACACCTCCGTCTGTTACTTAGGGAGGTTTGGTTACCTTAGACGACTGTGATTCCACAGTAGTAGTCGCTCCTGTGAAGGCGAGTAAATTGGACAGATATTTCGAAGTTCCAACTTTCTCAGATATTTTTCCAGTTTCTAAGCGAGCTTCGGAGATTGTTTCTAAGGAATGGGAGAGACCAGGTATTCCCTTCTCTCCATCTCCTATTTTCAGGTAGATGTTTCCTATAGCCGATGCTATCAAAGAAACTTGGCAAACGGTTCCTAAGGTGGAGGGGGCTATCTCCACCTTAGCCAAGCGAACTACTATTCCTATTGAGGATAGCTGTGCTTTTAAGGATTCCATGGACAAGAAGTGAGAGGGTCTACTTAAAAAGATTTATGTTCGCCAGGGTCTGCTTTTGCAGCCGTCTGCGTGCATTGCTACTGTCACTAGTGCGGCAGCTTGTTGGTTTGATGCTTTTTCTGAGGCTCTTAAGTATGAGACTTCTTTGGAGGAGATCCAGGATAGGATTAAAGCTCTGAAGTTAGCCAATGCTTTTATTATGGATGCCTCTCTGCAAATTACTAAATTAGCAGCTAAGAGTTCAGGGTTTTCTATCCTAACCCGCAGAGCCTTGTGCTTAAAGCCTTAGTCTGTGGACGTTTCATCTAAGTCTAAACTTCTAGCTATTCCTTACAAGGGAAAGACCTTGTTTGGACCTGGTCTGAAGGAAATTATCTCTGACATTACGGGAGGTAAGGGTCATCTCCTTCCTCAGGATAAGAGAAATAAGCAAAAAGGACGACAAAGTAATTTTTGTTCCTTTTGCAATTTCAAGGGCAATTCCTTCTCTTCCTCCTCCAAACATCAAGGAAACTATTCGCAATCTAAGTCTACTTGGAGACCCAACCAGCCTTGGAACAAGGGTAAACAGTCCAAGAAGCCTGCTGCTGACTCCAAAACAGCATGAAGGGCATGCCTCTGATCCGGGACCGGATCTGGTGGGGGGCAGACTTTCTTTCTTGGTTCAGGCTTGGGTGCGAGACGTTCAGGATCCCTGGGCTATAGAAATAGTGTCCCAGGGATACAAACTGGAGTTCAAAAATGTTCCTCCTCGAGGAAGATTTCTTCTTTCAAGATTATCTGCAAACCAGACAAAAAGAGAGGCGTTGTTACATTGTGTACAGGAACACGGGCAGGGTTTTTATTCAAATCTGTTTGTAGTTCCCAAGAAGGAGGGAACTTTCAGATATATTTTAGACCTCAAGAGTCTGAACATGTTTCTCAGAGTTCCATCTTTCAAGATGGAAACTATTCGTAGCATTCTTCCATTGATCCAGGAGGGTCAATTTATGACAACAGTGGACTTAAAGGATGCATATCTACATGTTCCTATCCACAGAGATCATTACAAGTTCCTAAGATTTGCATTTCTGGACAGACACTTTCAGTTTGTGGCTCTTCCTTTTGGGCTGGCCACAGCACCCTGAATTTTCACAAAGGTTCTGGGGTCTGGGGTGGTGCCTTATCTGGACGATATTCTAATCCAGGCGCCATCTTGTCAACAAGCAAGATCTCATACCGACATTGTACTGTCCTTCCTGAGAACTCACGGGTGGAAGGTAAATCTGAAAAAGAGTTCCTTAATCCCGAAAGCAAGGGTGACTTTCTTGGGAACTGTAATCGATTCGATATCCATGAGGATTTTTCTGACAGAGGTCAGGAAGTCAAAGATTCTAGATACCTGTCGAGCCCTTCAGTCCAATCCTCGGCAGTCAGTGGCCCAGTGCATGGAAGTAATAGGACTGATGGTGGCAGCAATGGACATCATCCCGTTTGCTCGGTTTCACCTCAGACCTCTGCAGTTACATGCTCAGGCTGTGGAATGGAGATTATGCAGACTTGTCTCCTCGAATATCCCTGGAGCAGGAGACAAGGGATTCAGTTCAATGGTGGTTGTCTCTGGATCATCCATCCCAGGGAACATGTTTTCGCAGACCATCCTGGGTGATTGTGACAACAGATGCCAGCCTTCTAGGGTGGGGAGCTGTCTGGGGTCCTCTAAGGGCTCAGGGAGTGTGGACTCTGGCAGAGTCTGTTTTTCCTATAAACATCCTGAAACTGAGAGCAATTTTCAATGCTCTTCTAGCCTGGCCTCAGTTGACTTCGGCCCAGTTTATCAGATTCCAGACGGACAATATAACGACAGTGGCTTACATCAATCATCAGGGAGGAACGAGAAGTTCCTTAGTGATGACAGAGGTAGCCAAGATAATCCGGTGGGCAGAAGCCCATTCTTGCCATCTGTCAGCGATACACATCCCAGGGGTGGACAACTGGGAGGCGGACTTTCTGAGCAGGCAGACCTTTCATCCGGGAGAGTGGGAACTCCATCCGGAAGTATTCTCCAACCTGATTCTCAAATGGAGTCAGCCGGAGTTAGATCTCATGGCATCTCGTCAGAATGCCAAGCTCCCGAGATACGGGTCAAGGTCCAGGGTTCCTCAGGCAGAGCTGATAGATGTTCTAGCAGTTCCTTGGTCCTTCAGCCTAGCATTACTTTTTCCTCCATTTGCTCTTCTTCCTTGAGTCATTGCTCAAATCAAACAGGAGAAGGCATCAGTGATCCTCATTGCTCCGGCGTGGGCTCGCAGGATTTGGTATTAAGATCTGGTGGACATGTCATCCCTAATGGAGGCAAAAGGGAGGGGAAAGTGGGACAAGAAGGGGTTAAATAGCACTCATTCCCTTGAATATTGTGATAGTGTTGAAGACTATTCAACTCCTAAATTTATTGGTTTATTTAAAAACGTTTATTTATTAACCACTATTTTAAAGTAATAAATATTATAGTGAAAAAACTACCAAATACCACCCCTAAATACCGCAGAAAGCAAAAAAGAGAATTGTTAAAGCGGAAGAGCGATATTATGAGTTAAAAACAAAACATTCACACTAGCTAGATATACACAAATGCGTTTCGGCCGAGTAGCTGCCTTTCTCAATGTGTTGAAAATGACAAGCCGAGTGTAAGGCTGAGAACACTTTAAATACCCTGGTAGCATACACACATGGCCAATCGTATCGTGATTTGCATTCACGCCCATCTTTGGTCGAATCACGTTTAGTGTTACATGGGAGTAGGTTTAATAGATAACTGGCTCACGATTGGCTGAAGGTACGCCGTTATTGTCCAATCCGAGCTCGTTGACACTACATATGCTGCTCTCCGTGAAGCTGTCATGTACTTTCAAAGGGTAATAGTGCGATCACTCTTATCACTCATCTGTAACCCCAAATCTAGCGTGCACCACAAAGTTACTAAATACTTAGATATGGTACCAAATAAAGAATGAGTAAGACTGGTTAAAACGTACTACATCAATCCTTGCAATAGTCTGTATCGTTCTATGTTTTACCCTTGCTTCAGTATCCTATTAATAGATGACAACTTGAAAAGATAATAAACATGATCGATCATATAATACAAGAGAAAAAAAAATTGTATTTATGTTGTGTACTACCCAGGGACAGTAATCACATGAGAATTGTGAGGATAACGTATGGGTAATATCATGCATAATACTCATTTGTATTGTGAATATGAAGGAGAAATACATTTCTTATAATCATCACTTTAAAAGAGGCTGCTTTTGTTTATCCATTATGTTAGTAATTTGAGATAGCCTACGTGCCCCCTAGATAGTGATTTTTATTTATAGTGATATAATATTGACCCACATAATATATAAATAATTAAGAAATGTCATGGGAGCTCATATCGTAATAGACTCTATAGTCAATTTACAATTGCTACCCATATTTAAGGTTGTAATTCATGTGCTATTAAATTCAAAGGTGCCTCTAAAGGGGGACTCTGGGTGCACGTCAAGAAAAGGGGAACTGTTTAAACTCTTAAAGTGACACACCAGCATATTTCTGCTATAAAATTTATATCAGATTTTACAAGAACACCCAAAAGTTGTTGTTCTCATTCATGCCATTAGGCATTACACAGTTCAGATTAAATATCCATTTTGCTTCCTTTTTTAGCAAAGCTTGTTCTATATCACCCCCACGAATACCTGGACATAGGGTTTCTAATCCCCCGCATCTAAATGTACTTGTTTTCCCATTATGGTGGTGTAGGAAGTGTCTAGCGACGCCTGTAATTTGTTTACCATTTTCAACATCTTTTGCAGCATTTTTGATGTTGCTAAGATGTTCAGTCATCCTTTTGCCCATTAGTCTTGTGGTCATCCCTACATATAATAAATTGCAACTACAGGTTAAACAATATATCACATTTGGGGTTTTGCAAGTAATATGGTTCTGGATGGTCCATTGCCTATGGAATCTATCCATCATTGTTTTCTTTTTGACCATATGTGTGCATACTTTGCAATTTCCACAGGCTATTGAACCTTTGTATAATGGGGGCTTTTTGGCATTTCTGTCAAAATAACTTTTAGTTAGTTGGTCAGATTGCCAGCTCGTCTATAGGTAAATTGAGGTTTCGTGGGAATTATAGAACTTAACTGTTCATCTGATTGTAAAATGTGCCAGTGTTTTAATAGTACATTGGATACTTGGTGACTTTGGCTACAATATGTTGAGATGAATCTTAAAGGGTTGGAATTTTCATCTGACTTTTTGGGTCTTAAAAGTTCTTGTCTATTCTTATTTATAGCTCTCTGATAGGCTCTCTTAAGAGATTTTCTCGAATACCCTTGTAGTAGCAATCTATCTCTTAGTTCATTTGCTGCTTTTTGGAATGATTCTAAAGATGAACTATTTCTGCGAATTCTTAGATATTCACCTATTGGAAGGCTTTTTATTGTGTTCGGATGGTGAAAACTATTCGCATGCAAGATGTTGTTTGTTGCAGTAGGTTTCCTGAAGGAGTCAGTCTCTAAATGATCAGCCACTTTCTTTATGATTAGATCTAGAAACTCCACCTTATAGTCATCATGTGTCATAGTTAGAAAAAGTCCAAAAGGATTGTTGTTCAGTAATGAAATGAACTCATTGAGTACTTCTGTAGATCCCTCCCACACAAAAAAATATGTTGTCTATATTCCTGGACCAGTGGGTGATATATTTGGTATATTGTTGGAGATTACTGTGAAATACTACAGATTCCTCCCACCAGCCCAGGTATATGTTCGCATACGTGGGGGCACAAGATGTCGCCATCGCTGTTCCACATAACTGCAAATAAAACCTCCCATCAAAAACAAAATAATTGTGATCCAAAACGAATTCCAATAGGTTGATAATAAACTGTTTGGATTTGTTGGATAAAAGTTGATCTTTTGTTAAAAAGTGGGAAACAGCTATACATCCCCAATGTTTGTCTATACTCGTGTATAGTGACTCTACGTCACAAGTGACGAGAGTTGATTGTGGGGTTACAGTTAATGTATTGATTTTATTAAGGATGTGCATCGTATCTTTAGTGTGTGAGGGTAGTGAGTCTAAAATTTACCTAAGTCTAGCATCCACGTATTTACTGGCCTTTTCCGTTAAAGACCCAATGCCTGAGACAATGGGTCTTCCTAGTGGGCATTCTTGATTTTTGTGGATTTTAGGTAATAAATAGAGTGTTGCTACCTTGGGGTTTTTGACATCTAGATATTGTAGTTCTTTTTTGTCAATCGTGCCATCAGAGGCTGCAGAATTAATCAACCTTTTATACTGCTTAAGAAAATCCTCTTTTCCCAAAGAGATTTTTGTAATTTTTTTGATTATGGAGTTGTTTTTTAACCTCAGCTGTGTACATTTCGGTGGGCCATATAACAATATTCCCTCCCTTGTCACTCTGTTTGATTTGGACATCAGTCCATTGATTCATTGATTTTAGTGCAAGTTTTTCTTGTTCAGACAAATTGTTTAATGATCTGTCAGTATCAGAGGAGATTGCCAGTATATCCTTGCACACTAAATCTAAGAATGTTAGGGTGTTATGAGAGGTACTTGCTGGAGGTATAAAACTAGATTTAATTTTTAGTATCTCTCGCCATTTTCTATCACTGTGTGTTATCTCATTTGGGTCAGTTTCTGATTCCTCTAAGAGAGAGATTAAGTCTTTAATAGCTATAGCATCATCATGGCTCAGGCCTTCTATCTCTCTATTTGAGGAAAAGTATTTTTTAAGCAGTATTTTGCGTGTAAAAAGGTGTACATCCTTTATAGTTTCAAACTTGTCAAGTGTAGCTGTTGGAACAAATGATAAGCCTTTTTTCAAAACTGAAATTTGTGTTTCAGTTAAAATTTTGTCTGAAAGATTAATTATGTTTAGTTCTTGTTGGCTTGTTTCTTTTTGGGGAATGATTTTTGATGGAATTGGACTTGTTTTCTTGTCCTGGGTTTGCTTGCCTCTGCCCCTTCGGGTTCTACGCCTAAAGGGATGTCCCCATTACTATTGTGTGGGGTAATTCTCCTTCGTAGGATTGGTTTTGGTCTCAACTCATCTTCAGAGTTAACCAGTCTTACTTGTTCTTTATTTGGTACCATATCTAAGTATTTAGTATCTTTGTGGTGCACGCTAGATTTGGGGTTACAGATGAGTGATAAGAGCGATCGCACTATTACCCTTTGAAAGTACATGACAGCTTCATGGAGAGCAACATATGTAGTGTCAACAAGCTCGGATTGGACAATAATGGCGTACCTTCAGCCAATCGTGAGCCAGTTATCTATTAAACCTACTCCCACGTAACATGGGCGTGAATGCAAATCACGATACGATTGGCCATGTGTGTATACTACCAGGGTATTTAAAGTGTTCTCAGCCTTACACTCAGCTTGTCATTTTCAGCACATTGAGAAAGGCAGCTACTCGGCCGAAACGCATTTGTGTATATCTAGCTAGTGTGAATGTTTTGTTTTTAACTCATAATATCGCTCTTCCGCTTTAACAATTAAAATTGCAAGAGATTTGGACATAGTTTTCTAGCCATTCCTGTCACCTGAAGCCGGCGTATCTTGTTACCGGCCAGGAATACAGGGGGGTGGTTTGGGCTGTGTTCACTGTCTCTGTTAATTGCAATTCTCTTTTTTGCTTTCTGCTGTATTTAGGGGTGGTATTTGGTAGCTTTTTCACTATAATATTTATTACTTTTAAATAGTGGTTAATAAATAAACGTTTTTAAATAAACCAATTAATTTAGGAGTTGAATAGTCTTCAACACTATCACAATATTCAAGGGAATGAGTGCTATTTAACCCCTTCTTGTCCCACTTCCCCCTCCCTTTTGCCTCCATTAGAGTAATTAAGGGTCAGCACCAGGGATTATTATATCCCTTATTCCCACTAATTATAGTCACAGTGCCAATAATTTTGCTCTTTCTACATAAGGATATGTCATCCCTGCCACCTTGGAGACTGTCATTAAGGAAGGATCTTCTCATTCAGGGACCCTTCCTTCATCCAAATTTAATTTCTCTGAAGCTGACTGCTTGGAGACTGAACTCTTAGTTCTATCCAAGCATGGTTTTTCTGATTCGGTCATAGAGACCTTGATTCAGGCGCGTAAGCCTGTAACTATAAAAATTTACTATAAGATATGGCGTAAATATCTTTACTGGTGTTAATCCCAGGGCTACTCATGGAGTAGAGTTAGGATTCACAGAATTTTGTCTTTTCTCCAAGAAGGATTGGAGAAGGGTTTATCGGCAAGTTCCCTAAGGGGTCAGATCTCTGCCTTATCTATTTTGTTACACAAATGTCTGGCTGATGTCCCAGATGTTCAATCTTTTTGTCAGGCCTTGGTTAGGATTAGGCCTGTGTTCAAACCAATTACTCCTCCATGGAGTCTGAATTTAGTTCTTAAGGTTCTTTAAGGGGGGCTCCGTTTGAGCCTATGCATTCTTTAGATATTAAGTTGTTATCTTGGAAAGTTTTAATTCTTGTTGCTATTTCTTCAGCTCAAAGAGTGTCTGAGCTTTTGCCGTTGCAATACAATTTGCCTTACCTTATTTTCCATTCGGATAAAGTAGTTTTAAATACTAAACTGGGGTTTCTTCCTAAGGTTGTTTCAGACAGGAACATTAATCAGAAGATTGTTGTTCCTTCCTTGTGTCCTAATCCTTCTTCTCAGAAGGAAAGACTTCTACATAATTTGGACGTAGTCCGTGCTTTGAAGTTTTACTTACAAGCAACTAAAGACTTTCGTCAATCTTCTCTGTTTGTAATTATTTCAGGAAAACGTAAGGGTCAGAAAGCTACGGCTACCTCTCTTTCTTTTTGGTTGAGGAGTATCATCCAATTTGCATATGAGACTGCTGGACAGCAGCCTCCTGAAAGCATTACGGCTCATTCCACTAGGGCGGTTGCTTCCTCATGGGCATTCAAAAATGAAGCTTCTGTGGAACAGATTTGCAAGGCTGCAACTTGGTCTTCTCACACTTTTTCTAAATTTTACAAATTTGATACTTTTGCCTCGGCTGAGGCTGTTTTTGGGAGAAAGGTTCTTCAAGCAGTGGTGCCTTCCATTTAGGTTTCCTGCCTTGTCCCTCCCTTATCATCCCTTTACTCTAGCTTTGGTATTGTTATCCCACAAGTAAGGATGATGATCCTTGGACTCATCGTGTCTTTAAAAAGAAAAGAAAATTTATGCTTACCTGATAAATTTGTTTCTTTTTAGACACGATGAGTCCACAGTCCGCCCTGTTCTTTTAAGACAGGTTGTTATTTTCTCTTGTAAGGTGTATCCAGTCCACGGGTTCATCCATTACTTGTGGAATATTCTCCTTCCCAACAGGAAGTTGCAAAGTGGACACCCACAGCAGAGCTGTCTATATAGTTCCTCCCCTAACCCCCACCTCCAGTCATTCTCTTTGTAACTCTCGACAAGATAGGAAGTATAAAGAGATATGTGGTGATTTAGTGTAGTTTTTTTACTTCAATCAAGAGTTTGTTATTTTAAATGGTACCGGCGTTGTACTGTTTACTCTTAGGCAGAAATTAGAAGAAGAATTCTGCCTGGAGGATGATGATCTTAGCAGATTGTAACTAAGGTCCATTGCTGTTCTCACACATAACTGAAGAATATGGGAAAACTTCAGCTGGGGGAACGGCCTGCAGATTGCCTGCTTTGAGGTATGTTCAGTATAATTGTTTCTAGAGAGATGATAAGTTCTAGAAAATGCTGACAGAACCTTTTAAGAAATGAGGTAAGCTAGATACAGTGATTTAATAATGACTGGGATCAAGCTTGCAAAGTTAATTATTTCTCATGTTATATGTCTCTGGTGATTAAGGTGCTAAAAACGTTTTCAGTTTACACATGAAGGTAGTTTTTTTGAGAGGGTTAAAACTTTATTTATCCACATGGCTTTACAGAAACTCCTAGGTGTGTTTCTTTATGGCCCCTCTGACATCGAGTATGGTGGGAGGGGCCTATTTTCGCACCTCAGTTGCGCAGTTGTTTTCTCTTGCAAAGATATCAAGCTTCCATAAGGAGTCCTTCTGTATCTGAGGACCACTACAGAGGGTTTCTTCCATTCCTGTTTGTTCTAAGGGCAGGGATGCGCCACAGCTGAGCTGTGGCGAAGTGTTTAGCATTTTTTTTCCAGTGGTAGACGTTTTTTTCAATCCGTTTTGGGGGCCAAAGGGTTAATCGTCCATTTGCAAGTGGGTGCAATATTACTTGGGGCCTATATACACACTGTAAAAATTTCAAAGAGTTTACTGCTTTTTTTTACTGTTATGCAGTTTAAGTGCTACTTTTTTTTCTCTTAAAGGTACAGTACCGTTTTGATGAAATTGCTGTTTTTTGCTTAATAAAGTGTTTTCCAAGCTTGTTTGTGTCTTTGCTAGTCTGTTAAACATGTCTGACATAGAAGAATCTACTTGTTCAATATGTTTAGAAGCCATTGTGGAACCCCCTCTTAGAATTTGTTCCACTTGTACTGAACTATCTATTTGCTACAAAGACAATATTGTGGCTTTAAAAAATAGATCACCAGAGGATTCTCAGACTGTAAGAAGGGAGATTATGCCATCTAGCTCTCCCCATGGGTCTGATCCCGTAACACCCGCACAAATGATGCCATCTACATCTAGTGCGTCTAATTCTTTTACTTTATGAGACATGGCGGCAGTTATGAATTCTACTCTCACTGAGGTGTTGTCTAAACTGCCAGGGTTACAGGGAAAGCGAGACAGCTCTGGGGCTAGAACAAATACAGAGCTTTCTGACGCTTTAGTAGATGTTACGGTACCAACAGGATACCAAGGTTAATACCAGATGAACAATGTCCTGCATAGGGAATCAGCAATTCACAACCCAGCCAGTTTCAGGTTTAAAACAGAATGACATTTATTAAAAGGCTATGCCTAGTATTTATGCAGGTCTGACCCCAGATGGGGGTTGAAAGAATGTTGTACATTAGATAAAAGGGAGAAGCGCCCTTTTGACATGATACAATAGAATTATATTACTTAAACACCTCAACCACAAGACACTCTTGGCTCTTCTTATCACTTAGGCGTTTTCTCTCTGGAGGTGATCAAACAATAGAATGCTTAGCACTAATTAGATTATAGCTGGAGCCAGCAACTCTGTCTTTAGAAATTAGTTTCTTAGCTAAACACAATTAACTCCTTCAGTCCTGACAGAAGGGTCTGTCACATAGCTCCCCCCTTGTGGAACACTCCGGCAGACCCGGCTTGACCCTTTGGCGGGTCAACCTGTGGATGACCGGACTAGGAGGTGGTAGGCATGTCAGTTTGTCAGGACAATCCATCTGTATTTCCGTTATGAGAGAGAATTCCTGTCCATACAAACAAGGGTTCATCTTCCTCAGTGCCCAGACGAGGGCTAAACAGTCCTTCAAAATCCCATCAGCTTCTTTACGAGTTTTCTGTACCTGCTCTTTATAGGTATCCACAATCCCTTCATACTGACATAGGGTGCCCTTGAGTTGCTGCACCTCACTATGAGCCAGCGTCAGCTTCTCCTCAAGTGTCACTAAGTTTGTCTTTAATGTTCCATGTTCCACTCTCAAGCTGGTGTTTTCTGCAGTCTGTCGGTGCAGCCTGTCTAGCAGAGATTCCTGTTCTAAGCGTGCTTTTTCCTCTGCGCTCCTCTTCTCCTTCATCAGCGCATTGTAACGGGACTTCCACGTATCAATAGCGGACAGAGATTTACTGAGCTCAGCGTCCTGGGGCTTAGCAGCAGGGGGGTCAGTCTCTGCTGCACGGATCTGGGCACGGGTAGTCACAGGGTTAACATCAGCGGGACCCATAGGAGCGTAGGCAGAAACAAGGGGGGCCAAGTTATTTCCAAGGAGAACATCAGCGGGTAAATCCTTCATGACCCCCACATTCACAGGTCTAGCGCCCACTCCCCAATCCAAATGTACCCTGGCAACAGGTAGGCGGAACACAGTGCCCCCTGCTACCCTCACAGCCACACTGTCTCCTGTGTGCTGTTTCTCAGACACCAAGTTCTTTCGAAGCAAGGTCATGGTAGCACCAGTATCCCGTAGACCACTGACCTCCTTCCCATTCACTTTAACCAGTTGCCAGTTATTCCGGTGGGCAGCTTGCACAAGGTCTGCCTCATGTAGGATGCCCCAGCATTCTTGCGCCTCTACGTAGCGGGCCGCAGGCTGAGGATTACGTGGGATTCCGCTGGCGGGTCTTCTCCAGGACTGTGCTTGGTTTGCTGCATTTAGGGGACACTCTGGTCTTTTGTGCCCTAGTTGCTTACATCCAAAGCACCGAATCGGTTGTGAGTAGCCCCGCAAATTGAACCGGGCTCTCTGAGGGTAGTTCATGGCCAGAGGCCGTGTGGTATAGCGGTGTGCCGGGGGTTGGTAACTGGCAGCTGCTGGGGTGACTGGGGGTCTGTACTCCACTCTAGCAGGGGGCTTAGTGGTAGAAGTGTCCAGTTTGCGGGCATCCGTATACTCATCTGCCAAGCGAGCCGCTTCATGCAGGGTGGAGGGTTTACGGTCCCGAACCCACTCTCGAACTCCTGCGGGTAACTTGTCGAAGCAATGTTCCAACAGGAATAGCTGCAGCACCTCTTCCCCAGACATGGCTTGGCACCCCGCTATCCAGTGAGCTGCTGTGCGGTGCACCTTACATGCCCACTCAAGGTAGGAATCTCCAGTTAATTTAACAGTGTCTCTGAACCGCCTCCGGTATGCCTCCGGTGTAACCGCATACCTGGAGAGCAGAGCCTCTTTTACAGTATTATAATCCCCGACTTCCTCATCTGGAATGGCCCGAAAAGCCTCACTGGACCGGCCGGATAATTTTCTGGATAATATCATGACCCAGTCCTCTGCGGGTACCTTGTGTAGTGCACATTGCCTCTCAAAATCCGCAAGGTACCCATCAATCTCTCCTTCTGTTTCCAGGAAGTTTTTAAAAGCTGCAAAATTTACTTTTCCCTTTTCCACTGGGGTTGCTGTGACTTGGGCTGCTGCAGCGCCGCTTTGGCGAAGTAGGTTGGCCTCCACAGCTGCTATGACCCGGTCGATAATTTCCGCAGATGGGTTGGGGCCATAATGTGCCAGTCTTATTTTAACCGCCCGATCAAAGCTTGCTTCTTCAGGGGTTCTGTCTGATATGCTGGGCCCATTGGTTCCTTCTGTCCCTGGTACTCTTTCCATCTTAGTCAGTATTGTAATAATCCCCCTCTTCCTGAGGTTACTGGCTTGTGTAGTTGCTCTTCTGGGCGATAAGGTTCATTCCGTCGCTTGCCACCAATTGTTACGGTACCAACAGGATGCCAAGGTTAATACCAGATGAACAATGTCCTGCATAGGGAATCAACAATTCACAACCCAGCCAGTTTCAGGTTTAAAACAGAATGACATTTATTAAAAGGCTATGCCTAGTATTTATGCAGGTCTGACCCCAGATGGGGGTTGAAAGAATGTTGTACATTAGATAAAAGGGAGAAGCGCCCTTTTGACATGATACAATAGAATTATATTACTTAAACACTTCAACCACAAGACACTCTTGGCTCTTCTTATCACTTAGGCGTTTTCTCTCTGGAGGTGATCAAACAATAGAATGCTTAGCACTAATTAGATTATAGCTGGAGCCAGCAACTCTGTCTTTAGAAATTAGTTTCTTAGCTAAACACAATTAACTCCTTCAGTCCTGACAGAAGGGTCTGTCACAGTAGATATGTCCGATATGCCCTCACAATGTTCCGAAGCTGGCGCAAGGGATTTGATATTTGAGGGTGACATTTCAGATTCAGGGAAGTCATTACTTCAGACCGACTCTGACATGACATCATTTAAATTTAAGCTTGAACACCTCCGTGTATTGCTTAGGGAGGTCTTAATGACTCTGGATGATTGTGACCCCATTGTGGTGCCAGAGAAGTTGTGTAAAATGGACAAATACTTTGCAGTTCCTGTTTGCACTGATGTTTTCCCAGTCCCTAAAAGGTTTTCGGAAATTATAACTAAGGAATGGGATAGACCAGGTATACCGTTCTCTCCCCCTCCTGTGTTTAAAAAGATGTTTCCCATAGCTGACGCCATGCGGGATTCGTGGCAAACGGTCCCTAAGGTGGAGGGAGCTATTTCTACTTTAGCTAAGTGTACAACTATTCCGATTGAGGACAGTTGTGCTTTCAAAGACCCTATGGATAAAAAATTGGAGGGTCTCCTAAAGAAAATCTTCACACATCAAGGTTTCGTTCTCCAGCCTCTCGCATGCATTGCTCCAGTTTCGGCTGCAGCGGCTTTTTGGTTCGAGTCTCTGGAAGAGGCTCTACAAGTGGAGACTCCATTGGAGGAGATTTTTGACAGGATTAAAGCTCTTAAATTTGCTAATTCCTTTATTTCAGACGCCGTTTTTTTTAGTTAACTAAACTTGCAGCTAAGAATTCAGGTTTTGCCATTATGGTGCGTAGGGCGCTATGGCTTAAGTCCTGGTCAGCAGATGTTTCATCAAAGTCTAAGCTTCTTAACATCCCCTTCAAAGGAAAGACCCTATTCGGGCCTGGTCTGAAGGAGATCATTTCGGATATTACTGGGGGAAAATGGCACGCTCTACCCCAGGATAATTCTAATAAGTTAAGGATCAGACAGACTAATTTTCGCTCCTTTCGAAACTTCAGGAGTGGCGCGGCGTCCGTTTCCCTTAGTACAAAACAAGAGGGAAATTTCGCCCAGTCCAAGCCAGTCTGGAGACCTAACCAGACTTGGAACAAGGGAAAACAGGCTAAAAAGCCAGCTGCTGCCTCTAAGACAGCATGAAGGAGTAGCCCCCGATCCGGGACCAGATCTAGTAGGGGGCAGACTTTCTCTCTTCGCCCAGGCTTGGGTAAGAGACATTCAGGATCCCTGGGCAGTGGAGATCATTTCTCAGGGATATCTTCTGGAATTCAAAGGTTCATCTCCAAAGGGGAGATTTCATCTCTCACAACTATCTGCAAACCAGATAAAGAGAGAGGCATTCTTACGTTGCGTTCAAAACCTACTGGTTATGGGAGTGATCCATCCAGTTCCAAGGGAGGAACAGGGGCAGGGTTTCTATTCAAACCTGTTTATAGTTCCCAAAAAAGAGGGAACTTTCAGACCAATCTTGGATCTCAAGATCCTAAACAAATTCCTCAGGGTCCCATCCTTCAAGATGGAGACAATCCGAACCATTCTTCCTATGATCCAGGAGGGTCAATATATGACTACCGTGGACTTAAAGGATGCTTATCTCCACATTCCGATTCACAGAAATCATCATCAATTCCTCAGGTTCGCCTTCCTAGACAGGCATTACCAGTTTGTGGCTCTTCCCTTTGGGTTAGCCACGATGCCAAGAATCTTTACGAAGGTGCTAGGGTCCCTACTGGCGGTTCTAAGGCCGCGGGGTATAGCGGTGGCTCCTTACTTAGATGACATCCTGATCCAGGCGTCGACTCTTCAAATCGCCAAGTCCCATATGGACATTGTTCTGGCCTTTCTGAGGTCTCACAGGTGGAAGGTGAACAGAGAAAAGAGTTCTCTCTCCCCTCTCACAAGAGTTTCCTTTTTAGGAACTCTGATAGATTCAGTAGAAATGAAAAATTTTCTGACAGAGGTCAGGATATCAAAGCTTCTAACTTCCTGCCGTGCTCTTCATTCCACTTCTCGGCCGTCAGTGGCTCAGTGTATGGAAGTAATCGGCCTAATGGTAGCGGCAATGGACATAGTTCCGTTTGCCCGCCTACATCTCAGACCACTGCAGCTTTGCATGCTCAATCAGTGGAATGGGGACTACACAGATTTGTCTCCTCTGCTAAATCTGGATTAAGAGACCAGGGATTCTCTTTTCTGGTGGTTATCTCAGGTTCATCTGTCCAGGGGAATGAGTTTCCGCAGGCCAGATTGGACTATAGTGACGACAGATGCCAGCCTTCTGGGCTGGGGAGCAGTCTGGAACTCCCTGAAAGCTCAGGGTTCGTGGACTCAGGAGGAAGCCCTCCTTCCGATAAACATTCTGGAACTAAGAGCGATATTCAATGCTCTTCAGGCTTGGCCTCAACTGGCTGCGATCAGGTTCATCAGATTTCAGTCGGACAATATCATGACTGTAGCCTATATCAACCATCAGGGGGGAACAAGGAGTCCCCTGGCAATGATGAAGGTTTCCAAAATAATTCTATGGGCATAGGCTCACTCTTGCCATCTCTCAGCAATCCATATCCCAGGAGTAGAGAACTGGGAGGCGGATTTTCTAAGTCAGCAGACTTTTCATCCGGGGGAGTGGGAGCTCCATCCGGAGGTATTTGCCCAGTTGATTCAACTATGGGGCAAACCAGAACTGGATCTGATGGCGTCTCGTCAGAACGCCAAGCTTCCTTGTTATGGGTCCAGGTCAAGGGATCCCCAGGCAGCGCTGATAGATGCTCTAGCAGTGCCCTGGTCCTTCAGCCTGGCTTATGTGTTTCCACCATTTCCGCTCCTCCCTCGTCTGATTGCTAGAATCAAGCAGGAGAGAGCTTCTGTGATTTTGATAGCACCTGCGTGGCCACGCAGGACTTGGTATGCAGATCTGGTGGACATGCCAATTTTTTGACACAAAAACTTCTGGGTCCTTTCAGAAATAACACTTTTTTTTAAAGAAAAACAGCACACATCTGATTCCACCATTTTTTTTTTACACATTAACATCGGGGTCCTTTCAGAACCAATACTTTTTTTACAGAAAAACAGCTGGATCCATGTCTAGTTTAGACAGGGATACACAAATTTAACTGTTTTACACACAAACACATCCAGACACTTCTGGATCCACCAATTCTTTACACAAAATCATCTGGGTCCTCAGAACTAACACATTTTTTACAGAAAAACAGCTGGATCTTGCTGGATCCATGTCTAATTTAGACAGATACACACAAATTTAACGGTTTTACACACAAACACATTCAGACACATCTGGATCCACCAATTTTTTTTACACAAAAACATCTGGGTCCTTTCAGAAACAACACTTTTTTACAGAAAAACAGCCGGATCCTGCCGAATCCATGTCTAATTTAGACAGATACACACAAATTTAAATGTTTTCCACATAAACTCATCCAGACACTTCTGGATCGTACAATATTTTGCACAAAAACTTCTGGATTGTTTCAGAAGCAATACTTTTTTATAAAATAAACTGTCAGATCCTGACAGATCCATGTCTAATTTAGAGGATCCATGTTTATTTTAGACAGATACGCAGAAATGTAACTGTTATCCCAGACAAACACATCCATACACTTCTGGATCCAACAATATTTTATACAAAAACATCTGGGTACTTTCAGAACTAACTCTTTTTTTTTTTTAAAACAAAAACAGCTGGATCCTACCAGATTCATGACTAATTTAGACAGATATACACACATATAAGTGTTTTCCACACAAACGCATTCAGACACTTCTAAATCCAACCATATTTTACACAAAAACATCTAGGTCCTTTCAGAACCAACACATTTTGTTTGTGTATAAATATATCACTGGATTCAGCAGAGTTGGTTCTGGTAGGATCCTGATATTTTTGTGTACAATAGCTTTGGATCCAGGAATGTCTGGATGTGTTTGTGTTGAAAATACTTGGATTTGTATGCACCTGTCTAAATTAAATTGTGTGTGCTATGTAGTGTGACTGTGTGTATCTATCTGTATAAGTGTATGATATGTAGTGTGTCTGCATGTGTAAGAGTATGCTATGTAGTGTGTGTGTATGTGCATGTGTAAATGTATGGTATGTAGTGTTTGTGTGTGTATCTGCATGCATAAGTGTATGCTATGTAGTGTGTGTGTATGTGCATGTGTAAGTGTATGGTATGTAGTTTGTGTGGAGGTGCCTGTAAAAGTGTATGATATGTAGTGTGTGTCTGCATGTGTAAGTGTATGCAATGTAGTGTGTGTGTATCTGCATGTGTAAGTGTATGCTATATAGTGTATGTGTATGTGCATGTATGGGTGTATGATATGTAGTGTGTGTGTATCTGCATGTGTAAGTGTATGCTATATAGTGTGTGTGTAAGTGTATGCTATGTAGTGTGTGTGTATGTGCATGTGTAAGTGTATGCTATGTAGTGTGTGTGTGTATGTGCATGTGTAAATGTATGGTATGTAGTGTGTCTGTGTGTGTATCAGTATGTTTAGGTGTTTGCTATGTAGTATGTGTCTGCATGTGTAAGTGTATGCAATGTAGTGTGTGTATGTGTTGTGCATGTGTAAGTGAATGGTATGTAGTGTGTGTATAGGTGCCTGTATAAGTGTATGATATGTAGTGTGTGTCTGCATGTGTAAGTGTATGCAATGTAGTGTGTGTGTATCTGCATGTGTAAGTGTATGCTATGTAGTGTGTGTGTATGTGCATGTATAAATGTATGGTATGTAGTGTGTGTGTAGGTGCATGTGTAAGTGTAGGCTATGTAGTGTGTGTGTATGTGCATGTGTAAGTGTATGCTATGTAGTGTGTTACTGTGCATTTTTGCTAACTTTAAAGGCCAGAATCTAGAATATTAATGAGGAAAGCAGAGAGCAACACCATTGTTCATCATACAGCCAGAAACGGACTCTGTCACAGACAGGCTTTTCAATCCACAGCCATCCGAATTACTGAAGAACACCCAGACTCTACAAACTACCTAGATACAAAAGTGTTATCAAATAGGTAACAGAAACATCCTATATAATTGATCCTGGTCTCCAATTTCAGGACAGCACCTATGGAAACAGGATACCACCTCCATCATCATTTGAACATTAACACACAAATCATACACAGAACGTTTTGACATTTACATACCCTTTGCCAATTTACTTTCAACAGCTTACTTCCTTTTGGTACTGTTTAAAAAGGAGAACCTCACATACAACTATCACAAACAATTGTGTTATGTTTTTAGACATTATTTAATAAAGTAGTTTTTAACAGCCACCCTGGTTGTCTGCAAATATCATTTGGCTTTGCATATTTTATGCACCTCATTTTTTATACACAGGAGGATTGTTAACCCTCACTACCACATTGTATAGGCTTCCAACTATACATAAAAATTACACCATACTCCATAGAGGAGAAGTCTACCAATAAGAAGAAAATATTGTCCCATACTCCATAGACGAGAAGTCTATTTAAAAGAAGCGTACCTTACTCCATGGGGAAGAAGTACACCTCCTTTCACAACAGGGAGGCTCACCACATCCAGGAGAAGGAAAGGTTTACCTTACTCTACAGAGAAGAAGCCACCCATACCTTTAGGTACTGGAAGAAGGAAGCGCCACACTACAAGTGATCACCCAAACGGTAAAACAGCTTTAAACACAGATAGGGATTAAATCCCCTCCATGTTTCCAACATATCTCACATGTTTGAGGTTTTAAAAGGTGAGCAATATTCTTTCACTTTTTTGTCACACGACACACCAGTGTTTTCATACTGCACCATAATTTGTTTCTATGTTTTTGTTCTCTCCCTTCTATGAGTGCTGACATCTGAACCCCATACTTCACTATATATATATATATATATATATATATATATATATATATATATATATATATATATAGAGAGAGAGAGAGAGAGAGACATTAGTATATATATATATATATATATATATATATATAGAGAGAGAGAGAGAGAGAGAGAGAGAGAGAGAGAGAGAGAGAGTGAGAGAGAGAGAGAGACATTAGTATATATATATATATATATATATATATATATATATATATATATAGAGAGAGAGAGAGAGAGAGAGAGAGAGAGAGAGATTAGTATATATATATATATATATATATATATATAGAGAGAGAGAGAGAGAGAGAGAGAGAGAGAGAGAGAGAGACATTAGTGTATATATATATATATATATATATATATATATATATATATATATATATATATATATATATATATATATATATAGAGAGAGAGAGAGAGAGAGAGAGAGAAAGAGAGAGATAGAGACATTAGTATATATATATACAGAGAGAGAGAGAGACATTAGTATATATATATAGAGAGAGAGAGAGAGAGACAGGGACATTAGTATATATATATATATCGATAAGGGCAGTCTAATTTTTGTTTAAACTACAGATGTAGAAACAACCTATTTTGTAACTCTTTTTTATATAAACAAGTGGGAAAGCCTGCCCAGAGGGCAGTCTTTTGTGGTGACGGAACCACCCTGCCATTTTCGGAATCCACCTGGAAGCAGGTTACGCTGCAATTATGGCACAAATGGTTGTAAATGCTGTGTATTATGCCCAGCAGTGAAGGGGTTAATTAGGGAGATTGTAGTGTTAATTTTAGCTTTAGTGTAGTGTAGTAGACAACCCAAAGTATTGATCTAGGCCCATTTTGGTATATTTCATGCCACAATTTCACCGCAAAATGCGATCAAATAAAAATAATGTTCCCTTTTTCACAAACTTTAGGTTTCTCACTGAAATTATTAACAAACAGCTTGTGCAATTTTGGCACAAATGGTTGTAAATGCTTCTCTGGGATCCCCTTTGTTCAGAAATAGCAGACATATATGGCTTTGGTGTTGCTTTTTGGTAATTAGAAGGCCGCTAATTGCCGCTGCGCATCAAACGTGTATTATGACTAGCAGTGAAGGAGTTAATTAGGTAGCTTGTAGGGAGCTTGATATTCTCATCCTTTGGAGAGGAGAGAGAAATCTTTTCGATCAATTTATCGATACCCTGAACAAGAATTACATGAATCTGAGACTAACTACAGAGATTGACTTTGAGAAAGTCAACTTCCTGGATCTCACCATCTACCGAGACATGTTTGGGTGAGTGGAAACCGATCTCTTTCATAAAGAGACAGCAAAAAACTCTATCCTGAGTTATGAAAACGCTCACCATATATCTACCAAAAACATTATCCCCTTTGGAGAATTACACGCCTACGCAGAAACTGTTCAGATAAAGAAATATTCAAACAACAAGCCAAAAATCATGAGAGACTCAAACAGAGGCAAAACCCTAATAGGAGTTTGAAACTGGCATATCACAGGGCACTTCATACCCCTAGAACTGATTTATTTAAAACTAAGGACAAACGGGCCACATATACCCACATCAGATTCATTGGTACTTTCAACAATCCCAATGAGGAAATTACCAAGATCCTTAACAAGCATCTCCACATCCTACATACAGATGAAGATATTGCGAAAAGTTTAAGTGACAAAATAGCAGTCACATGGAGACGACAAAATACTGAAAAGTAATTTTGTCAAAAATATCTCAGGAAGAAAAGACAAACTAAAAGGCATGTTCCCGTGTGGCACTTGCAAGTTCTGCCCATATATGTCCAATGTAAAGGAAATGGATATTTTCCAAAGTGGAAAAAGACAAATGACTGAATAATACAACTGCAGAACATCAAATATAATATATTGCATTGAATTCAGGTGCGGCAAAAGGTATGTGGGGATGTCATCAAGGGAACTGAGAACTAGACTTGGGGAACATAACTGCAACATTAAAAATGCACAACAAGATTTGGAAAAAGATAAGAACAAAAAGTTGACCACTGTTGCAAGATATTTCCTAAGGGAACTACAACGGAAAACCCAAACTAAAATGCTGTATACTCCAAAAAATCAAACTAGGGATACAAGGAGGTGATACTGAAAAAGAAATTCTGAAAGCAGAAACCATGTGGATCTTCTGGTTGCAAAGTATGTCTCCACTGGGGATGAATGAATAAATTAGCTACAGTGCCTTTCTGTAATAACTATATATATATATATATATATATATATATATATATATATATATATATATATATATATATATATATATATATATATATACATATATATAAAAGAGGGTTTCTGCTTAAAGTCCCCCCCCCTCCACGTAATGATTTATATATTTTTCAGATGTATTTCAATACCTGGACATCTGGGTAATAATATCTATTCACTCTTCCCATCCCCACCCCTCTCTTTTCTTGAGAATAATGCGAGACACTTTTATTGATATAAAATATTAATATATGAACAATGACAACTACTTGACCTGAATTAACAATCGTTATAAAGGACATACAACATGTCCTAATAGAAAAAAAACTTGTTGGCGCTCTGTACACACAATATATGTGATAATATAGGACAGAGTAAATAAAACAAAATTAATGTTATAAAACACCATTTATATCCTAGATCAGAAATCTAAGTTTCTCAAACTATAGTGATTAGTGCGTAATTCCAAATCTGACACTCCTGTCTCCCCCTTTTCTGTCATCCACAGAGGGGTGGCATCATATATGACTACATTAGATCAGAGGTAATTTGTGAATAAAGCAATAGATCATGGTACATACAGAGCCATTCTTGCTCTTTTTTTGACATACCGTCAAGTACGGATTATTAGTTGAGCAATGACAGCTATATCGGGACCTCAATTACAAGTATTATCATGACACGCCTCCTGTCAGAGCAATGTATGCTGGATGCTCAGAAAAAAGGCGTGTGTTGAATCAGTTAATATGATTGGTGCCAACACCCCCTCACCCTGACCAATCGTCTTCAATATTTTACCTCTCTAGGGACATCTCTTGAATAGTGATGCTCAGTGACGAGCAGTGTTTCCCAAATATGATTGGCTTCTGCTGGTATAAAGGAGTGGTTTTGGTTAATGACCGGTGCCTTTGAAAAAGCAGTTGCAAAACGTGTGTCAGGCGTTCGCACTGCTCCCTGCTTTTATGTCCTATTGATAGCATTCTCTCTCCCAACTGCTGTAATATGTACGTGGGTCCGGATTTTTAAATTAATCTTTTTCTCCACTTTGCCTACTTTGGTTGTAAAGTAATAGGTAGCCACAGTAATGGTATTAATAGGTATTATCCAGCCATTTTGGCTGCAATATTTAGTGGCATTCAGCCGCCTTGGCTGCAATATCAATTAATGCGGTATTATAAGGTATAACTTCAGTCATTTTCGGATGTGATATTAACAGACTGATATTTTGATTAAAAAGTATTAATAAGTACTATCCAGCCCCTTTGGCTGTGATACTACTAGTTTATCTATTCTGGCTACTATTGCAATACGGTATTAAGAGGTATAACTCAAGTCACTTTTGACTGTGATACTAACAGACTGATAAATTTACTAAAGATATTTGATATATGAGCTACGGTTGGTACCTATAGTACCCATGTATTTTGAAACAAGATTTGAACACAACCTTTAACTGGAGGACCAATAGCTTTATTCCTTTACACCGTCATATCAGTCACCACACTGTCTATCTCTTTCATTGTAATAAAGTTTATACCTTTCTCTACATACCCCCCTCACCTTTGTAGGCTTAGTGTCCTTTCTATAAAGGTAAAATTACAATAAGCACTATTTAGATTTTCATGGTAATTTATATCAGCCATTTTGGCTGATACCTTTAATTGTGTCTTTTCAAGCTACTTGCTTAGGAATTACCATCCTTATATTCTATGATATGTATCTGTAATTATCAAGCCGGTCTTGGGACCTTATAGTATATGGTGTGACACTCAGGGAGCAGTCAATCTTATATGTTTTTTTAGTTGTTTTTAAATGTTTGTGTTTTTTCACCCTTTTTTATAGAATAATCATAGTAAAAGTAAAGTTGTATATATCAAATCCGGTCTTCCAATCCTCTTCGGCTATTTAGACTGTACATATTACCCGCTTATAGCATTAGTGTGTCACAATAGTGTTTCTTTTCTTCTAATATATCTATATAGGCACTGCCCTCCTATATGTATATACTATGGTAGGAGGGATTTGGGTGATTGTTCACTAACCCTTACCTCCCTGATTTAATTATCAGGGATTTCCGCCCCCCCCCCTTCTCTAAAGAGAACTTAGGAGTGAGACAGCAACCCAAAGACTTGCGCAGATGAAGACAGGGACTCTGCCAAATCCCTACAAATCCACAAACTGTAACTAATGTCCACAGCGCTTATTTATTCAAAATGACTTTTGTAATCATAATCATATTAAGCATGAATAAGGGTTGTTACCCGAAACGTCGCTTTTAAGTGTAAAGTCTGTGTGATAAATAAAAGTCATTTTGAATAAATAAGCACTGTGGACATAAGTTACAGTTTCTCTAAAGAGAAGATATGGCCTGAGAGAGAGGAAAGAGGGTAAAGAGAAGATATTGCCTGAGAGAGAGGAGAGAGGGTAAAAAGAAGATATGGCCTGAGAGAGAGGAAATAGGGTAAAGAGGAGATATGGCCTGAGTGTCAGGGTGCCAGGAATCAGACTGAGATGAGAAGTGCAAAAATAATCACACCTTTATTAATAGCAAAAAATAATAAAAAGTCCACAAGTCAAATAACAAGCCAGGAGTCAAAACCAGAGCTGGTAGTCAGACGAGCCGAGTTAGGAGCCAAAGCGAATAGTCAGACGAGCCGGAATCAGGAACAAGCAAAACAGCAGAGTCAGGAACAAGCCAGGGATCAGGAGCCAGGAAGGACGTCAGGCAGCCAGGTAAAACACAGGAGCTCTCACAAACAGGTCTGAGACAACGCAAGGGCAAAACATACTGAACAGAGGGCCTTTAAATAATAAGTGATGACCTCACAATTCTGAGACCGCATCCTGTCTCACATGGATGATGCACAACAGTCTGGCCATAAAAGGAAGTGCAGGCAATAAGCAGCATCCCCCACAATGCACCAAGTCAGGAAGAGAGGTGAGTAAAATGGCTGCCAGCAGCACATGGCAAACACAACAGGGAAAAACCTTGACAGTACCCTCCCCTCAACGACCCCTCCCCCGCGGGAGGACAAAAGGCTTATTGGTTAAATGGGAATGGAAGGCACGGAGGAGGGCAGGAGCATGAACATCAGAGGAGGGAACCCAAGAATGCTCCACCGTAGCCCCTCCAGTGAACCAAATACTGTACACGGCCCCTGGACATACGAGAGTCAATAATGCTGCTGACCTCATACTCCTCATGGTTGTCAACAAGGATAGGACGGTGACGAGGCAACACAGTGGTAAATCGATTACAAACCAATGGTTTCAAGAGGGAGACATGAAAAACATTGGAGATGCGCATAGCAGAAGGAAGGTCAAGAGTGTAAGCCACAGGGATTAACCCGTCGGAGTATTCGAAAAGGACCAACATAACGGGGAGGCAATTTATTGGAAGGCACACAAAGGTTCAAGTTGTGGGAGGACAGCCAAACTCTCTCACCAACCTGGTAGGTGCGGGGAGACGCCTACGATCAGCCTGGAACTTTTGGCGCTGCATAGAACAATGAAGGCAATCCTTAATCTGCACCCACGTGGAATGGGGTTGCCGGAGATGCTCCTCCAAAGCCGGAATACCCTGAGACATGAATGAATCGGGCAACAAGGATGGTTGAAACCCATAATTCGCCATGAACGGGGATAACTTGGAGGAAGCATTAATAGCACTATTACGAGCAAACTCTGCCCAAGGTAACAGTTCAGACCAATTATTGTGGTGAACTGAGACATAGCAATGGAGGAACTGTTCCAGAGCTTGATTAGACCGTTCCGCAGCCCCATTGGATTGAGGGTGAAATGCAGAGGAGAAGGAAAGCTGGATCCCCATTTAAATACAAAAGGAACTCCAAAATCTGGAGACAAACTGGCTACCCCGGTCCGACACTATCTCCTTGGGTAACCCATGTAAACGGAAGACCTCCCGGGCAAAAATTTAAGCAAGCTCCTGAGTGGTAGGCAGCTTCATCAAGGGAATGCAATGTGACATTTTAGAAAAACGGTCAATCACCATAAGGATAACAGTATTGCCATTGGAAACAGGGAGCTTGACAATGAAGTCCATGGAAAGATGTGTCCAAGGACCCTCACCATTAGCAATAGGTTGAAGAAGACCCACAGGAAGACGTTGAGGAGTCTTATTCTGTGCACAAACTGAGCAGGAGGCAACATACGCAGCAACATCAGAACGAAGACCTGGCCACCAGAATTGTTGAGTGACAGACCAAATCATTTGGTTCTTGCCTGGGTGACCTGCGGCTTTAGGATAGTGGTAAGTGTGCAAAAGTTTAGTTCGAAGATTCTCAGGAACAAAACACTTACCACTAGGTTTCTCAGGAGGTGAATTGGTTTGTGCAGCCAGGATCTCCTCCCCCAAGGGAGAAGTCAAATTAGTACGTATGGTAGCCAAAATATGGTCAGGAGGTATAACAGGAGTAGGTACAGACTCCTCCTTGGACAGAGGCGAAAATTGTCGAGAGAGGGCATCAGCCCTAACATTCTTACTACCAGGCAGGTAGGAGACCACATAATTAAACCGAGACAAAAATAGCGCCTATCTGGCCTGTCGGGGGGACAAACGTTTTGCTTCAGATAGATAAGTTAAATTCTTGTGGTCAGTAAGAATGAGCACTGGCACGCTAGTACCCTCGAGAAGATGCCTCCATTCCTTAAGTGCCAAAATTATAGTCAGTAATTTTTAAATAGGTTTTAGAAAGGTATTACCTTAATCTTGTAATTCCCATCGATGCATCTTTAAAGAAGCATCGATGGGAATTACAAGATTAAGGTAATACCTTTCTAAAACCTATTTAAAAATTGACTATACTTGAAAGTTCTTGCATACTGTGCTAAGGATTACGGATTCCAGCAGTTTGGGAACGCTATCTGTTTTATAAAAAGCATTTCAGCAATCACTTAACCACTGTGGATATTGCATATATGTTTAACATTGATTTACGATTTTCACCTAACATTGGAAAGCGGCAAAAAACACAAAGCTTGAAAAGAGACAATTATAAGTGAAATATTGTATTAACCCTCTAACAGTTCATCTCAAATTGTGTGATCAAGTTGCAAATTGTATCAAATTGTACTACTGTATCAGGTTAGAGAGACATTTTAACTCACAACGCTGGCCAATTGTATTAATTTTACAACTAGTTGCATCCACTAATTAACTCTGCAAAACAGCCATTGCTGAGTTTAATGAATTTAAATTAAATTGTAAAAATTAACTGGTTTTTAAAAGTGAGTCTAATGAATTTCAATTAGTGACTGTTAGACACCGGTGTCTTAGATTTTGTATGTATTTTTTTAGGTCTTGTTTTTTTTTTTTTTTTTTTTTTTTTTTAAATATTTTATTTTTTCAATGCCAAGTACATAGACAAACATCTAGAATTACAGAGTCATTCAGCTAAATACAGTATGATGACATGTCTATTCAATACATTAGCATCTCAGTTTTCCAGTATTTTTCCTTGGAGATCCGTTCTCCATCCCTTTTAGGGCTTCTTCTCACTCCCCACCTAATTGTTATCTTCACTCACTAAGTTGGATTATAACATAAATCAGTTCTTGATATGCAGGATAACATGTTGGTACCATACCTACTGGATACTTAATCTGATTCTATCTCATTCTTCTAATATCCATCCTGCCAGTTCCCCTCCCTCCTCAGAGCTTACCTTATTCCTGACCCTCCCCCCGGGTGCCACCCAGGTTCCTCTATGTGTCTGTCCCTGTACCGCCACCGGTCATGGTTGCTGATTCTGGTCTTTTAGGTAAATATGTTCCATTTCCCATGCAGTTGTGCATTCAGTATGTATTCTGTGTCTTTGAATGGATAGATTATTTGTTTTTGGTTCGCTGTGTCTAAAGTGGTAATGAAGGGTTCCCATTTGGTTATGAATTTTTTTGTTCTGCGTGTTATGTCTCCCTGAGTGTCCAGTTGCTCATAAATCATTTGTTTTCTCAGGGTGTCTTTGAGTTGTGTTAGGCTTGGTGATGCCTGTGACATCCAGTGCTGCAAGATGAGTTTTCTAGTGAGTAGAATTACATTGTTTATGAATCTTGTGTATCTCGGTATCTTCGTTTGATGGTTTAGAAATATGACTGACTCGTTTGATAAGTGAATTTTTTCCCCTGTGCATGTTTCCACCCACCTCTGCACCATGCCCCAGAATTTCGTTAGTTTCGGGCAGTTCCATATCATGTGAGTAATGTTTGGGTTAGGGTTGGAACATTTCGGGCACAGCCCTGATGTATCACTCTTCCACTTGTGGAATATTTTGGGGGTTATGTATGCATTGTGGACTAGTTTGGTGTGGGATTCTCTTATGTCATTTGAGAGCGATGCCTCCCTCACCTCGACAAAGCTCTGCACTACACATGTATCTGTGATGTCATGTCCCACCAGGTTCCCCCAGGCAGTTTGTAAATGTGCGATATTGGCTTTGTGTACTTTTGATTGGAGCGTGTTGTAGGTATGCGAGATGGAGGTCACCCCTCCCTTTGTCAACCTTAAGAGTTTATAAATGTCACAGTCTATTTCCATCATATTACCGGCTTTCAGTAGACCTTGCGCGTAGTGTTTTACCTGTAGGTAGGCGAAGTGGTGGGAGTTTGGTATGCCATAGTCGTTCTGCAGTTCTATAAATGGTCTGACTGTGGACCCGTTACCTGATAAGACATGTTTTAGGGTTGTTACCCCCCCATTTCTCCCATTGTTTAAATGGTTTAGTGGTAAATCCTGCGGGGAAATCTGGGTTACCCCCCAGGGGCAAGTAAACTGTACTGCCATGTGAGACTCCGAGAGTTCCACATAACTTCCACCAAGCCTTTATTGTATTGCTAAAAAGGCCCGCCCCCCTGAGAATGGGCTCTACCTGTGCCCTGTTCATGTGTGGGAGCATTTTAAGCGACCATGGTTTGATAAATGCTGTCTCCAGCGACTTGTTAGTAAATTGTCCCCCATCCACTAGCCAATCCATCACATATTTTGAAAGGGTTGCCCAGTTGTAATATTCTATGTTGGGGAGTCCTAGCCCCCCCTGCTCTGGTTGGCATGTTAGCTTTTGGTAACTGATTCTATGTTTTTTCCCCCTCCATATGAAATTCAAAATGTCCCTATTTAGTGTCTTGAGATCTTGCTTATGAAGTAGCTCTGGCAGCATTTGTAGGGTGTAGAGAAGTTTGGGGAACAGGGTCATCTTTATCAGCCCTATCCTTCCTGTCAGGGTCAGTGGCAATGGCGTCCAATTCAGGAGCATTTGTTTGAGGTTCTGCAATAATGGTTTGAAATTTATTGAATACCATTGAGTGGGATCTTTTGTTAGTTTAATGCCTAGATATTTAAACGTGTTTGTGATTACTTTAAAGTTATCTTCCAATGGTGTGTTAGGGTCCCTATTTAGTAGCCATAATAGCTCTGATTTGTCCTTGTTTATCCGGTATCCTGATATGTCACTAAACTCAGCTATCGTCGTCAATAATTTAGGTATGTTCTCTCTGGGGTTTTCTGTGTACAGCACCATGTCGTCAGCGAAGAGCGACAGGTGTATGGTGTCTCTGCCTATGGTCAATCCCTCTGCTTCGTTCCTGATCTTAATCGCCAGTGGTTCAAGCGCCAGGTCAAACAGAAGTGGTGAGAGCGGGCACCCCTGCCTTGTTCCCCTTCTAAGGGGAAATACTTTTGATGGTGACCCATTTATCAAAATCGCCGCTTGGGGGGTACTGTAAATGGTCTCGATAGCTCTCATGTAGGATCCCTTCAGTCCGAATTTTTTAAGGGTGGTAAATAAATGGTCCCATAGTATCTTATCGAAAGCTTTTTCTGCGTCTACTAGAATCAAACATGCCTCCCCCGCACTCTTCTGCCTGTTTCCTCCCTCCTGCTCCCAAAAATGTGATAATACCAGTTGTAGTTTTCTCATGTTTTTTACTGCTGACCTCCCTTTTACAAACCCAGTTTGATCTTCATGAATTAGGAGGGGAAGGACTTCTGCTAATCTATTGGCCAGTATTTTCGTGAATAATTTGTAGTCAGAGTTTAGCAGGGAGATTGGCCTGTAGGATGCCGTTAACAATGGGTCTCTGTCAGGTTTGGGAAGGACCGTAATGTTTGCCTCTGCAAATCTGTTGGATAAATTTGTTTTCCCTTCTAGAATTGCATTAAATAGTAGGGCTAGGGTGTCTGCAGTTTCTGTACTGAGCATTTTATAGAATTCTCCAGGAAGGCCATCAGGCCCCGGGGATTTCTCTAGAGGGAGTGAATCGATAGCCTTGGTGATTTCTAATGGTTGGATTGGGGCATTGAGTTTTTGTATGTGGTCTTCGCTTAGCTGTGGCAGTATCAAGTCTCTCCAGAATTGTTCTTTCTTTCCTGGGTCAATGTCTTCTGAGTCATATAAGTTCGAGTAGTATGAGGTGAATGCTTGTTGTATTTCTGAGTCTTGGGTGAGTATGTTGTCTTTGTCCTTAATAGCTAAGATGTTGTTAGGTTTCCTATCTAACCTAGTGAGTCTTGCTAATAGTTTCCCAGTACGGTTTCCATACCTATAAAATTTGGCCTGTGAGCGGTTTTGAGCGGAAATCGTGGTTTGGATGAGGTAGGTGTCTCTAAGGTCTTTGGTCTTTCTATATTTGAGTCTGTTCTGTGTGGTGGGATTACGCAAGTATTTGTTTCTGGCATTAAGTAATTGCCGCAGAAGGAGTTCCCCTCTTGCTCTACATTTTTTCCTAACTTTGGCTGCATATGCTGTCACCACCCCCCTCAGGACTGCTTTTGCCGTTTCCCAGAAAAGTGAAATATTATTCACATGTTCGGCGTTGAGGTCCCTATACACCAGCCATTCTCCTATTAGGTGCCTGCGCAAGTTAAGGTCATGGTACAGATGTGTCGGGAATTTCCATCTATGTCCTCGTTTGTGTGAAATATCAGTGTCTATTTGTAAGGAGACTGGTGCATGATCTGAGATTGTTATAGGATCAATTTTAGTATCTGTTATACGGGAGCAAAAGGATTTGGTGATCAGAAAATAGTCTATACGTGATAGGGTAGTTTTTGCTGGGTGTAGGCAAGTGTAGCCTCGCGCTTCTGGGTTTCTATCTCTCCAGACGTCTGACAGTGACAAGGAACCTTTGAAGTTATGTAAGATACGTGTTTCCCTCTTAGATCCTTTGTATTCTATTCGGTGTTGTGATGTGAAGTTTGGGTTTCGGTACCTATCTGCTGGCGTGTGTGGGGCAATATTGAAGTCTCCCCCTACCACCATTGGAAGGTCTGCAAACTGTATAAGCTTGGTCTGTAACTGTGTGAGAAAAGTTTTCTTTTCAGTATGTGGACCATACACCCCACAGATAACCATTCGAAGTTCCCCTATTGTCATATTTACCATTACAAATCTGCCTTCAGTATCAACTAGAGATTGCGAAATAGTGTAGTCTAGACCTCTGCGGAAGAGGATCACCACTCCCCTGGCCCTTTTTTTTTCGTAAGTTGTGTGTAGCACTTCCCCCACCCAGCCCTGTCTGAGTTTTTGATGTTCTTTCTGCGAGAGGTGAGTTTCTTCAAGTATTGCTATGTCTGTCTTTAAGGTGTTCAAATGTCTGAGTATAGCCTTTCTCTTAATTGGGGATGTAATCCCACCCACATTCCATGTGGTCAGTCTCATTTTATATGTTCGTGTATATTTATTTATGGTGTTTTATCTTCGTGGGTGAATCTTATGCTTGTGTAGTGGTGCAGATTGATTTCAGAGTATACGTAAAGATGTGGTACTCACCGTTACTGTGCTTATTACCGATAATTCTACCCTCCCCTCCAAGGTGGCACCCAGAGGCAGGCCCGGTCAGCTCTTTTCCTAATACAGATAGTTAGTACACAAAATTAAGTGACACAAATGCGGTAAACAGTGCATACATTTAGAACCAAATGAACAATAACCTCCCCTCTTAACAAACCCAACAGTTCAACAATGGACTAACTTTCCTGTCCAACAATAAAGTGGGTCCCCCCCCCCCCCCTCACTTTGCAAGGATACATTTCTTCATTGCAATAATGTTGCTTATCTGTTAATGATCATTTTCTATCGACCAGGCAAAGAACCCAGTCCTAAGCATCAGAGTCATCTTCATTTTCATTTGCCCCTTGCCCTCTCTCCCCCTCTTTTTGCAGGTGAAGCTTGAGCAAGTTAGGCGAGTCAAAAAACAGTGGTCCTCTCGAGGTTTGTAATCTCAATCTTGCCGGAAGCAATAAGGCTGCTGTTCTGCCCTGTTCTAACAGTTGCTTACAGTATGGTGAAAATTCTCGCCTCCTGGCAGCCACTGCCGCAGAGTAATCTTGGAAGAGGTATAGTCTTTTTCCATTGTATTCGAGAGTGGGAGCTTTCCTATAAGCTTGTAGAATTGAGATTTTGTCCTTGAAGTTGAGATATTTCACCATGACTTGGCGTGATGGTTGGTTTTTTTCCTTGTGTTTGCTCTGGTCTCCCACTCTGTGCGCTCTTTCCACTGTGCAAGGGAGATAGTCTTTGGAGATATTAAGGAGTCCCGGCAAGGTGTTTTCTGCAAACTCCACCAGCTGGGAGCCTGGGATTGACTCAGGGATGCCCACTATCCTTAGGTTGTTCCGTCGCGACCTATTTTCCAGGTCGTCAATCTTTGCCCACAGCCGTTCGTTCTGTTGTTGTAAGGTATGGACATGGGATTCAGTTTCTCTGTGACGGGTCTCCCCTTCTGCCACCTGCTGCTCCACCCGTGTCAATCTGCCATTAAAAGATTTAACTTCGGCTGTAAGAGAATCCATACCTGTTTGGAGTTGGTCTATCTTGGGTAGGAACAACGCTGAGATTTGTGAGACAATTGGATGGGCATCCATGAGACTATTGGGTCCAGCATCTTCCGCAGGCCCTGGAGCTTGGTGACTCTCCACCTGGTGCTTTCTTTTATCAGCGTTCTTTAGCCTGTTTGTCATTGTGTCCGTTTTCTTGGAGTATGAATCGTAATACTTTTGCATACAGCGTTGAGAGTTCCACAGTTGTTGCTTCAACTGTACACATATATGGTGTAATGTATATTATAAGGATAATGGACCGCTAGAAACAGGTCTGGGTGTCTCAGGTCTTTTAGAGGATCTTGCAATATTCAGTAAACATAAAGGAAGGGTGAGCGGGGGGGCGTGAGCCCATTCAGATTAGCCCTGCATTGTGATGGGGTGCGTTATCACAGCCTTTTATATCAGGTAAATGAATGAGAATGTCAGTGATGTCCTTGAGGGTGACCCTCTCTATGGGATCTGGCGAGAAGTCACTCTCAGCTGCGTATGTGATTTTGTCTAGCGCAGCCTGTATGTTGTGCCTGTGTATACTCAACTTCCACAGAGAAAAAAAGGTGACCAGAGAGTTAGGCTTGATCTTGTAATCCCTCAGCTGTGGTATATGTAGAATATCTGTATAGGACTCTCCTGCCTTCTTCTGTGATATGTCTCTGCAGGTCCTGTCTTACACCTCCCCTGTTATATTGCTCAGCAAACTAGCAATCAACTATTATGCTTGACATGTGGCAGATGGGTTTGCTTATAATCCTTTGTCTGACTGTGTTTTTATTTGGAATTGTGTTGAATACTTCTTTGTTGGTTAACACCAGTGGGTGAGGCTGTTTGCTGCAGTAATAAAATAATAAAGTCCCAACACAGCACAGGCCCTAGCCTGTCGCTTGATATGCAGCAATAGCGTTTATAACTCTCAAATCCTGTTACAATCTGGGGCCTTTCTCTTTTGTTTGTGTAAGTTTTGTGTTTGGCGTTTAGCTTCTCAGGCTTCTTTTGGTGTATGTCTCTGCGGGGGCTAGCACTATGTAATATTGTGTGCGTCACTTCACCTTCCCCTCAGCTATGTCAAGATGGCGTTTTGCCGCCAAAGCTCCAACTCACCCCCTCACCCGGTCCTTTCTCCTTCCTTCTGCTTGGGGCACCTCGCTCGGAACTCTAGATCCTGAAGGAGCCCTCCGGTACAATTCTGGGGCTATTATTATGCCCTATCTTTCAGCCGCCCTTATTGCAGCCACTCTCCTCTGCCTTTCTCTCTGGTTGCGCTTCGCGGCGGGGGAGTCGGGTGTCAGACTCCTTACCGTAGTGCTCCGGACAGGGGTATTTATTCCCTGCCAAGGAATTTGGATAGTTATGGGCCGTTTCGAGTGTTCCCAGCTCAAAGTAGGGGCCAAGGGTCCGGAGCTCCTCTCCCCTGCTTCCACTCTCAGCGCCCGCCCACCGGAAGTCTCTTAGGTCTTGTTTTTAATATTATTATTTTTATTGGGTATTGACAAATTGAATGAAATATAAATTAATAAATCTTCTGATTTGGAAATTATTCAATTTTTTACAAATAAAATTATATGTATCTCTAAAATTGAAGTTCAACTTTTTTTCTTAAACAGCCTGCCTCTCTTTGGCGCCACCCACAATCCTTTCTTGTTCAAGATACTCATAAAGCCCGCTCCTGGTGTTAAATGCTGTTTTCCATTCGTGGCCCTCCTTAATCCTAACGAGATTGTACGCTCCCCTCAAATCAAGTTTAGTAAAGACCGTAGCTCCATTGAGGCGGTCAAAGAGTTACGTAATAAGCGGAATAGGGTAAGCATTCTTAATGGTAAGACGATTAAGACCCCTATAATCAATACATGGTCTTAACTCACCACCCTTTTTCTTCACAAAGAAGAAGCCAGCCCCTGCAGGAGAGCAGGATTTGCGGATGATCCCCCGCGACAGAGCATCGGCAACATACTCCTCCATAGCACAATTTTCTGCAACAGACAGAGGGTACACCCGGCCCCGAGGAGGAATGGCTCCGGGTTGCAGGTCTATGGCACAATCGTAAGAGCCTGGTGAGGAGGCAACGTACCGGCACGCACCTTGTCAAACACGTCTAGGAACTCTCGGTACTCCTCTGGCAATTGAGATACCTAAGAAGTGCACAAGACTTTAACTGGTTTCCGAAGACAAGTGGAAATACATTGCGGGGACCACGACAAAATTTTGGACCTGCGCCAGTCAAGACTGGGATTGTGCTTTTGGAGCCAGGGATAACCCAGAACAACCGGAAAATGCGTAGAGTTTATCACCTGGAACTGGAGGGTTTCAAAATTGAGAGCCCCAACAGCCATGGACAACGGAGTAGTTTTGTGAGTAACGAGTGCAGGCTGAAGGGGCCTGCCATCAATGGCCTCAATAGCAAGCGGAACGGACCGAGGCAAAACAGGAATGGAATGCTTTGATACATTAGCACTGTCAATGAAATAGCCCGCAGCACCGGAGTCAACAAGAGCCTGAGTGACTATGGAGGAGTCCACCCAGGAAAGGACAACCATGACCAAAGGTTTCTCCTTAAGTGGTTCCGGGGACAATGATAAACCACCCAAGGTCTGCCCCCGACAGGACCTTAGGTGTGAGCGTTTTCCGGCCGTGTAGGACAAGATTTCAAAAGGTGGCCCTATAACCCACAATAGAGGCAGAGCCCCTCCCTCCTCCTAAAGGCCCTCTCCACCGCGGAGAGACGCGTGAATCCCAGCTGCATCGGCTCAGCAGTACCTGGTGACTTGGGACCAGGAGGCATGGGAGGAGAGGGAGGCATGGTTGGGAACAAACACGTAGGAGACAATGGAACAGGAGGCTTCCGCAAGCGCTCCTTGAAAGAGGGCCTCTCTCTGAGTCTGATGTCAATTAGGATAATGCAACAGTTTAGAAGAAATGTTAACTGGCACTACACACATATGCTAAGTAAGGAAAAAAATCTGTAACACAGATTCCGGTGCTGTCCCTTTAAAGTGAATATTAACAAAGGAGAGACAGAAAAGACAGGGGCTTAAATAGCACTCATCCTTACTAGATAATAGTAATGGTAAATATAAAAATTATATACTTTAATATTAAAGGTTAAAATAGGGTAAAACACCCCTAATATATCCTAAACCCACTACCATAGAAAACAATTAGCAAAAAATTAAAACCAAACTAACAGTCACTTTTCTGTTTCCTGGCCGATAGCGGGAAACGTCGGCATCAGGTGGCTGAAGTGACTGTATAGTATGGAGTAAAGTAATCTTAAAACAAACGTGTTTCGGCTAATCCATAGCCTTTCTCAATGCTGTACTTTACAATGTCAAAATGTTTAAGCCGAAGCTCAAGCGTGTGTGGCCTTATATACCGGTTAGTAACTTAACGACCAGCCAATCAGGAGTGTCTAGAGGGAAACGCCTACGTATTGTCCAATCGTAGTGTGACACTAGAAACGTCTTCTGTTTTGGCTGCTATGTGTGGTTAAAGAGTATACCTTCGGTCATAACATACACGCTCATTGGGTGACTTGAAAAAGATAGCTCAGAAGCCCAACTTTATGGCAACAACACAACGATCACATTGTAACTTCTGGGTAACAGAACTTATGTACCAAAAAGAACGAACGAATTTCAATGAACCACTATTATGTAACATAGCAATATTTAGTAAATAGATTCGTCACGATCGTGTTCCGCACAATACCCCGGTGTGACTATCCCAACAGAAAAAAGACCAATCCAAACACAGTGATCAATCAATACACACTGATAATATCCCCAGGATAATATCCCAAATCGGAATTACGTGTTTGATTCCTGAGTACTTTATATTTTTATAAGTGTGGCATATTGTGTGTGCGAATTTGAATTGGGTTTCAGGTTAGATGGTAAATATTAAGACTGTAATCGTATACATATGCAATAGTGTCAGTATACAACCTTATAACTTCTTTCAGTGATTATAAACCTGAATTCAAATTAAAATGGGAAAGTGCTCTAACTGAATGTTCACTTAAATTGATGGGGTATTTAACAGAACATGAACTAGACAAGCTAAATGAGATTAATGAGGGAATATCGAAATTATGTGATGAACTCAAACAATATGAATGTAATGAGGAATTTCAAAAGTCTTATAATAAAACTAAGGGAGAGGTTGAGAAATTTGCACGTTATATCTCTGAAAGAAAAGAACGCAAAATTGACAGAGATCTCAATGACTATTCCTCAGATACAATATATACATGGGGTCAGAACAAAACAGCGAGTCTAGATATAGACAATTCTGATAAAGAAGGAGATAGCACTGATGCAGAAATATCTGATGGTGAAACTCTACCCAAAACCATCCTAAAAAATAGAATTATACCTCATAAAGTGAACAATACAAACATCCCTTTAGGCATAGAACACGAAGGGGCCGCAAGCACAAAACCCAGAACCAGGAGACAAGTCAGGTTCAATTACAAACCACAACACAAGAAGAAGTAGAGAGCCCTGAATTAAATATTATCAACCTTTCCAATTTAACTCTTACTAATGATCAGATATCAGTCCTTAAAAGAGGCCTGTCGTTTATACCCACACGTGTATTGATTGATCACTGTGTTTGGATTGGTCTTTTTTCTGTTGGGATAGTCACACCGGGGTATTGTGCGGAACACGATCGTGACGAATCTATTTACTAAATATTGCTATGTTACATAATAGTGGTTCATTGAAATTCGTTCGTTCTTTTTGGTACATAAGTTCTGTTACCCAGAAGTTACAATGTGATCGTTGTGTTGTTGCCATAAAGTTGGGCTTCTGAGCTATCTTTTTCAAGTCACCCAATGAGCGTGTATGTTATGACCGAAGGTATACTCTTTAACCACACATAGCAGCCAAAACAGAAGACGTTTCTAGTGTCACACTACGATTGGACAATACGTAGGCGTTTCCCTCTAGACACTCCTGATTGGCTGGTCGTTAAGTTACTAACCGGTATATAAGGCCACACACGCTTGAGCTTCGGCTTAAACATTTTGACATTGTAAAGTACAGCATTGAGAAAGGCTATGGATTAGCCGAAACGCGTTTGTTTTAAGATTACTTTACTCCATACTATACAGTCACTTCAGCCACCTGATGCCGACGTTTCCCGCTATCGGCCAGGAAACAGAAAAGTGACTGTTAGTTTGGTTTTAATTTTTTGCTAATTGTTTTCTATGGTAGTGGGTTTAGGATATATTAGGGGTGTTTTACCCTATTTTAACCTTTAATATTAAAGTATATAATTTTTATATTTACCATTACTATTATCTAGTAAGGATGAGTGCTATTTAAGCCCCTGTCTTTTCTGTCTCTCCTTTGTTAATATTCACTTTAAAGGGACAGCACCGGAATCTGTGTTACAGATTTTTTTCCTTACTTAGCATATGTGTGTAGTGCCAGTTAACATTTCTTCTAAACTGTTGCATTATCGATGTGAGAATTGCACTCACATTTTTCTTATTTAACTTGAGCACACACATAAATAACTCCTAACTATGGCCTCTTTTGATCTAGGAGCAGAAATGCTACAATGGACTAATGATATAACCAATCTTACTTCAGAGTTAAAAAACAAAAGTACTATTGAAAATAATAACATCATGGAATGGTTTGATTCTCTAAAAGATCTAAAGAAATTTAGAAGGAAACAAATTAAAAAACAGTGGAATATAGGAATGTACAATTTTTATAAAGACAACAATGTCATTCCTAGAGGTCTAAGATTGAAATTGTTTCCTTCTTTCAGTGATTATAAACCTGAATTCAAATTAAAATGGGAAAGTGCTCTAACTGAATGTTCACTTAAATTGATGGGGTATTTAACAGAACATGAACTAGACAAGCTAAATGAGATTAATGAGGGAATATCGAAATTATGTGATGAACTCAAACAATATGAATGTAATGAGGAATTTCAAAAGTCTTATAATAAAACTAAGGGAGAGGTTGAGAAATTTGCACGTTATATCTCTGAAAGAAAAGAACGCAAAATTGACAGAGATCTCAATGACTATTCCTCAGATACAATATATACATGGGGTCAGAACAAAACAGCGAGTCTAGATATAGACAATTCTGATAAAGAAGGAGATAGCACTGATGCAGAAATATCTGATGGTGAAACTCTACCCAAAACCATCCTAAAAAATAGAATTATACCTCATAAAGTGAACAATACAAACATCCCTTTAGGCGTAGAACACGAAGGGGCCGCAAGCACAAAACCCAGAACCAGGAGACAAGTCAGGTTCAATTACAAACCACAACACAAGAAGAAGTAGAGAGCCCTGAATTAAATATTATCAACCTTTCCAATTTAACTCTTACTAATGATCAGATATCAGTCCTTAAAAGAGGCCTGTCGTTTATACCCACACCAAAATTCAACAAATTCGAAGCCATTAAAGATATACACCTTTTTACTCGAAAAATTCTTTTGAAAAAATACTTTAATAACTCTGAATCTAATTCCTTAAATGCCAGTGATCAAGTGGCTATCAATGATTTAATTGCCCTTTTAGATGAAACCATTAGTACTACCTCTGAAGAAGAAAATAGTAGCTGGCGCAAAATCCTCAAAGCAAAATCAAAATTTGTACCCCCTAACACTACGTCACACAATACATTAACCTTCCTCAATTTAGTATGTCAAGATATTTTAGAAATACAAGATAATGATGGAGGCACCAATCAAAACCTGACAAAGGGTGAATGTTTAGCTTTAAAACAACTCAAAGATATGAAAGGAATACAAATAAAAAATAGTGACAAGGGAGGTAACATTGTCATTTGGCCTGATACAATGTATCGTGAGGAAGCATTGCGCCAGCTAAACAATCCTTCAAACTATAAGGCACTTCTGTGTAATCCTACAGATATGTTTTTGAATAGTTATAATACACTTATTCATTCCGCCTTCACTAATGGAATCATTGATCAAAAGGAATTTAAATTTCTAGAAATTAAAGATCCAAAAACAGCCACATTATATTTGCTGCCAAAAATACATAAAGACATGCACAAGCCACCAGGGAGGCCGATAGTGTCTGGGATCGGCTCCCTCACAGAAAAAGCAAGCAAATATGTAGATGCACGTTTAAGATACATTGTAGACTCTTTACCATCTTATACACGAGATACAATGCATCTACTTAACAAAATCAATGAAATCAATATTGAAACTAACTCTGTATTGGTGTCATGTGATGTTGAATCGCTTTACACCAGTATAAAAACACACTGGGGGTGTAAATCGGTATCATACTACTTAAACAAAAACACCAATATGAGTGAGGAGGTTAAAGAATTTCTGCTGAATATGATAGAATTTATATTAACCCACAACTTTTTCGTATTCGATGATAAATTCTATTTGCAGATATGTGGGACGGCCATGGGCACTTCGTGTGCCCCGACATATGCGAATATATATCTGGGCTGGTGGGAAGAAACAGTAGTGTTTAATGAAAATCTAAAACACTTCACTCAACATGTCTCCCACTGGTCCAGATATATAGATGATATTCTATTCATATGGAATGGCCCTGAAAACCTCCTCATAGATTTCATAGATACTCTGAATGATAATCCTTTTGGATTATATTTAACATCTACTATACAAAAATCAAAAGTAGAATTTCTAGATCTTACTATCCACAAGAAAGGCAACTTAATTGAAACTAATGCATATAGAAAACCCACGTCTACTAACAATATACTACATGCAAGCAGTTACCACCATCCTGCCACAATTAAAGGGTTACCCATGGGAGAATATACACGCCTACGTAGAAATTGTAGTACACTAGATAGTTTCAAAAAAGCTGCACACGATCTAAGAAAAAGACTACTTGAAAGAGGCTATTCTAGAAAATCATTGGCTAAAGCCTATAACAGAGCACTGCTAAAGGATAGGAGAGAGTTATTAACCCCGAAAGTTAAAGAGAATAATACTCCCCTGCGATGTATCACTACATATTCCACACAAAGTGACCAAATTACCAACATTTTAAAACAGCATTGGCATGTCCTTACCAGAGACGAACTATTGAAACCATTGCTACCAGATAGACCTCTATTAACGTATAGGCGAGCTAGCAATATCAAAGATACACTCATAACAAGCCATTATGACAGAAATGCTAAAAAATCACCTATTTATGAAGGCTCTATCACGTGTGGGCATTGCTCAGTATGCCAGCATATGGTTAAAAAACAAACAATAGTCGATAGATTTGGGAATACGTGTAAAATCAGACAACATATCAACTGCCAGAGTACTAATGTCATCTATTGTATCTCTTGTAGCTGTAATTTATTTTATGTTGGTATGACAACAAGAAGTATGGGAACACGTATTACAGAACATCTCAGTAATATAAGGACTGCCCAGAGGGATGTGGATAAACATAAACAAATAACAAGTGTCGCAAGACACTTTCTACATGCCCATAATGGGAAGACCAATGCTTTAAGATGTTGGGGCTTGGAACGACTCAAGCCTGGAATAAGAGGGGGAAGTACTGAGAATAAATCATTACAGATGGAAACCAAGTGGGTTTTTAATCTGAATACCGTCATACCCAATGGTATGAATGAGTATAATAATTATTGGGTGTATATCTAAATTGGGTGACACTAAGATAACCATTTGCCCATTCTGAATTATGGCAACCTAGTCCACTATGGGTATGCTTGTATCTTTTTGATAGAAAACCCATAATGACAACACATAATGCATATGTCAGTCACAACTCACTATATATACTTTTTAAAAAAACGGAATTTATGATCATAGCAAACATATACCTTATTTTCCCACATACATACATAGTCTATTGAAGGTAAATGTAATAATTTTAATATTGCCATGATTGAACCATTATTACTTATATAGTTATGAGGAGAATTGTGAGCATACATTCTTTCATATGACTGTATAAAGCAGGAAACAATTTGTTTAGCTTTGATCAATATTCTATTACAAATAAGTTATAAGGTTGTATACTGACACTATTGCATATGTATACGATTACAGTCTTAATATTTACCATCTAACCTGAAACCCAATTCAAATTCGCACACACAATATGCCACACTTATAAAAATATAAAGTACTCAGGAATCAAACACGTAATTCCGATTTGGGATATTATCCTGGGGATATTATCAGTGTGTATTGATTGATCACTGTGTTTGGATTGGTCTTTTTTCTGTTGGGATAGTCACACCGGGGTATTGTGCGGAACACGATCGTGACGAATCTATTTACTAAATATTGCTATGTTACATAATAGTGGTTCATTGAAATTCGTTCGTTCTTTTTGGTACATAAGTTCTGTTACCCAGAAGTTACAATGTGATCGTTGTGTTGTTGCCATAAAGTTGGGCTTCTGAGCTATCTTTTTCAAGTCACCCAATGAGCGTGTATGTTATGACCGAAGGTATACTCTTTAACCACACATAGCAGCCAAAACAGAAGACGTTTCTAGTGTCACACTACGATTGGACAATACGTAGGCGTTTCCCTCTAGACACTCCTGATTGGCTGGTCGTTAAGTTACTAACCGGTATATAAGGCCACACACGCTTGAGCTTCGGCTTAAACATTTTGACATTGTAAAGTACAGCATTGAGAAAGGCTATGGATTAGCCGAAACGCGTTTGTTTTAAGATTACTTTACTCCATACTATACAGTCACTTCAGCCACCTGATGCCGACGTTTCCCGCTATCGGCCAGGAAACAGAAAAGTGACTGTTAGTTTGGTTTTAATTTTTTGCTAATTGTTTTCTATGGTAGTGGGTTTAGGATATATTAGGGGTGTTTTACCCTATTTTAACCTTTAATATTAAAGTATATAATTTTTATATTTACCATTACTATTATCTAGTAAGGATGAGTGCTATTTAAGCCCCTGTCTTTTCTGTCTCTCCTTTGTCAATTAGGATAAAAAAGACACCAATGCCTCGAGATCCTCTGGTAAATCTCTGGCAGCAACTTCGTCTTTGATCGCATCAGAGAGCCCATGACAGAAGGCGGCAACAAGGGCTTCATTGTTCCAACCTACCTCTGCGGCAAGTGTACGGAACTCAATAGCATACTGAGCAACAGATCTTGTACCTTGCTGAATGGACATGAGTCGTTTAGCAGCAGAGGAGGAGCGAGCCAGAACATCGAATACCCTTCGAAAGGAGGCCACAAATTCAGGGTAATTTGAAATCACAGGTTTATTAGTCTCCCACAAGGAATTAGCCCAGGCAAGAGCTGTGTCAGAGAGTAACGAGATGAGAAATCCCACCTTAGCTCTGTCATAGGGAAACGCCTGAGGTAACATCTCAAACTAAATGCCCACCTGGTTCAAAAACTGTCAGGGTGCCAGGAATCAGACTGAGACGAGAAGTACAAAAATAATCACACCTTTATTAATAGAAAAAATTATAAAAAGTCCACAAGTCAAATAACAAAGCCAGGAGTCAAAACCAGAGCTGGTAGTCAGACGAGCCGAGTCAGGAGCCAAAGCGAATAGTCAGATGAGCTGGAATCAGGAACAAGGAAAACAGCAGAGTCAGGAACAAGCCAGGGATCAGGAAGCAGAAAGGACGTCAGGCAGCCAGGTAAAACACAGGAGCTCTCACAAACAGGTCTGAGACAACGCAAGGGCAAAGCATACTGAACAGAGGGCCTTTAAATAATAAGTGATGACATCACAATTCTGAGACCGCATCCTGTCTCACATAGATGATGCACAACAGTCTGGCCATAAAAGGAAGTGCAGGCAATGAGCAGCATCCCCCACAATGCACCAAGTCAGGAAGAGAGGTGAGTAAAATGGCTGCCAGCAGCACATGGCAAACACAACAGGGAAAAAAACCTGACACTGAGAGAGAGGAGAGAGGGTAAACAGAAGATATGGCCTGAGAGAGAGGAGAGAGGGTAAAGAGAAGATATGGCCTGAGAGAGAGGAGAGAGGGTAAAAAGAAGATATGGCCTGAGAGAGAGGAGAGAGGGTAAAGAGGAGATATGGCCTGAGAGAGAGGAGAGAGGGTAAAGAGAAGATATGGCCTGAGAGAGAGGAGGGAGGGTAAAAAGAAGATATGGCCTCAGAGAGAGGAGAGAGGGTAAAGAGAAGCTATGGCCTGAGAGAGAGGGTAATGAGAATATATGGCCTGAGAGAGAAGGGAGAGGGTAAAAAGAAGATATGGCCTGAGAGAGATGAGAGAGAGTAAAGAGAAGATATGGCCTGAGAGAGAGGAGAGAGAGTAAAGAGAAGATATGGCCTGAGAGAGAGGAGAGAGGGTAAAGAGAAGATATGGCCTGAGAGAGAGGAGAGAGGGTAAAGAGAAGATATGGCATGAGAGAGAATGGAGAGGGTAAAAAGAAGATATGGCCTGAGAGAGAGGAGAGAGGGTAAAGAGAAGATATGGCCTGAGAGAGAGGAGAGAGGGTAAAGAGAAGATATGGCCTGAGAGAGAGGAGGGAGGGTAAAGACAAGATATGGCCTGAGAGAGAAGGGAGAGGGTAAAGAGAAAACATGGCCTGAGAGAGAGGAGAGAGGGTAAAGAGAAGATATGGCCTGAGAGAGAGGAGAGAGGGTAAAGAGAAGATATGGCCTGAGAGAGAAGGGAGAGGGTAAAGAGAAAATATGGCCTGAGAGAGAGGAGAGAGGGTAAAGAGAAGATAAGGCCTGAGAGAGAGGAGAGAGGGTAAAGAGAAGATATGGCCTGAGAGAGAGGAGAGAGGGTAAACAGAAGATATGGCCTGAGAGATAGGAGAGAGGGTAAAAAAGATATGGCCTGAGAGAGAGGAGAGAGGGTAAAGAGAAGATATGGCCTGAGAGAGAAGGGAGAGGGTAAAAAGAAGATATGGCCTGAGAGATAGGAGAGAGGGTAAAAAAGATATGGCCTGAGAGAGAGGAGAGAGGGTAAAGAGAAGATATGGCCTGAGAGAGAAGGGAGAGGGTAAAAAGAAGATATGGCCTGAGAGAGAAGGGAGAGGGTAAAAAGAAGATATGGCCTGAGAGAGAGGAGAGAGGGTAAAGAGAAGATATGGCCTGAGAGAGAGGAGAGAGGGTAAAGAGAAGATATGGCCTGAGAGAGATGAGAGAGGGTAAAGAGGAGATATGGCATGAGAGAGAAGGGAGAGGGTAAAAAGAAGATATGGCCTGAGAGAGGGTAAAGAGAAGATATGGCCTGAGAGAGAGGAGAGAGGGTAAAAAGAAGATATGGCCTGAGAGAGAGGAGAGAGGGTAAAGAGAAGATATGGCCTGAGAGAGAAGGGAGAGGGTAAAGAGAAGATATGGCCTGAGAGAGAGGAGAGAGGGTAAAGAGAAGATATGGCCTGAGAGAGAAGGGAGAGGGTAAAGAGAAGATATGGCCTGAGAGAGAGGAGAGAGGGTAAAGAGGAGATATGGCCTGAGAGAGAAGGGAGAGGGTAAAAAGAGAGACTGAAGAGAGGAGGGAGTGGAGAAAGATAGATAAGAGATTATTATTATATAAAAAAATCCCCTGGTCTGCTATGACCTCGCATTAATGTCAACACACTCTGCTTGCTTTCTCTCAGTTCAACAATTTCCTTTTTCTGTCCAGCTGTTGTCTTCCCCAGAACCCTAGCTGATCTTGCTAACTGCTATGCACTTATTTTTTGTTAATTTATGTAGTATTATTTAATTTATGTTAGAAAACAAAAATAATATAAAAAAAAGACTGCACAATAAGGTGTTTCACATTGGCTAGACATATGCAAGGAGCCCCCCTTATTGTGCAGTCATTTTTTTATATTCGCCACTCACAACTTTTGATCCCACCCATTACCCCGTTTTGGTTTAAATTATTTTATGAATCAGAACAAGTAGATTGGGCTCCTGCTTTAGTCCCTTGGACAAGTAGTTTTTTAAAAATATCATACCACTGACAATTTTGTGTTTAACTCTTGCAAATAGATTAATCATTTATGTTTAAATCTTTTTTATTAAAGGTATACTGAATACAGCGAGTATTAACACATCAATGGAGTAGCCAGTTTGCAGATGGCTTAACAATCAGGGCAAAGTGCTTAAGACAGGCTTGTTATATAACATGAGTTCCTTATAGTTTTCTTTTTTGTAAAAGCTTCAACTTGCTTCATCATCAAGAACTATACTGTTGTTCATTATCTTCATGTCAACTAGTTTCTAAAAACAGGTTAAACCCTACCTTCTTTCGGATTCCTGAAGGCACCCAGATGTGATATCTTTTGCATACCATTTTTCATGAGAGTATAACAGTAACTCCTAGATAAACTCTAAAACATTAACCAATTAAAATGAAAGGAAAGAAAACCTAATTTGCTTTCTTTAGTATCTCTCTAGATCTCTTGGTAACCAGTTCAGGCAAAAAAAAAAGAAAACATAAAGAAGAAAAAAGTAAAAAAGGATTGCCGAGAGTCTCTCCCCTACCTCCCACCACAGGTCAATAATTAAGTCTCCTCTTTTCATCTAAAAAACAGATCTAAATCTCAGTAGTTGATGTCCTATTCAATGTCCAGTAGAACCAGACCTTCTCAAACTGTGTCTGTGTATCCATCACCTGTGATGCAGATTCGTACATTGGGTATGTTAGGGAAATTCTATTGTATATTTCCTCCCAAGGAGGGGCTGAGGTTTTCCAGTATTTTGCAATACAGGTTCTAGTGACTGTGCAAATGATTCTAATAAATGTATTTATCTGTTTGTTGAACTGTGGTAGAGGTTCATGTAACAGAGCCTGAATCGGGGTTAACTGAATATGTTCCTCCAGGACAGAGCTAAGCAGACTGGATGTTTTAGTCCAAGTTTCTTGTATTGTCTGGCATTCCCACCACATATGACAATATGAGCCTATTTCCCCGCATCCCCTATAACAATATATATTATGACTAGATGACATGTGGGCAGTTTTAACCGGGGTCAAGTACCATCTAAACATGGTCTTGATTGTGTTCTCTCTCATGTCTGCACTTAATAGTCCCTTACAAGCTGAGTTAATCATGTCATCCCACCATTCTTTATCTTTGTTCATATTCAAATCTCTCTCCCAGTTCAGGAGCATCTTGGATTTAAGTGAGTTACTGGATGCCTGGATCTGTATGTACAATTTGGAGATGGCCCCCTTCCGTCTATGTGTGGAATTAAGCAGTCTCTCTAGTGCAGTGGATATATTAGGCTGAAGGTCTCTAGTGTATTCTTGAATTGCCGAATTGACTCGCAGATACTGGAACCATTGTAGTTGCACTGTATCTAATTGGGTCTGAATCTGGTTGAATGTCTTAGTTTTCCTACCATCCATCCAATCTGCAACCCTATATAGGCCCTTATTGGCCCGTTTATCTAATGTATGTTGTAAGTCTTTAGGAAGTAGGTATGTGATTGGGCAGACTAGTGTTTGGTTGGATAATAGGTTTTGTCTTTTGGTCAAGAAAGACGACATTTGAATAGTGTGCGTTGTGACTTGTAGGCCTGGTTTGTCTGTAAGTTCCCTCGTAATGTGTTTATTCCATAGACTATCATCAGGGTAGGTTGAGTCTCTAAGTTTGGCTTCCAGGTTAGGCCATATGATCCCATTGAATCTCCCTCCCATTATTGTCGTCTGGGCCAGCCTTGCTGCTCTGTAATATTCTATTATATTGGGGGCTCCTATTCCTCCCAACCCACAGTGTTTTGTAATGAGCGCGGTTGTTATTTGAGCTATTTTGTTCCCTCTAATGAAGGCTATTAAGTCTCTTTGTAGTTTTTTTAAATCATTTATCGGTACTTTTATAGGGAGGGTCCTGAATAAATATAGTATCCTGGGTAGAATTGACATTTTGACTGATGCTAGTCTGCCTAACCACGAGAAAGTGTGTTTCTTCCAATTGCGTATGTCTTTCCCAATCTCTTTGTATATAGGTTCATAATTATATTTATATAGTTGGTTGATCTGTGGTGTTAGGTATATTCCCAAGTATTTAAGTGAGTGAGTGGCCCATTTTATTTCGAAGTTAATTTCTATGGATTTCTTGGTATGTTGAGGAAGCCCTAGAGACAGTGCTTCGCATTTATCGAGGTTAATTTTATACCCTGAAATTTGGGAGAATTGATCCAAGAGTTTGTATAAGTTGGGTAATGATGTAAGGGGTTTGGATAGTGTTAGAAGGATATCATCCGCAAAGAGTGTCAACTTGTATTCTTGATCTTTGATTTTCACACCTGTAATGTCTGTTGCCATTCTAATTTTAGCTGCAAGGGGCTCTATACAAATTGCAAAAAGGAGAGGGGAAAGCGGGCACCCCTGTCTCGTGCCATTTAATATAGGGAAAATCTTAGGTTTATATCCTGAGACAGATACTTGGGCAGTAGGGTTTGAATAAATTGTGTCTAGGGCTTTAACGAAGGCACCCCCGAATCCCATATAGCGCAGCACAGCCGACATGTACCTCCAGTCTACTCTATCGAATGCCTTCTCCGCATCCAACGAAAGGAGCAGAGAAGGCATCCGAGTCCCCCCTGCATAATCTATGATGTTCAGCAACCATCGTACGTTGTCCGGTGCTTCTCTGTCTTTTACAAACCCAACTTGATCCGGGTGGATCAGTTTTGGGAGAATATGTTTTAGTCTATTGGCTAGAATTTTTGTCAGGATTTTCAGATCCTGGTTGATAAGCGATATAGGATGGTAGTTTGCACATATCTTATGATTTTTGCCAGGTTTGGGGATCACTATTATTTTTGCTTGTAACATATCTTTCGGTATACTATGTCCCTCTAGAATAAAATTACAAAAATCCGTAAGGTGTGGAACTAATATTTCTTTAAATGTTTTATAGTATTCCCCTGCAAACCCATCCGGCCCTGCTGCCTTCCCCATATTGAGGTCCTTAATGACCGACAAGACTTCTGCACTCGTGATTGGGGCATTCAGTGTATCATTGTCCTCTTTTGTGAGTGTATGTAAATCAGTATCCTTCAGAAATTTCGTCGTTTGCTGCTCTAGGGTGTTGGAGTACGTTACTTTATTGCCGTCATACAGATTTCCGTAAAAATCTGCAAACGTGTCTGCTATGTGCTGTGGATGGGACACGGAGGCGCCATTTGCCAGTAAAATAGAGGGGATAATAGACTCCTTGCATCTTTCTCTTAGTTTATTTGCTAAGAATTTGTCAGGTTTGTTCCCATGGATGTAATATTGTGTATTCAATCTCTGGATTGCTCTAATGGAATGATTATTTAATGTGTTAGCCAAATTGTCTTTCTTAACTGTGAGGGTAGATACAACTTCCTTCTTCTGAGTAAGTTTGTGTTGTTTCTCTAGGTCAGATATTTCTTTGTGTAATTGTGTTAGTTGTGCTTTGTGTTGTTTATTCCTGATGGATTTGTCCTGGATGAGTAATCCTCGCATATACGTTTTATGTGCCGCCCAAGGGGATATTGTGTTGGATGTAGAACCTTTATTGATTTCCCAAAAGTCAGTTAGTGATTTGATGAATTTATCTTTATGTATGGGATTTTTTTAATTTGATGGATCGAAAGTCCAGGTTCTAGCTCTCTGAGTGTCAACAAATCCTTCCAAGTGTAGGGATAGTATAGAATGGTCCGACCACACGCACGTATGAATTGTCGATGTCTGGAGGAATGGTTGTAAAATCTGGCTAATATAGACATAGTGTCCTAGAGGCGCTCTTTGTTGCTCACAGTTACTACGGCTTGTTATTTTGGTCTAACTATTGCTACAATAGCCTATGATAGTGATTTATAAGCTGACTGCAGACTCTATATATTATCTAGAGTCCAACAAGATTGGCTCTTAGTGCACAATGTGTACTTTACATTATATAGAGATACCGCTATCCTAATATTGGGCATAATATTGAGCATAAAGTGAATATAGTTATTGTTTGAAACTACCGAATATATTTAGTATACAGAAGAATTTATGATTAGTTTCTGTGTTACACAGTGACAATTGGTAACACACTGTATCTATCTATGAACGTATACAAGCCATTTAGAGTGAATTTGGAGCAGTTTTAAGAATATAAGCATACCGTATGATATGAAAAGCCACTGAGTGATTTGTGGTATGAATGTGATAACAAGATACAGGGCAATTATTTAGAAATCGGCTGACTGGGTTCAATCCCAGCAGTACGCAGGCAGGAGGACGCCTTTGAGCGCATAGTCTGTATGGTCTGTGTGATACCTATTCCTGTATGCTCATTTCATTCTATATTCTGTGTTGCAGCAATTCAGCCTCTAGGGCACACAGCCCATTTTAATGTTTTTAAATTTGTTGGATCATTTAACAATGAATATTTAGGAGTGGATGGTGATTACCCACTTCCTAATTTGATCCATTTTGATATTTTTGTTCGTTACTTCATATTTGTTAAATAAAGTGTTTATTTTTAACCCCTTTTCATATTAATTTACTAGTGCCTAATTCAGCACTTGGCTTCAATGCCAAAATCCCTTAATTTTTCTAACACATCCATAATATAGACATAGTCTAGTCTTGTGTACTGTTTGTGGGCTGCCGAATAGAAAGTCGTGTCTGTTGTATCTCCGTATAGCATGAACCATGAGTCAAATAGTGCATGTGGAGCTAAGTGTTCTTGAATAGAGTTCACTATTTTGTTATGTCTAATTCGTTTAGCTGTAAGTTTAATTTTGGCTTCTATAAATTTGGTCATGGTAATATTGAAATCTCCCGCCAATATAACTTTATGTTGGGACCCGTTAGTGAGCAGGTTGGAGACATGGCTGAAAAAAGAATGTTGGTTGTCATTTGGTGCATATATGTTACATAGAATGATGTTAGTCTCATCGAACTGGCCTTTAATTATGAGATATCGTCCTTCTTTATCCGCAATAGTGGATTCGTGTTTGAAAGCTAAATTTGTGTGGATGAGGATCAACACCCCTCTTTTTTTAGTTTTGGTGGTTGCGTGAAAGTGTTGTGTGAAGTTTCTAGCCCAATATTTTGGGATTATATCTTTAGTAAAATGAGTTTCCTGAAGAAAATAATATTGGCCCCTAAGTGGTGGTATTGGGACATAGCTGTACGTCTTTTAACATTGGAATTTAAACCTCTCACAATGTGAGATATAAGGTGTATTCTTGGGATCATGACGTTAGTGTATTGTGGTGCACAATCATTGACAGCCTAAAAACATAGACCTTTGATACATACAGCCCTGGGAGGTTGGGTGGTTCCACCAAGAGGGTAGTTATGTGTTGTTCTGACCTGAGGGGGAGAGAATTCCCAGCATCCTTAAAAAAGATAGAGAATGTTAATAAAACAGTACTAATAAAAAACAAACATTGAAAACAAAAAATATAATAACAGAGTTTACACCCTAGCTAGTAGGTAGATGTACATTAGTCCTAATAACAGTTCAGGGCTAGATATTGGAGCTGAGTAATAACAAAGGGTATATGGTTAGCTAAAGTGTCAGCAGCTTATAAACCATTCTATCCTAACTGAACATATATTCTAAACAAGAACTAACTGTTGTCAACTTTCTTCCTCATATTAAAGGAAGTAAACTATTAGCTTTGTCTCATTTCAACAGGTGCAGAGTTAACATTTCTGTCATAGGTGCTCCTTCCAGAGAGCATCTGATATTGTCAGGGATAGGCAAGGTGTCCGTAGAGGGACACTGGTGTCCGTGACTGGCCCTTGCAATGTCCGCCGCCCATTTTGCTGTGGGGAGGGAGGAGTGAGACAGATGAATACTGGTCCTGACTCCTCCTTAACACATGCGGCACTACGTTTTGCATGGTTGGGGCCACTCCCACATGATGCCGCTTAGTACCAGAAAATGACTGAGTGAGACAGAGAGGGAGGGAAGATTCAAGAAGCAAGCTGCCACTGTGTCCCTGGAGCTTTATATGCAAAGGTAAAGCACTTTAACCAGCACCTGAGGTTTATTATAAGTAGTATTTAAATAGAAAGAAAAGATATAGTAAGGTTGTGAATCATAACCTTAGTATATCTTTTCTTTCTGATTAAATAATAGGAAAGGGCAAATATTTAGTGAGAATAAAATTAGTGGCTTGTCAAGAGACTGCTAGCAATATTGGGTGATAAGTTATGGAATAAATAAAGCCTGAGTGAAATACTGGATGTGTATCTTCTGCATCTATATAATAAAATTCAGCACTATAAAATAATAGTTTTTATTGTAAATGTACCTTAGTGTCCTTCACTAAAGGTGTTTACTTTAGAAAATGTCCGCCACAGCCTTGGCTCGTTCCTATCCCTGGATATTGTAGACATTCAGATGATGGCTTTGATGGGGGGCTTCCCTCCCCATGTGGTGTCATGAGAGTAGAGAGCAAGGAACAACTTCTCTTGTATCAGAATTGTATCATTTCTTTGCTCATTTGTGGTTTACTTTTGTCCATCTTGTTTGTCCAGAGGTCCCTGGCACCGGATGTGGCTTGTCTTCAGTTGGTATCATCGGGTTTCCATCCCCAATAATTTGCAGGTAGAGGAAATATCTTCAATATCATGGACTGTGATGGTTTTGTTATCCTTGAGGATATGTAGGGCGAAGGGGAAGCCCCATCTGTATTTAATTTGTTTTTTTTGCGTAGAAGAGAGGTTAAGGGGCGTAAGGAGCTTCTTCTTTGAAGAGTCCTGAGGCTGAGGTCTTGGAAGAATTCTATGATACTTCCTTGAAATTTGTAGGTTGGCTTATTTCTGGAGGCCTGCATAAGTTTTTCTTTATCTGGAAGAATGATAGTTTTATAATGACATCCCTAGGGGGTGATTCTCCTTTAGGTCTTGCTTTTAGCGCTCTATGGGCTCTTTCAATAGCAAACTCAGATTCTTCCGTCTCCCCTGTAATATTTCTGAATACGTGTTGCAGATATGTGAGGAGATCAGGGTTGGTAATTGTTTCTGGGATTCCCTTTAGTCTGATATTATTTCTGTGTGACCTATTTTCTAGGTCGTCGACCTTGTCTTGCAGATCATTGATGGTTTGTTGTTGTGACTGCAAAGCCCGAGAAGAAGCTTCCATTTCGTCTGCTACTGTCTCTCTGTGTTCTTCTAGAACTTCCAATCTACCTCCTAGGTCCGCTAAATCGGCCCGAATTTCTGTAAGGCTAGATGTGACAGCTGTATGCATCGAATCTATTTTCCCCCATAGCTTTTCGAAGTTTGCCGCAATGTCCTGTTTTGAGACCAGATCTTTGAGGTCTGCTTTTGTTACTGGGGATGTCTCACTAAGAGGAGAGGGATCTATTTCTGTATCTGAGTCCCTTTCCATTGCCATTGTTGCTGGCTCCGTTGATTTGGTGTGGCACGAGGGCTTGAAGAAAGTGCTCACGTTTGATGGTTTATTTGTTTTATCTCCCTTAACAGGTTTTTTAACTGACATATTAGCTGCTAGCTGTCAAAAGTGTGGGTTGTATCTTGCAGAGGAGCAAATAATTGTGCGGGGTCCTCAGACTGGGAATATTATTCTATTGTTGCATATCAACTCTGCTAGTCAGGTGAAAAAAAAATGCCTCAGATTAGATGGGAGAGATAGAGCTGTCTGTTTGCATGCTTATAATGAGGTGTAGTTAACTTCCAGTGTCCCTTATTTATTGCTGCGTGGGCATATATAGCATGGGTTATACTGCCTTTATCGGTTCTCCCATTATAACTGTATTCTCACATCTATTTGATGTAAGCTTTTCTTAGTAATCATCTGACTAGAGGTGGCCTCAGTTCTTTTCTATATTATAGAAAATAACACATCTCTATATTGTTGCTTTCATATTGTTGTGCCCCAAATGGCCCCGTCTAATGTCTCTGTGTTTTGCATATCCCCTTCAGAGCGTGTAAAAGAATGCAGTCTGTAATATTTACTCTCTTTCTCTATTGCTGCTTTTCTCGTAATGTTTTGCAGTGTGAAGAGACAAAAAGAGGCACAACTGTTCCAGTAGGATGATCTCCCTCTCCCGCTGTTAGCAATAATCTAGTTGTTTAAGACTTCACTAGGCCGGTATGTAATACTTATGGCTGCCGCCTACCTGTGTGGCGATGAAGGATCCGATCGGTCCGGGTAGCTAGCCCACATACAGCCGTTGTGTCTGCTCTTTCTCAGTGTGCCTCACAACCAGCTTCTCTCAGGCGATTGTATGCGGTTACCGTCTGTTCAGCATGCCATTGTTTCTGCAGCGCCGCGTCTGTTTTCGGCGCGAACGCTCGGCACGCTTGGAAGTCCTCACTGCAGGTCCGGTTTCTCACATCGGCTATTCAACTTGTAGCCCTGGTGACTTGGGACCAGGAGGCATGGGAGGAGAGGGAGGCATGGTTGGGAACAAACACGTAGGAGACAATGGAACAGGAGGCTTCCGCAAGCGCTCCTTGAAAGAGGGCCTCTCTCTGAGTCTGATGTCAATTAGGATAATGCAACAGTTTAGAAGAAATGTTAACTGGCACTACACACATATGCTAAGTAAGGAAAAAAATCTGTAACACAGATTCCGGTGCTGTCCCTTTAAAGTGAATATTAACAAAGGAGAGACAGAAAAGACAGGGGCTTAAATAGCACTCATCCTTTTTTCTGTTGGGATAGTCACACCGGGGTATTGTGCGGAACACGATCGTGACGAATCTATTTACTAAATATTGCTATGTTACATAATAGTGGTTCGTTGAAATTCGTTCGTTCTTTTTGGTACATAAGTTCTGTTACCCAGAAGTTACAATGTGATCGTTGTGTTGTTGCCATAAAGTTGGGCTTCTGAGCTATCTTTTTCAAGTCACCCAATGAGCGTGTATGTTATGACCGAAGGTATACTCTTTAACCACACATAGCAGCCAAAACAGAAGACGTTTCTAGTGTCACACTACGATTGGACAATACGTAGGCGTTTCCCTCTAGACACTCCTGATTGGCTGGTCGTTAAGTTACTAACCGGTATATAAGGCCACACACGCTTGAGCTTCGGCTTAAACATTTTGACATTGTAAAGTACAGCATTGAGAAAGGCTATGGATTAGCCGAAACGCGTTTGTTTTAAGATTACTTTACTCCATACTATACAGTCACTTCAGCCACCTGATGCCGACGTTTCCCGCTATCGGCCAGGAAACAGAAAAGTGACTGTTAGTTTGGTTTTAATTTTTTGCTAATTGTTTTCTATGGTAGTGGGTTTAGGATATATTAGGGGTGTTTTACCCTATTTTAACCTTTAATATTAAAGTATATAATTTTTATATTTACCATTACTATTATCTAGTAAGGATGAGTGCTATTTAAGCCCCTGTCTTTTCTGTCTCTCCTTTGTTAATATTCACTTTAAAGGGACAGCACCGGAATCTGTGTTACAGATTTTTTTCCTTACTTAGCATATGTGTGTAGTGCCAGTTAACATTTCTTCTAAACTGTTGCATTATCGATGTGAGAATTGCACTCACATTTTTCTTATTTAACTTGAGCACACACATAAATAACTCCTAACTATGGCCTCTTTTGATCTAGGAGCAGAAATGCTACAATGGACTAATGATATAACCAATCTTACTTCAGAGTTAAAAAACAAAAGTACTATTGAAAATAATAACATCATGGAATGGTTTGATTCTCTAAAAGATCTAAAGAAATTTAGAAGGAAACAAATTAAAAAACAGTGGAATATAGGAATGTACAATTTTTATAAAGACAACAATGTCATTCCTAGAGGTCTAAGATTGAAATTGTTTCCTTCTTTCAGTGATTATAAACCTGAATTCAAATTAAAATGGGAAAGTGCTCTAACTGAATGTTCACTTAAATTGATGGGGTATTTAACAGAACATGAACTAGACAAGCTAAATGAGATTAATGAGGGAATATCGAAATTATGTGATGAACTCAAACAATATGAATGTAATGAGGAATTTCAAAAGTCTTATAATAAAACTAAGGGAGAGGTTGAGAAATTTGCACGTTATATCTCTGAAAGAAAAGAACGCAAAATTGACAGAGATCTCAATGACTATTCCTCAGATACAATATATACATGGGGTCAGAACAAAACAGCGAGTCTAGATATAGACAATTCTGATAAAGAAGGAGATAGCACTGATGCAGAAATATCTGATGGTGAAACTCTACCCAAAACCATCCTAAAAAATAGAATTATACCTCATAAAGTGAACAATACAAACATCCCTTTAGGCGTAGAACACGAAGGGGCCGCAAGCACAAAACCCAGAACCAGGAGACAAGTCAGGTTCAATTACAAACCACAACACAAGAAGAAGTAGAGAGCCCTGAATTAAATATTATCAACCTTTCCAATTTAACTCTTACTAATGATCAGATATCAGTCCTTAAAAGAGGCCTGTCGTTTATACCCACACCAAAATTCAACAAATTCGAAGCCATTAAAGATATACACCTTTTTACTCGAAAAATTCTTTTGAAAAAATACTTTAATAACTCTGAATCTAATTCCTTAAATGCCAGTGATCAAGTGGCTATCAATGATTTAATTGCCCTTTTAGATGAAACCATTAGTACTACCTCTGAAGAAGAAAATAGTAGCTGGCGCAAAATCCTCAAAGCAAAATCAAAATTTGTACCCCCTAACACTACGTCACACAATACATTAACCTTCCTCAATTTAGTATGTCAAGATATTTTAGAAATACAAGATAATGATGGAGGCACCAATCAAAACCTGACAAAGGGTGAATGTTTAGCTTTAAAACAACTCAAAGATATGAAAGGAATACAAATAAAAAATAGTGACAAGGGAGGTAACATTGTCATTTGGCCTGATACAATGTATCGTGAGGAAGCATTGCGCCAGCTAAACAATCCTTCAAACTATAAGGCACTTCTGTGTAATCCTACAGATATGTTTTTGAATAGTTATAATACACTTATTCATTCCGCCTTCACTAATGGAATCATTGATCAAAAGGAATTTAAATTTCTAGAAATTAAAGATCCAAAAACAGCCACATTATATTTGCTGCCAAAAATACATAAAGACATGCACAAGCCACCAGGGAGGCCGATAGTGTCTGGGATCGGCTCCCTCACAGAAAAAGCAAGCAAATATGTAGATGCACGTTTAAGATACATTGTAGACTCTTTACCATCTTATACACGAGATACAATGCATCTACTTAACAAAATCAATGAAATCAATATTGAAACTAACTCTGTATTGGTGTCATGTGATGTTGAATCGCTTTACACCAGTATAAAAACACACTGGGGGTGTAAAGCGGTATCATACTACTTAAACAAAAACACCAATATGAGTGAGGAGGTTAAAGAATTTCTGCTGAATATGATAGAATTTATATTAACCCACAACTTTTTCGTATTCGATGATAAATTCTATTTGCAGATATGTGGGACGGCCATGGGCACTTCGTGTGCCCCGACATATGCGAATATATATCTGGGCTGGTGGGAAGAAACAGTAGTGTTTAATGAAAATCTAAAACACTTCACTCAACATGTCTCCCACTGGTCCAGATATATAGATGATATTCTATTCATATGGAATGGCCCTGAAAACCTCCTCATAGATTTCATAGATACTCTGAATGATAATCCTTTTGGATTATATTTAACATCTACTATACAAAAATCAAAAGTAGAATTTCTAGATCTTACTATCCACAAGAAAGGCAACTTAATTGAAACTAATGCATATAGAAAACCCACGTCTACTAACAATATACTACATGCAAGCAGTTACCACCATCCTGCCACAATTAAAGGGTTACCCATGGGAGAATATACACGCCTACGTAGAAATTGTAGTACACTAGATAGTTTCAAAAAAGCTGCACACGATCTAAGAAAAAGACTACTTGAAAGAGGCTATTCTAGAAAATCATTGGCTAAAGCCTATAACAGAGCACTGCTAAAGGATAGGAGAGAGTTATTAACCCCGAAAGTTAAAGAGAATAATACTCCCCTGCGATGTATCACTACATATTCCACACAAAGTGACCAAATTACCAACATTTTAAAACAGCATTGGCATGTCCTTACCAGAGACGAACTATTGAAACCATTGCTACCAGATAGACCTCTATTAACGTATAGGCGAGCTAGCAATATCAAAGATACACTCATAACAAGCCATTATGACAGAAATGCTAAAAAATCACCTATTTATGAAGGCTCTATCACGTGTGGGCATTGCTCAGTATGCCAGCATATGGTTAAAAAACAAACAATAGTCGATAGATTTGGGAATACGTGTAAAATCAGACAACATATCAACTGCCAGAGTACTAATGTCATCTATTGTATCTCTTGTAGCTGTAATTTATTTTATGTTGGTATGACAACAAGAAGTATGGGAACACGTATTACAGAACATCTCAGTAATATAAGGACTGCCCAGAGGGATGTGGATAAACATAAACAAATAACAAGTGTCGCAAGACACTTTCTACATGCCCATAATGGGAAGACCAATGCTTTAAGATGTTGGGGCTTGGAACGACTCAAGCCTGGAATAAGAGGGGGAAGTACTGAGAATAAATCATTACAGATGGAAACCAAGTGGGTTTTTAATCTGAATACCGTCATACCCAATGGTATGAATGAGTATAATAATTATTGGGTGTATATCTAAATTGGGTGACACTAAGATAACCATTTGCCCATTCTGAATTATGGCAACCTAGTCCACTATGGGTATGCTTGTATCTTTTTGATAGAAAACCCATAATGACAACACATAATGCATATGTCAGTCACAACTCACTATATATACTTTTTAAAAAAACGGAATTTATGATCATAGCAAACATATACCTTATTTTCCCACATACATACATAGTCTATTGAAGGTAAATGTAATAATTTTAATATTGCCATGATTGAACCATTATTACTTATATAGTTATGAGGAGAATTGTGAGCATACATTCTTTCATATGACTGTATAAAGCAGGAAACAATTTGTTTAGCTTTGATCAATATTCTATTACAAATAAGTTATAAGGTTGTATACTGACACTATTGCATATGTATACGATTACAGTCTTAATATTTACCATCTAACCTGAAACCCAATTCAAATTCGCACACACAATATGCCACACTTATAAAAATATAAAGTACTCAGGAATCAAACACGTAATTCCGATTTGGGATATTATCCTGGGGATATTATCAGTGTGTATTGATTGATCACTGTGTTTGGATTGGTCTTTTTTCTGTTGGGATAGTCACACCGGGGTATTGTGCGGAACACGATCGTGACGAATCTATTTACTAAATATTGCTATGTTACATAATAGTGGTTCATTGAAATTCGTTCGTTCTTTTTGGTACATAAGTTCTGTTACCCAGAAGTTACAATGTGATCGTTGTGTTGTTGCCATAAAGTTGGGCTTCTGAGCTATCTTTTTCAAGTCACCCAATGAGCGTGTATGTTATGACCGAAGGTATACTCTTTAACCACACATAGCAGCCAAAACAGAAGACGTTTCTAGTGTCACACTACGATTGGACAATACGTAGGCGTTTCCCTCTAGACACTCCTGATTGGCTGGTCGTTAAGTTACTAACCGGTATATAAGGCCACACACGCTTGAGCTTCGGCTTAAACATTTTGACATTGTAAAGTACAGCATTGAGAAAGGCTATGGATTAGCCGAAACGCGTTTGTTTTAAGATTACTTTACTCCATACTATACAGTCACTTCAGCCACCTGATGCCGACGTTTCCCGCTATCGGCCAGGAAACAGAAAAGTGACTGTTAGTTTGGTTTTAATTTTTTGCTAATTGTTTTCTATGGTAGTGGGTTTAGGATATATTAGGGGTGTTTTACCCTATTTTAACCTTTAATATTAAAGTATATAATTTTTATATTTACCATTACTATTATCTAGTAAGGATGAGTGCTATTTAAGCCCCTGTCTTTTCTGTCTCTCCTTTGTCAATTAGGATAAAAAAGACACCAATGCCTCGAGATCCTCTGGTAAATCTCTGGCAGCAACTTCGTCTTTGATCGCATCAGAGAGCCCATGACAGAAGGCGGCAACAAGGGCTTCATTGTTCCAACCTACCTCTGCGGCAAGTGTACGGAACTCAATAGCATACTGAGCAACAGATCTTGTACCTTGCTGAATGGACATGAGTCGTTTAGCAGCAGAGGAGGAGCGAGCCAGAACATCGAATACCCTTCGAAAGGAGGCCACAAATTCAGGGTAATTTGAAATCACAGGTTTATTAGTCTCCCACAAGGAATTAGCCCAGGCAAGAGCTGTGTCAGAGAGTAACGAGATGAGAAATCCCACCTTAGCTCTGTCATAGGGAAACGCCTGAGGTAACATCTCAAACTAAATGCCCACCTGGTTCAAAAACTGTCAGGGTGCCAGGAATCAGACTGAGACGAGAAGTACAAAAATAATCACACCTTTATTAATAGAAAAAATTATAAAAAGTCCACAAGTCAAATAACAAAGCCAGGAGTCAAAACCAGAGCTGGTAGTCAGACGAGCCGAGTCAGGAGCCAAAGCGAATAGTCAGATGAGCTGGAATCAGGAACAAGGAAAACAGCAGAGTCAGGAACAAGCCAGGGATCAGGAAGCAGAAAGGACGTCAGGCAGCCAGGTAAAACACAGGAGCTCTCACAAACAGGTCTGAGACAACGCAAGGGCAAAGCATACTGAACAGAGGGCCTTTAAATAATAAGTGATGACATCACAATTCTGAGACCGCATCCTGTCTCACATAGATGATGCACAACAGTCTGGCCATAAAAGGAAGTGCAGGCAATGAGCAGCATCCCCCACAATGCACCAAGTCAGGAAGAGAGGTGAGTAAAATGGCTGCCAGCAGCACATGGCAAACACAACAGGGAAAAAAACCTGACACTGAGAGAGAGGAGAGAGGGTAAACAGAAGATATGGCCTGAGAGAGAGGAGAGAGGGTAAAGAGAAGATATGGCCTGAGAGAGAGGAGAGAGGGTAAAAAGAAGATATGGCCTGAGAGAGAGGAGAGAGGGTAAAGAGGAGATATGGCCTGAGAGAGAGGAGAGAGGGTAAAGAGAAGATATGGCCTGAGAGAGAGGAGGGAGGGTAAAAAGAAGATATGGCCTCAGAGAGAGGAGAGAGGGTAAAGAGAAGCTATGGCCTGAGAGAGAGGGTAATGAGAATATATGGCCTGAGAGAGAAGGGAGAGGGTAAAAAGAAGATATGGCCTGAGAGAGATGAGAGAGAGTAAAGAGAAGATATGGCCTGAGAGAGAGGAGAGAGAGTAAAGAGAAGATATGGCCTGAGAGAGAGGAGAGAGGGTAAAGAGAAGATATGGCCTGAGAGAGAGGAGAGAGGGTAAAGAGAAGATATGGCATGAGAGAGAATGGAGAGGGTAAAAAGAAGATATGGCCTGAGAGAGAGGAGAGAGGGTAAAGAGAAGATATGGCCTGAGAGAGAGGAGAGAGGGTAAAGAGAAGATATGGCCTGAGAGAGAGGAGGGAGGGTAAAGACAAGATATGGCCTGAGAGAGAAGGGAGAGGGTAAAGAGAAAACATGGCCTGAGAGAGAGGAGAGAGGTTAAAGAGAAGATATGGCCTGAGAGAGAGGAGAGAGGGTAAAGAGAAGATATGGCCTGAGAGAGAAGGGAGAGGGTAAAGAGAAAATATGGCCTGAGAGAGAGGAGAGAGGGTAAAGAGAAGATAAGGCCTGAGAGAGAGGAGAGAGGGTAAAGAGAAGATATGGCCTGAGAGAGAGGAGAGAGGGTAAACAGAAGATATGGCCTGAGAGATAGGAGAGAGGGTAAAAAAGATATGGCCTGAGAGAGAGGAGAGAGGGTAAAGAGAAGATATGGCCTGAGAGAGAAGGGAGAGGGTAAAAAGAAGATATGGCCTGAGAGATAGGAGAGAGGGTAAAAAAGATATGGCCTGAGAGAGAGGAGAGAGGGTAAAGAGAAGATATGGCCTGAGAGAGAAGGGAGAGGGTAAAAAGAAGATATGGCCTGAGAGAGAAGGGAGAGGGTAAAAAGAAGATATGGCCTGAGAGAGAGGAGAGAGGGTAAAGAGAAGATATGGCCTGAGAGAGAGGAGAGAGGGTAAAGAGAAGATATGGCCTGAGAGAGATGAGAGAGGGTAAAGAGGAGATATGGCATGAGAGAGAAGGGAGAGGGTAAAAAGAAGATATGGCCTGAGAGAGGGTAAAGAGAAGATATGGCCTGAGAGAGAGGAGAGAGGGTAAAAAGAAGATATGGCCTGAGAGAGAGGAGAGAGGGTAAAGAGAAGATATGGCCTGAGAGAGAAGGGAGAGGGTAAAGAGAAGATATGGCCTGAGAGAGAGGAGAGAGGGTAAAGAGAAGATATGGCCTGAGAGAGAAGGGAGAGGGTAAAGAGAAGATATGGCCTGAGAGAGAGGAGAGAGGGTAAAGAGGAGATATGGCCTGAGAGAGAAGGGAGAGGGTAAAAAGAGAGACTGAAGAGAGGAGGGAGTGGAGAAAGATAGATAAGAGATTATTATTATATAAAAAAATCCCCTGGTCTGCTATGACCTCGCATTAATGTCAACACACTCTGCTTGCTTTCTCTCAGTTCAACAATTTCCTTTTTCTGTCCAGCTGTTGTCTTCCCCAGAACCCTAGCTGATCTTGCTAACTGCTATGCACTTATTTTTTGTTAATTTATGTAGTATTATTTAATTTATGTTAGAAAACAAAAATAATATAAAAAAAAGACTGCACAATAAGGTGTTTCACATTGGCTAGACATATGCAAGGAGCCCCCCTTATTGTGCAGTCATTTTTTTATATTCGCCACTCACAACTTTTGATCCCACCCATTACCCCGTTTTGGTTTAAATTATTTTATGAATCAGAACAAGTAGATTGGGCTCCTGCTTTAGTCCCTTGGACAAGTAGTTTTTTAAAAATATCATACCACTGACAATTTTGTGTTTAACTCTTGCAAATAGATTAATCATTTATGTTTAAATCTTTTTTATTAAAGGTATACTGAATACAGCGAGTATTAACACATCAATGGAGTAGCCAGTTTGCAGATGGCTTAACAATCAGGGCAAAGTGCTTAAGACAGGCTTGTTATATAACATGAGTTCCTTATAGTTTTCTTTTTTGTAAAAGCTTCAACTTGCTTCATCATCAAGAACTATACTGTTGTTCATTATCTTCATGTCAACTAGTTTCTAAAAACAGGTTAAACCCTACCTTCTTTCGGATTCCTGAAGGCACCCAGATGTGATATCTTTTGCATACCATTTTTCATGAGAGTATAACAGTAACTCCTAGATAAACTCTAAAACATTAACCAATTAAAATGAAAGGAAAGAAAACCTAATTTGCTTTCTTTAGTATCTCTCTAGATCTCTTGGTAACCAGTTCAGGCAAAAAAAAAAGAAAACATAAAGAAGAAAAAAGTAAAAAAGGATTGCCGAGAGTCTCTCCCCTACCTCCCACCACAGGTCAATAATTAAGTCTCCTCTTTTCATCTAAAAAACAGATCTAAATCTCAGTAGTTGATGTCCTATTCAATGTCCAGTAGAACCAGACCTTCTCAAACTGTGTCTGTGTATCCATCACCTGTGATGCAGATTCGTACATTGGGTATGTTAGGGAAATTCTATTGTATATTTCCTCCCAAGGAGGGGCTGAGGTTTTCCAGTATTTTGCAATACAGGTTCTAGTGACTGTGCAAATGATTCTAATAAATGTATTTATCTGTTTGTTGAACTGTGGTAGAGGTTCATGTAACAGAGCCTGAATCGGGGTTAACTGAATATGTTCCTCCAGGACAGAGCTAAGCAGACTGGATGTTTTAGTCCAAGTTTCTTGTATTGTCTGGCATTCCCACCACATATGACAATATGAGCCTATTTCCCCGCATCCCCTATAACAATATATATTATGACTAGATGACATGTGGGCAGTTTTAACCGGGGTCAAGTACCATCTAAACATGGTCTTGATTGTGTTCTCTCTCATGTCTGCACTTAATAGTCCCTTACAAGCTGAGTTAATCATGTCATCCCACCATTCTTTATCTTTGTTCATATTCAAATCTCTCTCCCAGTTCAGGAGCATCTTGGATTTAAGTGAGTTACTGGATGCCTGGATCTGTATGTACAATTTGGAGATGGCCCCCTTCCGTCTATGTGTGGAATTAAGCAGTCTCTCTAGTGCAGTGGATATATTAGGCTGAAGGTCTCTAGTGTATTCTTGAATTGCCGAATTGACTCGCAGATACTGGAACCATTGTAGTTGCACTGTATCTAATTGGGTCTGAATCTGGTTGAATGTCTTAGTTTTCCTACCATCCATCCAATCTGCAACCCTATATAGGCCCTTATTGGCCCGTTTATCTAATGTATGTTGTAAGTCTTTAGGAAGTAGGTATGTGATTGGGCAGACTAGTGTTTGGTTGGATAATAGGTTTTGTCTTTTGGTCAAGAAAGACGACATTTGAATAGTGTGCGTTGTGACTTGTAGGCCTGGTTTGTCTGTAAGTTCCCTCGTAATGTGTTTATTCCATAGACTATCATCAGGGTAGGTTGAGTCTCTAAGTTTGGCTTCCAGGTTAGGCCATATGATCCCATTGAATCTCCCTCCCATTATTGTCGTCTGGGCCAGCCTTGCTGCTCTGTAATATTCTATTATATTGGGGGCTCCTATTCCTCCCAACCCACAGTGTTTTGTAATGAGCGCGGTTGTTATTTGAGCTATTTTGTTCCCTCTAATGAAGGCTATTAAGTCTCTTTGTAGTTTTTTTAAATCATTTATCGGTACTTTTATAGGGAGGGTCCTGAATAAATATAGTATCCTGGGTAGAATTGACATTTTGACTGATGCTAGTCTGCCTAACCACGAGAAAGTGTGTTTCTTCCAATTGCGTATGTCTTTCCCAATCTCTTTGTATATAGGTTCATAATTATATTTATATAGTTGGTTGATCTGTGGTGTTAGGTATATTCCCAAGTATTTAAGTGAGTGAGTGGCCCATTTTATTTCGAAGTTAATTTCTATGGATTTCTTGGTATGTTGAGGAAGCCCTAGAGACAGTGCTTCGCATTTATCGAGGTTAATTTTATACCCTGAAATTTGGGAGAATTGATCCAAGAGTTTGTATAAGTTGGGTAATGATGTAAGGGGTTTGGATAGTGTTAGAAGGATATCATCCGCAAAGAGTGTCAACTTGTATTCTTGATCTTTGATTTTCACACCTGTAATGTCTGTTGCCATTCTAATTTTAGCTGCAAGGGGCTCTATACAAATTGCAAAAAGGAGAGGGGAAAGCGGGCACCCCTGTCTCGTGCCATTTAATATAGGGAAAATCTTAGGTTTATATCCTGAGACAGATACTTGGGCAGTAGGGTTTGAATAAATTGTGTCTAGGGCTTTAACGAAGGCACCCCCGAATCCCATATAGCGCAGCACAGCCGACATGTACCTCCAGTCTACTCTATCGAATGCCTTCTCCGCATCCAACGAAAGGAGCAGAGAAGGCATCCGAGTCCCCCCTGCATAATCTATGATGTTCAGCAACCATCGTACGTTGTCCGGTGCTTCTCTGTCTTTTACAAACCCAACTTGATCCGGGTGGATCAGTTTTGGGAGAATATGTTTTAGTCTATTGGCTAGAATTTTTGTCAGGATTTTCAGATCCTGGTTGATAAGCGATATAGGATGGTAGTTTGCACATATCTTATGATTTTTGCCAGGTTTGGGGATCACTATTATTTTTGCTTGTAACATATCTTTCGGTATACTATGTCCCTCTAGAATAAAATTACAAAAATCCGTAAGGTGTGGAACTAATATTTCTTTAAATGTTTTATAGTATTCCCCTGCAAACCCATCCGGCCCTGCTGCCTTCCCCATATTGAGGTCCTTAATGACCGACAAGACTTCTGCACTCGTGATTGGGGCATTCAGTGTATCATTGTCCTCTTTTGTGAGTGTATGTAAATCAGTATCCTTCAGAAATTTCGTCGTTTGCTGCTCTAGGGTGTTGGAGTACGTTACTTTATTGCCGTCATACAGATTTCCGTAAAAATCTGCAAACGTGTCTGCTATGTGCTGTGGATGGGACACGGAGGCGCCATTTGCCAGTAAAATAGAGGGGATAATAGACTCCTTGCATCTTTCTCTTAGTTTATTTGCTAAGAATTTGTCAGGTTTGTTCCCATGGATGTAATATTGTGTATTCAATCTCTGGATTGCTCTAATGGAATGATTATTTAATGTGTTAGCCAAATTGTCTTTCTTAACTGTGAGGGTAGATACAACTTCCTTCTTCTGAGTAAGTTTGTGTTGTTTCTCTAGGTCAGATATTTCTTTGTGTAATTGTGTTAGTTGTGCTTTGTGTTGTTTATTCCTGATGGATTTGTCCTGGATGAGTAATCCTCGCATATACGTTTTATGTGCCGCCCAAGGGGATATTGTGTTGGATGTAGAACCTTTATTGATTTCCCAAAAGTCAGTTAGTGATTTGATGAATTTATCTTTATGTATGGGATTTTTTTAATTTGATGGATCGAAAGTCCAGGTTCTAGCTCTCTGAGTGTCAACAAATCCTTCCAAGTGTAGGGATAGTATAGAATGGTCCGACCACACGCACGTATGAATTGTCGATGTCTGGAGGAATGGTTGTAAAATCTGGCTAATATAGACATAGTGTCCTAGAGGCGCTCTTTGTTGCTCACAGTTACTACGGCTTGTTATTTTGGTCTAACTATTGCTACAATAGCCTATGATAGTGATTTATAAGCTGACTGCAGACTCTATATATTATCTAGAGTCCAACAAGATTGGCTCTTAGTGCACAATGTGTACTTTACATTATATAGAGATACCGCTATCCTAATATTGGGCATAATATTGAGCATAAAGTGAATATAGTTATTGTTTGAAACTACCGAATATATTTAGTATACAGAAGAATTTATGATTAGTTTCTGTGTTACACAGTGACAATTGGTAACACACTGTATCTATCTATGAACGTATACAAGCCATTTAGAGTGAATTTGGAGCAGTTTTAAGAATATAAGCATACCGTATGATATGAAAAGCCACTGAGTGATTTGTGGTATGAATGTGATAACAAGATACAGGGCAATTATTTAGAAATCGGCTGACTGGGTTCAATCCCAGCAGTACGCAGGCAGGAGGACGCCTTTGAGCGCATAGTCTGTATGGTCTGTGTGATACCTATTCCTGTATGCTCATTTCATTCTATATTCTGTGTTGCAGCAATTCAGCCTCTAGGGCACACAGCCCATTTTAATGTTTTTAAATTTGTTGGATCATTTAACAATGAATATTTAGGAGTGGATGGTGATTACCCACTTCCTAATTTGATCCATTTTGATATTTTTGTTTGTTACTTCATATTTGTTAAATAAAGTGTTTATTTTTAACCCCTTTTCATATTAATTTACTAGTGCCTAATTCAGCACTTGGCTTCAATGCCAAAATCCCTTAATTTTTCTAACACATCCATAATATAGACATAGTCTAGTCTTGTGTACTGTTTGTGGGCTGCCGAATAGAAAGTCGTGTCTGTTGTATCTCCGTATAGCATGAACCATGAGTCAAATAGTGCATGTGGAGCTAAGTGTTCTTGAATAGAGTTCACTATTTTGTTATGTCTAATTCGTTTAGCTGTAAGTTTAATTTTGGCTTCTATAAATTTGGTCATGGTAATATTGAAATCTCCCGCCAATATAACTTTATGTTGGGACCCGTTAGTGAGCAGGTTGGAGACATGGCTGAAAAAAGAATGTTGGTTGTCATTTGGTGCATATATGTTACATAGAATGATGTTAGTCTCATCGAACTGGCCTTTAATTATGAGATATCGTCCTTCTTTATCCGCAATAGTGGATTCGTGTTTGAAAGCTAAATTTGTGTGGATGAGGATCAACACCCCTCTTTTTTTAGTTTTGGTGGTTGCGTGAAAGTGTTGTGTGAAGTTTCTAGCCCAATATTTTGGGATTATATCTTTAGTAAAATGAGTTTCCTGAAGAAAATAATATTGGCCCCTAAGTGGTGGTATTGGGACATAGCTGTACGTCTTTTAACATTGGAATTTAAACCTCTCACAATGTGAGATATAAGGTGTATTCTTGGGATCATGACGTTAGTGTATTGTGGTGCACAATCATTGACAGCCTAAAAACATAGACCTTTGATACATACAGCCCTGGGAGGTTGGGTGGTTCCACCAAGAGGGTAGTTATGTGTTGTTCTGACCTGAGGGGGAGAGAATTCCCAGCATCCTTAAAAAAGATAGAGAATGTTAATAAAACAGTACTAATAAAAAACAAACATTGAAAACAAAAAATATAATAACAGAGTTTACACCCTAGCTAGTAGGTAGATGTACATTAGTCCTAATAACAGTTCAGGGCTAGATATTGGAGCTGAGTAATAACAAAGGGTATATGGTTAGCTAAAGTGTCAGCAGCTTATAAACCATTCTATCCTAACTGAACATATATTCTAAACAAGAACTAACTGTTGTCAACTTTCTTCCTCATATTAAAGGAAGTAAACTATTAGCTTTGTCTCATTTCAACAGGTGCAGAGTTAACATTTCTGTCATAGGTGCTCCTTCCAGAGAGCATCTGATATTGTCAGGGATAGGCAAGGTGTCCGTAGAGGGACACTGGTGTCCGTGACTGGCCCTTGCAATGTCCGCCGCCCATTTTGCTGTGGGGAGGGAGGAGTGAGACAGATGAATACTGGTCCTGACTCCTCCTTAACACATGCGGCACTACGTTTTGCATGGTTGGGGCCACTCCCACATGATGCCGCTTAGTACCAGAAAATGACTGAGTGAGACAGAGAGGGAGGGAAGATTCAAGAAGCAAGCTGCCACTGTGTCCCTGGAGCTTTATATGCAAAGGTAAAGCACTTTAACCAGCACCTGAGGTTTATTATAAGTAGTATTTAAATAGAAAGAAAAGATATAGTAAGGTTGTGAATCATAACCTTAGTATATCTTTTCTTTCTGATTAAATAATAGGAAAGGGCAAATATTTAGTGAGAATAAAATTAGTGGCTTGTCAAGAGACTGCTAGCAATATTGGGTGATAAGTTATGGAATAAATAAAGCCTGAGTGAAATACTGGATGTGTATCTTCTGCATCTATATAATAAAATTCAGCACTATAAAATAATAGTTTTTATTGTAAATGTACCTTAGTGTCCTTCACTAAAGGTGTTTACTTTAGAAAATGTCCGCCACAGCCTTGGCTCGTTCCTATCCCTGGATATTGTAGACATTCAGATGATGGCTTTGATGGGGGGCTTCCCTCCCCATGTGGTGTCATGAGAGTAGAGAGCAAGGAACAACTTCTCTTGTATCAGAATTGTATCATTTCTTTGCTCATTTGTGGTTTACTTTTGTCCATCTTGTTTGTCCAGAGGTCCCTGGCACCGGATGTGGCTTGTCTTCAGTTGGTATCATCGGGTTTCCATCCCCAATAATTTGCAGGTAGAGGAAATATCTTCAATATCATGGACTGTGATGGTTTTGTTATCCTTGAGGATATGTAGGGCGAAGGGGAAGCCCCATCTGTATTTAATTTGTTTTTTTTGCGTAGAAGAGAGGTTAAGGGGCGTAAGGAGCTTCTTCTTTGAAGAGTCCTGAGGCTGAGGTCTTGGAAGAATTCTATGATACTTCCTTGAAATTTGTAGGTTGGCTTATTTCTGGAGGCCTGCATAAGTTTTTCTTTATCTGGAAGAATGATAGTTTTATAATGACATCCCTAGGGGGTGATTCTCCTTTAGGTCTTGCTTTTAGCGCTCTATGGGCTCTTTCAATAGCAAACTCAGATTCTTCCGTCTCCCCTGTAATATTTCTGAATACGTGTTGCAGATATGTGAGGAGATCAGGGTTGGTAATTGTTTCTGGGATTCCCTTTAGTCTGATATTATTTCTGTGTGACCTATTTTCTAGGTCGTCGACCTTGTCTTGCAGATCATTGATGGTTTGTTGTTGTGACTGCAAAGCCCGAGAAGAAGCTTCCATTTCGTCTGCTACTGTCTCTCTGTGTTCTTCTAGAACTTCCAATCTACCTCCTAGGTCCGCTAAATCGGCCCGAATTTCTGTAAGGCTAGATGTGACAGCTGTATGCATCGAATCTATTTTCCCCCATAGCTTTTCGAAGTTTGCCGCAATGTCCTGTTTTGAGACCAGATCTTTGAGGTCTGCTTTTGTTACTGGGGATGTCTCACTAAGAGGAGAGGGATCTATTTCTGTATCTGAGTCCCTTTCCATTGCCATTGTTGCTGGCTCCGTTGATTTGGTGTGGCACGAGGGCTTGAAGAAAGTGCTCACGTTTGATGGTTTATTTGTTTTATCTCCCTTAACAGGTTTTTTAACTGACATATTAGCTGCTAGCTGTCAAAAGTGTGGGTTGTATCTTGCAGAGGAGCAAATAATTGTGCGGGGTCCTCAGACTGGGAATATTATTCTATTGTTGCATATCAACTCTGCTAGTCAGGTGAAAAAAAAATGCCTCAGATTAGATGGGAGAGATAGAGCTGTCTGTTTGCATGCTTATAATGAGGTGTAGTTAACTTCCAGTGTCCCTTATTTATTGCTGCGTGGGCATATATAGCATGGGTTATACTGCCTTTATCGGTTCTCCCATTATAACTGTATTCTCACATCTATTTGATGTAAGCTTTTCTTAGTAATCATCTGACTAGAGGTGGCCTCAGTTCTTTTCTATATTATAGAAAATAACACATCTCTATATTGTTGCTTTCATATTGTTGTGCCCCAAATGGCCCCGTCTAATGTCTCTGTGTTTTGCATATCCCCTTCAGAGCGTGTAAAAGAATGCAGTCTGTAATATTTACTCTCTTTCTCTATTGCTGCTTTTCTCGTAATGTTTTGCAGTGTGAAGAGACAAAAAGAGGCACAACTGTTCCAGTAGGATGATCTCCCTCTCCCGCTGTTAGCAATAATCTAGTTGTTTAAGACTTCACTAGGCCGGTATGTAATACTTATGGCTGCCGCCTACCTGTGTGGCGATGAAGGATCCGATCGGTCCGGGTAGCTAGCCCACATACAGCCGTTGTGTCTGCTCTTTCTCAGTGTGCCTCACAACCAGCTTCTCTCAGGCGATTGTATGCGGTTACCGTCTGTTCAGCATGCCATTGTTTCTGCAGCGCCGCGTCTGTTTTCGGCGCGAACGCTCGGCACGCTTGGAAGTCCTCACTGCAGGTCCGGTTTCTCACATCGGCTATTCAACTTGTAGCCCCAGTGTCTGGATCCCTCTCCTTATGCTTTAAGTCAGTTCAGCCAGGTTTTTAAGCTAAATTGCTGACTTTTTTGGTTTTTTTCAGCATGGAGCTCAGAGATCACACGTCCATCTCTGAGCTCAGTCAGGCTCCGCCTCCATAGATTAATCATTTACAGGGACAGTAAACACCAATTTTCATATAACTGAATATAATAAACACTACTACAAAGAAGAATATGCACAGATCATAATATAAATATCCAGTATAAAACCTTTTTAAAAATGTACTTAAAAGCTCCCAATTTCGCACTGTTGATAAGATTAGCTGGGACACCCAGTGAGATGGGCTGGAAAGCAAAAAAAAAGAAGTCCCCCCTCCCCCCATTCCCCTGCATATGAAAAGACTCTTTATACAAATAGGAGCAAGCTGAAGTCTGTATACATCAGTATACATCTAATACTTTGGGGCTTGGTTAGGAGTCTGAAAATCTGCACAATGTTATTACAAAAATAGGCAAAACTATACATTAAAAAAAAACAAAAAACTGTATGGGCTATATAAACGGACCCTCTACAAAACATTTATGCAAAGAAAAATGTAGTGTGCAATGTCCCTAAGTCAGCTACAGAGAAGCAATACACTACTGAGCACATCTGGTGAGCCAATGACAAGAGGCATATCTAGCCACCAATTAGCAGCTAGCTCCCTGTAATGCATTGCCGCTGTTGAAGACATGAACATATTCTTTTCAACAAATGCTACCAAGAGAACAAAGTACATTTGATAAAAGATGTGAATGTATAAGTGTCTTAAAATTAAAGTTTTATGATTCAGATAAAGAATATCATTTAAACAAAATTTATAATAAAGCTCCATTATAAAAACCTACACCTTGCTTTTATATGCACACTTTCTGGTTGGGGTCACTAGTGATGTCACTGATGATGTTATCAGTGATGTATTAAAAAGCTCCCAATGGGGGTGTGGGGCAGTTTAAGTTTTCAATGTCCTTGCTTTAGAATGTTTTGGTGCAGACTTAAATTCTGACATTAAATGGATAGAAAACATATTTATAATTTACTTCAATTTTCTTTCGTTTTCTTGTAATCTTTTGTTGAAAACAAGGACATAAGCTTAGGAGTGGGCCCGTTTCCGGAGCACAATATGGCAGCAGTTTTGCAAGAATGGTATCACTATTTCCTTTTGTGTAGTGCACAAGATGCCTACCTAGGTAGCTCTTCAACACAGAATATCATGGGAATAAAGCGAATTTGATAATAGAAGTAAATTTGAAACTTTTTGAAAATGGTTTGTTCTGTCTGAATCACAATTTGTTTGAGGGTTTCATATCCCTTTAACCCCTTGAAGGGACCGTCTACACCAGAGTTGTTATTGTTTTAAAAGATAGATAATCCCTTTATTACCCATTTCCTAGTTTTGCATAACCAACACTGTTATATTAATGCACTTTTTACCTCTGTGATTGCCTTGTATCTAAGCCTCTGCAAACTGTCCCTTATTTCAGTTCTTTTCACAGACTTGCATTTTAGACAATCAGTGGGGGAATCCTAGGTAACTCCAGGTGCGTGAGCACGATGTTATCTATATAACACACACAAACTAACGCCCTCTACTGGTGAAAAACTGTCAAAATGCATTAAGATAAGAAGCGTTCTTCAAGGTCTAATAAATTAGCATATCAGCTTTCTAGGTTTAGCTTTCAACTAAGAATACCAAGAGAACAAAGTTTATAAAAATAAGATGGAAAGAAGTTAAAATGACATTGCCCTATCTGAATCATGAAAGATTATTTTTTGACTAGATTGTCCCTTTAATGACCATTGCTTTTCCCTGAGAGAGCTGCACAGTGGGTATTAACCCTTCCCTAACACAGAGAGCAGCACAGTGTGTATTAACCCTTCACTAGCACAGAGAGCAGCACTGTGTGTATTAAACCTTCCCTAGCACAGAGAGCTGAACAGTGTGTATTAACCCTTCACTAGCACAGAAAGCAGCACAGTGTGTATAACTCCTTCAATAGCACAGAGAGCTGCACAGTGTGTATTAACCCTTCAATAGCACAGAGAGCTGCACAGTGTGTATTAACCCTTCCCTAACACAGAGAGCAGCACAGTGTTTATTAACCCTTCACTAGCACAGAGAGCAGCACAATGGGTATTAACCCTTCCCTAACACAGAGAGCAGCACAGTGTGTATTAACCCTTCCCTAGCACAGAGAGCTGCACAGTGTGTATTAACCCTTCACTAGCACAGAGAGCAGCACAGTGTGTATTACCCTTCACTAGCACAGAGAGCTGCACATTGTGTATTAACCCCTTCACTAGCACAGAGAGCAGCACAGTGTGTATTAACCCTTCACTAGCACAGAAAGCAACACAGTGTGTATTAACCCTTCACTAGCACAGAGAGCAGCACAGTGTGTATTAACCCTTCACTGGCACAGAGAGCAGCACAGTGTGTATTAACCATTCCTAGCACAGAGAGCAGTACAGTGTGTATTAACCCTTCACAAGCACATTGTGTATTAACCGTTCACTAGCACAGAGAGCAGCACAGTGTGTATTAACCCTTCACTAGCACAGAGAGCAGTACAGTGTCTATTAACCCTTCACTAGCACAGAGAGCAGCACAGTGTGTATTAACCCTTCCCTAGCACAGAGAGCAGTACAGTGTGTATTAATCCTTCACTAGCACAGAGAGCTGCACAGTGTGTATTAACCCTTCACTAGCACAGAGAGCAGCACAGTGTGTATTAACCCTTCACTAGCACAGACAGCAGCACAGTGTGTATTAACCCTTCACTAGCACAGAGAGCAGCACGGTGTGTATTAACCCTTCACTAGCACAGAGAGATGCACAGTGTGTACTAACCCTTCACTAGCACAGAGAGCTGCACAGTGTGTATTAAACCTTCACTAGCACAGTGAGTATTAACCCTTCACTAGCACAGAGAGCAGCACAGTGTGTATTAACCCTTCACTAGCACAGAGAGCAGCACAGTGTGTATTAACCCTTCACTAGCACAGAGAGCAGCACAGTGTGTATTAACTCTTCACTAGCACAGAGAGCAGTACAGTGTGTATTAACCCTTCACTAGCACAGAAAGCAGCACAGTGTATATTAACCCTTCACTAGCACAGAGAGCAGCACAGTGTGTATTAACCCTTCACTAGCACAGAGAGCAGCACAGTGTGTATTAACCCTTCACTAGCACAGAAAGCAGCACAGTGTGTATTAACCCTTCACTGGCACAGAAAGCAGCACAGTGTGTATTAACCCTTCACTAGCACAGAGAGCAGCACAGTTTGTATTGACCCTTCACTGGCACAGAGTGCAGCACAGTGTGTATTAACCCTTCACTAGCACAGAAAGCAGCACAGTGTGTATTAACCCTTCACTGGCACAGAGTGCAGCACAGTGTGTATTAACCCTTCACTAGCACAGAAAGCAGCACAGTGTGTATTAACCCTTCACTAGCACAGAGAGCAGCACAGTGTGTATTGACCCTTCCCTAGAACAGAGAGCAGCACAGTGAGTATTAACCCTTCACTAGCACAGAGAGCTGCACAGTGTGTATTAACCCTTCACTAGCACAGAGTGTATTAACCCTTCACTAGCACAGAAAGCAGCACAGTGTGTATTAATCCTTCACTGGAACAGAGAGCAGCACAGTGCGTATTAACCCTTCACTGGAACAGAGAACAGCACAGTGCATATTAACTCTTCACTAGCACACAGAGAGCAGCACAGTGTGTATTAACCCTTCACTAGCACAGAGAGCTGCACAGTGTGTATTAACCCTTCACTAGCACAGAGAGCAGCACAGTGTGTATTAACCCTTTCCTAGCACAGAGAGTAGCACAGTGTGTATTAACCCTTCACTAGCACAGAGAGCAGCACAGTGTGTATTAACCCTTCACTGGAACAGAGAGCAGCACAGTGTGTATTAACCCTTTACTGGAACAGAGAACAGCACAGTGCATATTAACTCTTCACTAGCACACAGAGAGCAGCACAGAGTGTATTAACCCTTGACTAGCACAGAGAGCTGCACAGTGTGTATTAACCCTTCACTAGCACAGAGAGCAGCACAGTGTGTATTAACCCTTTCCTAGCACAGAGAGTAGCACAGTGTGTATTAACACTTCACTAGCACAGAGAGCAGCACAGTGTGTATTAACCCTTCACTAGCACAGAGAGCAGCACAGTGTGTATTAACCCCTCCACTAGCACAGAGAGCAGCACAGTGTGTATTAACCCTTCACTAGCACGGAGAGCAGCACAGTGTGTATTAACCCCTTCACTAGCACAGAGAGCAGCACAGTATGTATTAACCCTTCACTGACACAGAGAGCAGCACAGTGTGTATTAACCCTTCACTGACACAGAGAGCAGCACAGTGTGTATTAACCCTTCCCTAGCACAGAGAGCAGCACAATGTGTATTAACCCTTCCCTAGCACAGAGAGCTGCACAGTGTGTATTAACCCTTCCCTAACACAGAGAGCAGCACAGTGTGTATTAACCCATTCACTAGCACAGAGAGCAGCACAGTGTGTATTAACCCTTCACTAGCACAGAGAGCAGCACAGTGTGTATTAACCCTTCCCTAGCACAGAGAGCTGCACAGTGTGTATTAACCCTTCCCTAACACAGAGAGCAGCACAGTGTGTATTAACCCTTCACTAGCACAGAGAGCAGCACAGTGTGTATTAACCCTTCACTAGCACGGAAAGCAGCACAGTGTGTATTAACCCCTTCACTAGCACGTAGAAATGCACAGTGTGTATTAACCCCTTCACTAGCACAGAGAGCAGCACAGTGTGTATTAACCCTTCACTGACACAGAGAGCAGCACAGTGTGTATTAACTCTTCACTGACACAGAGAGCAGCAAAGTGTGTATTAACCCTTCCCTAGCACAGAGAGCTGCACAGTGTATATTAACCCTTCACTAGCACAGAACAGCACAGTGTGTATTAACCCTTCACTGACACAGAGAGCAGCACAGTGTGTATTAACCCTTCACTAGCACAGACAAAAGCACAGTGTGTATTGACCCTTCACTGACACAGAGAGCAGCACAGTGTGTACTAACCCTTCTCTAGCACAGAGTGTATTAACCATTCACTAACACAGAGAGCAGCACAGTGTGTATTAACCCATTCACTAGCACAGAGAGCTGCACAGTGTGTATTAACCCTTCACTGACACAGAGAGCAGCACAATGTGTATTAACCCTTCACTAGCAAAGAGAGCAGCACAGAGTGTATAAACCCTTCACTGACACACATAGCAGCAAAGTGTGTATTAACCCTTCACTGGCACAGAGAGCTGCACAGTGTGTATTAACCCTTCACTAGCACAGAGAGCAGCACAGTGTGTATTAACCCTTTACTAGCACAGAGAGCAGCACAGTGTGTATTAACCCCTTCACTAGCACAGAGAGCAGCACAGTGTGTATTAACTCTTCACTAGCACAGAGAGCAGCACAGTGTGTATTAACCCTTCACTAGCACAGAGAGCAGCACAGTTTGTATTAACCCATTCACTAGCACAGAGAGCTGCACAGTGTGTATTAACCTTCACTAGCACAGAGAGCAGCACAGTGTGTATTAACCCTTCACTAGCACAAAGAGCTGCACATTGTGTATTAACCCTTCACTAGCACAGAGAGCTGCACAGTGAGTATTAACCCTTCACTAGCACAGAGAGCAGCACAGTGTGTATTAACCCTTCACTAGCACAGAGAGCAGCACAGTGTGTATTAACCCATTTACTAGCACAAAGAGCTGCACAGTGTGTATTAACCCTTCACTAGCACAGAGAGCTGCACAGTGTGTATTAACCCTTCACTAGCACAGAGCAGTGGCGTCACTAGGGTTGGTGTCACCCGGTGCGGCAAGTCATGGTGTCACCCCCCCCCCCCCCAGAAAGCAGACACATACAATAACACAGGCAAACACACATACAAACACTCAGACACACTTAAAAACATACTCAGATGCACACACAAACACTCGGAAACACACTCAGACACACACACAAAAACACTGAAACACACACATACAAAATATGTAAACTGCACTGCATTAATTATGAAGCTCATGCCTAGAGCTGCTCCCTGGCTCAGCAGAACATCAAATGAAAGATAAACAGAGCACTCTAAAATAAATCACTGAAGAAAAGGTTTAGGCGTGCAAACTATAAAAATTCTGCTCTCTGACCCTGTTCCAAGTCTGTCAGTGCACAGCCCTGGGCCGCATGTCACTGAGCAGTGAGCACAGATAGGCAGGCAGGTTTAGGCTAGCAGCGCAACTTTGCAAGCCCCACGGCACACCCACAACATTCATAGTGAAATTGGGCAGGGGAGGAGCAAAGTACAAACAAGCAAAAGCAGCCGGGAAAACTATTTGTTGAAATTGCAGCACTGGCTCAAGGGTGTCACCCCCTTGAGGGTGTCACCCAGGTGCGGCCCGCACCCCCCTAGTGACGCCACTGGCACAGAGAGCAGCACAGTGTGTATTAACCCTTCACTAGCACAGAGAAGCACCGTGTTTATTAACCCTTCACTAGCACAGTGAGCAGCACATTTTGTATTAACCCTTCACTAGCACAGAGAGTGGCACAGTGTGTATTAACCCTTCACTAGCACAGAGAGCTGCACAGTGTGTATTAACCCTTTACTAGCACAGAGAGCAGCACAGTGTGTATTAACCCTTTACTAGCACAGAGAACAGCACAGTGTGTATTAATCCATCACTAGCACAGGGAACGGCACAGGGTGTATTAACCCTTCACTAGCAGAGAGAGCAGCACAGTGTATATTGTATGAGTGTATGTGTGTGTATGAGTGAGCGTGTTATGCATTAGTGTGTATGTGTGTGTGAGTGTGTATGCATTAATGTATGTATGAGTGTATGTATGTAATAGTGAGTGTGTATGTATAGGTATTTCTGAGTGAGTGTGTGTATGTATGTATGTATGTATGTATGTATGTATATATATATATATATATATATATATATATATATATATATATGTATGTATGAGTGTGTATGTATGAGTGAATGTGTGTGTGTATAAGTGAGTGTGTAGGTATGTACAGCATTCCACAAAATTAAGTACACCCCTCACATTTTTGTAAATATTTTATTATATCTTTTCATGTGACAATACTGAAGAAATGACACTTTGCTACAATGTAAAGTAGTAAGTGTACAGCCTGTATAACAGTGTAAGTTTTCTGCCCCTCAAAATAAATCAACACACAGTCATTAATGTCTAAACCGTTGGCAACAAAAGTGAGTACACCACTGTGGAAATGTCCAAATTGTGCCCAAAGTGTCAATATTTTGTGTGGCCACCATTATTTTCCAGCACTGTCTTAACCCTCTTGGGCATGAAGTTCACCAGAGCTTCACAGGTTGCCACAGAAATCCTCTTCCACTCCTCCATGATGACATCACGGAGATAGTGGATGTTAGAGACCTTGCGCTCCCCCATCTTCTGTTTGAGGATGTCCCACAGCTGCTCAATAGGGTTAAGGTCTGGAGACATGCTTGGCCAGTCCATCACCTTTATCCAGTCTCTAAAGGGAGGGGATCATGCTCTGCTTCAATATGTCACAGTAAATGTTGGCATTCATGGTTCCCTCAATGAACTGTAGCTCCCCAGTGCCGGCAGCACTCATGCAGGCCCAGACCATGACACTTCCACCACCATGCCTGACTGTAGGCAAGACACACTTGTCTTTGTACTCTTCATCTGGTTGCAGACACACATGCTTGACACTATCTGAACCAAATATGTTTATCTTGGTCTCATCAGACCACAGGACATGGTTCCAATAATCCATGTCCTTAGTCTGCTTGTCTTCAGCAAACTGTTTGCGGGCTTTCTTGTGCATCATCTTTAGAAGAGGCTTCCTTCTGGGACGACAGCCATGCAGACCAATTTGATGCAGTGTGCAGTGTATGATCTGAGCACTGACAGGCTGACCCCCACCCCTTCAACCTATGCAACAATGCTGGCAGAACTCATATGTCTATTTCCCAAAGACAACCTCTGGATATGACGCTGAGCACGTTCACTATACTTATTTGGTAGACCATGGCTAGGCCTGTTCTGAGTGGAACCTGTCCTGTGAAACCGCTGTATGATCTTGCCCACCATGCTGCAGCTCAGTTTCAGGGTCTTGGCAATCTTCTTATAGCCTAGGCCACCTTTATGTAGAACAACAATTCTTTTTTTTCAGATACTCAGAGAGTTCTTTGCCATGAGGTGCCATGTTGAACTTCCAGCGCCCAGTATGAGAGAGTGTGAGAGCGATAATACCAAATTTAACACACCTGCTTCCCATTCACACCTGAGACCTTGTAATACTAATGAGTTACATGATACTGTGGATGGAAAATGGCTAATCGGGCCCGATTTGTACTCACTTTTGTTGCCAACGGTTTAGACATTAATGGCTGTGTGTTGAGTTATTTTGAGGGGACAGCAAATTTACACTGCTATACAGGCTGCACACTTACTACTTTACATTTTAGCAAAGTTTCATTTCTTTAGTGTTGTCACATGAAAAAATATAATAAAATATTTACAAAAATGTGAGGGGTGTACTCACTTTTGTGGGATACTGTATAAGTGAGTGTGTATGTATGAGTATGTGAGTGTGTATGTATGTATATTCAGGGGTATGATTTAGTGGTAAAAATTATTGGTGCCCCCCCCAGTTTTGACTATGGTATCTTATGTGCTCCCCCTATATATTGTTCCTTGAGTCGCCACTGGCGAGGGTAAAAATCCTTTGGGCCACTTATTTCTGTGTGGATATATACAGGGTGTGAGCCCCTTCATACAATCCACATGATTTCAGAATGGCCCAACGGTTTCTAAGGCAAACAAACCGGTGCCAACCTTGCCACTTCATATATTTTACCTTTTCTGAATAAGAAACTGGTATTTTAAAAGGGTTAAAATCTTTGGGTCACTCATTTCTGTGTGGATATATAGACGGCATGAACCCCTTAATAGAATAGACATATTTTCAGCCTGGACCAATGCTTTTTGAGGCAAACAATCTGGTGCCAACCTTGTCACTTCAAATATTTTACATTTCTGAATAGTAACTGGTATTTAAAAAGGGTTAAAATCCTTTGGGACACTAATTTCTGTGTGGATATAAACAGGGTGTGAAGCCCTTCATAGGATAGACAGGTTCACAGCCTGACCCAATGCTTTTTATAGGAAAAAAACATGTCAAACTTGCCATCTCATATATTTTACCTTTTCTTAATAAGTAACTGGTAATTTGAAAGGGTTAAAATCATTTGAGCCACTCATTTATGTGTGGATATATACAAGGTGTGCCATGAACCCATCATAGGACAGACATGTCAACAGCCTGGCCCAAGACTCTTTATGGCAAACAAATTGGTGACAACCTTGGCACTTCATATATTTTACCTTTTCTTACTAAGTAACTGGTATTTTTTTAAAAGGATTAAAATCTTTTTGGATATATACAGGGTATTAGCCCCTTTATACAATCCATATATTTTCAGACTGGCAAACGGTTTCTATGGTAAACAAACTGGTGCCAAACCTGCCACTTCATATATTTTACCTTTTCTGTCAAAATACCAGTTACTTGTTCAGGAAATGTAAAATGTATGAGATGACCACATTGGCACAAGTTTGTTTGCTACAAAAAGCATTGGACAAGACTGAAAACATGTCTATCCTATGAAGGGGCTCACTCCTTGTATATATCCACACAGTAATGAGTGGCCCAATGGATTTTAACCCTTTAAAAAAATATCTGATTCCTTATTTAGAAAAAGGTAAAATATATGAGGTGGCAAGGTTGTCACCAGTTTGTTTACTTCAAAAAGAGTTGGGCTACGGTGAGAACGTGTTTATTCTAAGGAGAGGTTCATGCCCTTTATATATCCACAAAGAAGTGAGTGGTCCAAAGGATTTTAACCCTTTTAAAATACTAGTTATTTATTCCGAAATTTAAAATATATAAGATGGCAACGTTGGCACCAGTTTGTTTGCTACAAAAAGCATTGGACCAGACTGAGAACATGTTTTCCTATGAAGGGGCTCACTCCCTGTATTTATCAACACATAAATGAGTGGTCCAAAGGATTTTAACCCATTTGAAATGTTATTTATTTAGAAAAGGTCAAATATATGAAGTGGCAAGGTTGGCATTAGTGTTTTTGCCATAGAAACCGTTGGGCCATTATGAGAATATGTGGGTTCACACCCTGTATATATCTGCACAAAAATGATAGGCCCAAATGATTTTAACCCTTTCAAAATACTAGTTACTTATTCAAAAAAGGTAAATTATAGGAAATTATTTTAACCCTTCCAAAATACTAGTTACTTATTTCAAAAAAGGTAAATTATAGCAAGTGGCAAGGTTGGCACCAGTTTGTTTGCCATAGAAACCATTGGGCCAGGCTGAGAACATGTCTATACTATGAAGGGCTCATGCCCTATATATATCCACACAGAAATGAATGGCTCAAGGATTTTAACCAGTTACTTATTCAGAATATTTAAAATATATGAAGTGGCAAGGTTGGCACCAGTTTGCCATAGAAACCATTGGGCCAGTCTAAAAATATGTGGATTATATGAAGGGGCTCACGCCCTGTATTTATCCACACAGAAATTAGTGGCTCAAATGATTTTCTTTTATTATTGATTTTTTTTATTTATTGGCTCAAAGGATTTTAATCATTTTTAAATACCAATTACTTATTTAGAAAAGGTAAAATATATGAAGTGGCAAGGTTGGCACCAATGTGTTTGCCATAAAGACCGTTGGGCCAGGCTGATAACATCTGTTCTATGAGGGGTTCACGCTATAGTTGCCCCCTCGGCCATGTTTTCCTGGAAACTTATGAATGACACATCCTGCAGGGAGGAACATGAATAGTGCTGTCCAGGGGTGCAATTCATGTTCCACTCTGCACACCCTGCAGCATGTGTAACTCATAAGTGTGCAGAAAACCATGGCCGAGGTGGTAACCCTAGCACGCCCTGTATATATCCACAGAAATGAGTGGTCCAAAGGATTTTAACCTTTTTAAAATACCAGTTACTTATTCAGAACATAATCACAATTGTGTCCTGTTTGCCATCTGTTTATTGCAATATAAGATCATGTAACAAGTTTTTGCAGGTTGGGATGTCTGCTGTAAGTTTGTTTAGATTTTTAGAAAGTGTATTATTTTATTTAAATAAAAATAATGCTAGATATTTTGTTTATAAAGCTTTATTTTGCAAATTGCAAGTGGTTGCAGAATAAAAAGATGACTGAATAAGAAGACAACTTCAGCCTTGTTCAGTTTGCTTTCTTGTGCTTAATGTTCACTCACAGTGGTTACTTTATAAATGACAATCAGCATAAACCACTGTGAGTGAACATTAAAGGGACACTGAACCCAATTTTTTTTCTTTTGTGATTCAGATAGAGCAAGCAATTTTAAGCAACTTTATAATTTACTCCTAGAGAACGAAGAAAAATTGATACTAGGAGTAAATTAGAAGGTTGCTTAAAATTGCAGGCTCTATCTGAATCAATAAAGAAAAAGTGTGGGTTCAGTGTCCATTTAAGCACAAGAAAGCTACAAAATGTTTAGTTTTCAGAATTATTGTCTACTGGTTGTTTGTTACATTAAAGTTGATTTAAAAAAAAAAAAAAGCAGACAAAAAACCTTTGAGTGGAGGTCACATGTTTCCTGTCTATAGTGGAGCTCCAGTGTTTTGTTTTGTTGTTCCCCTCCCATTTACTTCCTGTGCAGCTGCTGCTGGGTGAGTGAGTCAGGCTGTGTGTATTGTGTGATAAAACGTTTTAGTCACTTTCTATTCTGCTTAAAAAGTTTATAATTGTTATAAATGTTGTTCTTTTAGTGCATGTTATTCATCTGCTTGTGCCAGGCAATGGGATACTAAGTGCTGTTCAACTCTCTGTGCTAGTGAAGGGTTAATACACACTCTGCTGCTCTCTATGCTAGTGAAGGGTTAATACACACTGTGCTGCTCTCTGTGCTAGTGAAGGGGTTAATGCACACTGTGCTGCTCTCTGTGCTAGTGAAGGGTTAATACACACTGTGCAGCTCTCTGTGCTTGTGAAGGGTTAATACACAATGTGCTGCTCTCTGTGCTAGTGAAGGGTTAATACACACTGTGCAGCTCTCTGTGCTAGTGAAGGGTTAATACACACTGTGCAGCTCTCTGTGCTAGTGAAGGGTCAATACACACTGTGCTGCTCTCTGTGCTAGTGAAGGGTTAATACACACTGTGCTGCTCTCTGTGCTAGTGAAGGGTTAATACACACTGTGCTACTCTCTGTGCTAGTGAAGGGTTAATACACACTGTGCTGCTCTCTGTGCTAGTGAAGGGTTAATACACACTGTGCTGCTCTCTGTGCTAGTGAAGGGTTAATACACACTGTGCTGCTCTCTGTGCTAGTGAAGGGTTAATACACACTGTGCTGCTCTCTGTGCTAGTGAAGGGTTAATACACACTGTGCTGCTCTCTGTGCTAGTGAAGGTTTAATAAACACTGCGCTGCTCTTTGTGTTAGTGAAGGGTTAATACACACTGTGCAGCTCTCTGTGCTAGTGAAGGGTTAATACACACTGTGCTGCTCTCTGTGCTAGTGAAGGGTTAATACTTACTGTGCTGCTCTCTGTGCTAGTGAATGGGTTATTACACTCTGTGCTAGTGAAGGGTTAATACATACTCTGTGGCTCTCTGTTCCAGTGAAGGGTTAATGCACACTGTGCCCCCAAACCGAACATTATCAGCCCTGCTTTATCGAGGGGCGCCCGGTAACCAGCGCAGAGGGGCGCCCGGTCATAGTTTGCCTTATTTGTAGGAGCCAATCTGACCTTGTTACTGAGTAGACAAAGGTTTGTTAGCAACACTTGTATTGTTTTACATGATCTTATCACCCCTGCTCATACTGACTAGGGGCAGTTGTGTAGCAGGGTCGGTTTTAAAGGGACATTAAACCTAAAATATTTCTTTTATTTTTCAGTGTTACACTAAATACAGAACTACACAATGTAATTTAGAGCTGCAACGACTAATCGGTATAATCGATAATAATAGATTAGTAAAATAGTTGTCAGCGAATCTCATAATCAATTAGTTGGTCTGTGCACAGCACCAACTGCTTCACTCCAATGAGTTCTGCACATGGTATTGTGTTTTATGGTTATGCCCTTAGCCTAAAGGACGTCTACAGAAGTTTACTTTTCACTTTTTCAGAACAGTATAAATTTACAGCTAATCCCGGCTTATGTGAAAACCAGAAATAAAATAGGAGTCATCATTTGGACTGTTTATATTAAATTAGGTAATTTTTTACTATGCTTTGCATGATATGTGCCGAGCTTGTATTTACACCTAGCCTTAGATTGATGGAATTTGTTATTTGAATTGATGTGCACTATAATCTGTTTGCACAATTATTAGTGGATCGCTTGCTATTGCTAATTATATGTACTGTATAGATTAATGTGTAAGGCTTTGTCCTGTCACTGATATACAGTACTTAGCACTTTTTTAGTACTTAGTACTAGCTTGTTTTTTTTTTTTTTTATAGTTTGAATTAATTGTAATATGTACCAAATTCAAGCTCTATAAGTAAATATAGCTGTTATTTTAAGTGCGGACTAGATATTTTTCCCCTAACCTTTTATAGCTGGTTATTTACGATTGCATATAGATAATAAAGATATTTTTATGTTAGAATGAAGTCCAGGCTTACTTTAAGAGGCCCCTTGCATTGGTGGAGAGTTAACAAAATACCCCACCTTGGTGAAATTGGCAAAAACCCTACTTATGCATCTCAGGCACCTCAAAACCATCTGAGCACCTCTTCTCTGCTGCAGGCCAAATAGCTTGGAAAAAGTAAGCCAGCCTCAGCCAGTAGCATGTGGTCATGTTGATATTTTTGCATTTCAATGCAAAGTTTCTGAGAGAGTGAATAACAGAATGTTATTAACAGTAATAGTCTACCTTTTTGTAGTTCTACCTCATTTGAAACAGTTTGTGGTTTTTTGGCTTGATTAGAAAAATGTGTTCTGCTGCAGGTTAAAAAATTGGACAAACAGTTATGTTAATGTAAAGTTTTAGTCTGAATTTTATATTTATAACGCTCAGTATGTGTTTTTTATTTTAAATATAGGATTTTTTTTTATAATCCGATTAAATGAAAAAATGATCGTCCGATTTATCGATTATGAAAATAATCGTTAGTTGCGTTCCTAATGTAATTTGTAGTAATATGTATGGGACTGTGACAGAAATATCTCGGTGTAACATTACACTATATTGGTTGGGCTGTGTGTGGTCTGACATTGTGCAGTTCTGTATCTAGTACTAAAGACACCAGTACATGCATTGCATTTTATTTTCTATTGATGTGCAAGGTGTTTGCACTTGGCGCTACCAGTGTGTGAATTCTGACGTTTGCATTAATTACTGGCAATATTATAAAGCTCCCCCCATGGTGTCTGGCTCATGCCATTTGTATAGCTGCAAGTATTGTGAGTTAAATTTCTTACCATATTCACAAACCGTATATCTCTGTTCTATATTCACTATTGCACACACTCATCAGACATTCGGTTTTCACATTGCACATTCACACATTACCCATTAGGTCACATTCTTAACTTTCACATACACCAATTTGTATTATAACACTTTCACCTTAATAATCCTAGGATACCGTTCCATCAATCCTACATAGTTCCACTATATATATATATATATTATGCAATCCAAGGAGGAACGTAGTTCTAAAAGACTTAGTTTTAATCTTTCAAAAGAAAATAACATCTCAGACATCATATTGGAAAGCAATGAAATCAAACCCATGAGAGACCTCTTCTATTTATTAGAGGAAGAAATAAACAAAGAACACCGACATTGGTGGGACCTCACAGCTTTGGAGAAATACACAGAGGTTAAATACATCCCTAGAGGTCTTAGGATTTTAAAACATTGTTCATTCAAAGATGATCCGGTACTTTTAAAAAAATGGTATGAAGCACTCAATGAGTGCTCCTTTAGTCTAATAAAAATCCTAATAGAGCACAGACAGGTCAGAGCAGTACCAATATAGAAAAAATACAAACAGACCTTAGAGTCTACCAGCAGAATCCAGATTACAATAAGATCTTGAAAGAAATTAATGAACGTACAGACAGGTTTCAGGAAAACATTGTTCTAACTAAAAATAAAAAATTACAAAGGGACCATGAAGACTACATCAATGATAATGTATACACTTTTAACCGCAAAGAGAAATTTTCTTCAACATATGACCATCAGGAACCCAGATCAATACAACACAATAGGAGTAATAACAATCATTATAGACCTTCTCATTTTTTCCAAAACCGATCAAATTCACATCATCACACACATTACATTCGACCACACCACAAAACAACTCAATCTGATATGGAGCAAACAATACATAATGAAGACCAACACAGATCCAACTGGGTTCCATTCAACAACAGAACACAATACAACCAATATCCTACCCCCAAGGGCCCATACCAATCACACTCATACAATTCACAACATTATCACCAATCTTTGAATAGAGAGCATGTGCCTCATAATAACAGAGAATTCAAATTTAGGCACAACACCAACAAGGTTTCACACAACATGTCCTACCAGACAGCTCAAACATATCATCACAAAGGTTCTTATCAAGGAAATAATAGAAATCAAAATGGTAATTATAGATTCCAATCTGAAAATTCCAGTAGACATGACCACAATAGTCAGAATGACACAACACATCAGTCTAGACGACCACCAATTAACCCATCATCTAACCAGTTTTGGGTCAACAATGAGAACCCACATACCCCAACTACACCATATGAACAATACGAACAACACAATAGATTTAGTCCGCTCTTAACTATAAGAGATGACGAGAGTCCTAGTACCAGCAGCAATCCACCACCACCTTTTTTAGGAATAGGTCACAACAGAAAAATGGAAAATTTTCCAACCAGACCAACAAAAAGACCCCACATAACAGAAAACGAGGCAGGAGGGGCAGAGGCCTTACCGCCAAGAAAGCGGAATTATCCAGATTAGACCAGGGCCTCTTTAACTTATCATCACATACATTAACTGTAGAGGAAAAAAGAGTACTCAAGAAAGGCCTTTCCTTTTGTCCACCCAATACTCCAAATATTTTCAACTTATTTGTCGATATTAACAATTTCACACGAAAGCTATCCTTACAGAAGTATTTCGCAAATAAAAAATTAGTTAAAGACCAACTTCATAACCACAATTCACAAATAATATTAACTGACAACATGCCGTCTGATAAATCAACACCATGTGTTATAACAAATATTGAAGACATAACTGATCACCTATTTGAAGGATATATACATACTAATGTGAAAAACAAATCAAATTTCAATCCCAATATCAGCAATAACAAATACATAGAATTATATCAAAATATGGTTCTAGAAGATTGTGAAAAATTACTAAAAACAACAGCTAAAAAAACCAATTACTCTTTTCACAGACACAAAAAAGCTTTACACAGTTTACAAAACAATCCTAACATCATTATTCGTGATGCGGACAAGGGGGGGGGGCATTATCATTCAAGATTACAAGGATTACATCAAAGAAGCAGAGAGAATCCTGGGTGATTCTAATTATTATAGAATTCTACCTAGAGATCCGACCCCTATTTTTAAACTAACGTATCACAAACTAATAGACAAAGGCGCACTACAGGGTATTTTAAATAAAGAAGAAAGAGAATTTTTGAAAACAGAGTACCCCAGCATAGCACATTACTATCATCTTCCAAAAATCCATAAGGACAAAAATAACCCCCCCGGACGTCCTATCATAGCAGGGATTGGCAATTTGACTTATAATTTATCCTTTTATATTGACAAATTTTTACAAAAATTTGTTACCACACTTCCCTCGTACATTAGAGACAGCACTCATCTTTTACAATTATTACATAATCTCACTCTCACTAATGATAAAAAATTTTGGATCACATGTGATGTCAGTTCACTTTATTCAAATATCACTCACGATTTAGGAATACTGGCAGTATCTCATTTTTTGGAACAGGATCCCTTTTTACCTGAGGACCAAAGAACATTCATTTTGGAATGTATCAAATACATTTTACAACATAATTATTTTTTATATCTGGATCGATATTATTTACAGATAAAGGGAACGGCCATGGGTACCAGGTTCGCCCCAAGTTTCGCGAATCTCTTCATGGGTTTTTTTGAGGAGATCCATATACATCAAGCGAACCTTGGGGAGAGCCTGGTATTCTATGGCCGGTACATAGACGACCTCATTCTAATTTGGAGTGGCAGTTTAGAAGCAGCAGAAACTTTTATAACACAACTTAACGATAATAACATGGGGATCACGTTTACAGCTAACATCCAACCAGATTCAATAGAATATTTAGATTTGATACTCAGTTGGGGTCCTAATTGGTCTATCACATCAAAAACATTTTTTAAAGATGTTGATAGTAACAGCTATTTAGAATACCACAGCAACCATCACAGAAGTTGGATTAACAACGTACCGTATAGTCAGTTCAGACGCATTAGGAGAAATTGTTCGGATTATAACATCTTCCTTGAGCAAAGTCAGATTATTTATAATAGATTTATAGAAAGGAATTACCCAGTCCATATTTTAGATAACGCACTAACAAGAACGAAAAGATTAAACAGAAATGAGATATTATCCGATAACAACAAAAACAAAAGAACAATCAAGAGTTCAACTAACCAAGATGAGACTATGTTCATTACACAATACAACAACAGTTTTCAAAAAATTAATCAGATAATACTCAAACATTGGCACGTTATTCAAAGGGATCCGGTATTAAAAAACATTGTACAAGACAGACCTAAGATAGTTTACAGGAGGGCACCCACCTTGAGAAGTAAACTAGCACCAAGCAAAATAGTCAACCATGTACAACACAGATTCAATAACAACACACAAACCAAAAATGGCATATTTGGTCTACAAGGAACATACAAATGTGGAAAAACCAGTTGTAACTCTTGTCAATACATCAAACATGGCAGTAAATCTTTCAGGTCCCACACCACTGGTGACACATATCCTATTCAGGGTTTTTACAACTGCAATTCTTCCTTTGTAGTTTACCTATTGGAGTGTATATGCGGCCTACAATATGTAGGCCGCACCTGTAGAAAAGTCAAAACAAGGTGGGGAGAACACCTACGTAATTGTAAAAACTGTAAGAAAACGAAAGTAAAACACAGTGTGCCAAATCATTGCCTAAACAAACATCAAGGCAATCCATACACTTTTAAATACACACCTATAGATTTTATCCCTAGGTCTGTAGATTACAATAGAACAAACAAACTCAGACAACGAGAAACCTTTTGGATTTTTAAGTTAAAAACACTTTTTCCTGATGGTTTAAATGCAAATTTAGATTTAGCAGCATTCAACTAATAACTGAACTTAAGAATTTGTTTGCTTGAACACCTACACAGTACACTGAACCAGTCTTAATAACGTTTATATACGGGTCTTCTTAAATACATCAATACAATTTCAACATCTGCAATCAGTCCATATACCCAGTCGCTACAATACAAAATTGATTTCATAGATCCATAAACTAATTTTTATTTTTTTTCTCACAAATATCAATAACACATTTCACAAAACAACATAAGTAAAACATTAGCAATTTTATTATTTCACTAATAAAAATCCTATTGGGCATTATCATTGTATGATCAATTACGGCCTACTAGCCATATCAGACACACTATAATTTTATAAACTTGTAAATACCAATTAAAATTAATTCCCCAAATAAAAGAATGAAACATAAGAGATTTTCATCCGCTGACTTTGATCACAAAAGTTTAGACATCATAGGATTAAATTCAACCAAATAATAAAATAAGCAAAACAATGAATGGTCTACGATATAACCATTCACTAAAGATGTGTTCGATTATATACATACATAAAAATAAAAATACTAGTTTTTTTAGGAAACACTAGTTGTTTTATGAACATGGTTGTTCATTTTATAGCAGGTGCATCCAAAAAACCTCTGTGTATTACCATCCACAGTTGGGGGTCGCACTACATTTTAGTTATTAATTTCATTACATTATAAGATTGAGGGTATCATACAAAATCAAATGTTGAATTAATAGAACACGATCTATATATTACAATATTGGTAATCACCTATTTTCTATACACCATTCAAAAAACCAATTTTAGTTGGGTATACACTTCACTCACACATATACACATACACATCACTGTATTTGTTTGTTTAAAATAACATTTCTAATTTAGAAATAACACACATCACACTTTTTACATACACTCACACATACATCAGCTCTTTTCATGTTATGTTGTTATTATTATTGTTTCAGAATAAGACTAAAGCAAAACACTCCTGAAGTGATTAAACATGAGTCATTCAGTCAGTGGTTGTTTTACAATTTTAAATTTGAATTTAACTCATGTTTGATACGAAGATAAACCCGGTTCAAACAAAATCATATACTATTTTTCTTTCATTTGGATATGCGAATCACACATTTTATTGCAAATGTTTATGTAGGCTTACTCCAACACTTCAGTGTTAATTGTAGCAAATTGTGATGAGACCCTTTAAATTGTCCTAATTTGTCAGAAATTGTTTTACTTTTATTTATCTTTCATTTAGATATGCGAATCATACATTATATTGCAAATGTTTATGTAGGTTTACTCCAACACATTAGCGATAATTGTAGCAGATTGTGATGAGACCCTTTAAACTGTTGTAGAAATTGTTTTATTTTCATTCATTTATACTTATGGGTTTTTTAGGATTTACAATGCAAAGGTTAATGATGTTTACAGGTGACCAAGCCTAATTAGCACAAATGGGATACAGAGTATCCATTTTCAGCCCATTGGTTGTTGCTGAAAACTATGACAACTTCCGTTTTTAATTGTATATAAGATTGTTATTTTAAGAAATTTGTATCCATTGTTTGTATGCCTGATGAAAAGACCGGTGTAGGTCTAGAAACGCGTAGCAGATTGTATGGAATAAAATTCATTTATTTTATATACGGAAGTTGTCCTCTGTTCTCTTTCGAGCCTTCCTGGTTAAGGTGTCAAAGTGTTCGATCTACTGCAGTGCTTCCTCCCTGACAAAGGTTTGAAATTGTCTGATCCACCACAGTGTCTGACTCGCTAGCTGCATAGACGCACACCAATCAAGTGAACGCTGAGTACCAGCTGTGTACAACCTGCCGGAGCCCACCCAGTGTGCTAACCACTGAAAGTGTTAGCCTGCCTGTCAGCACCGGTTACAATACGGTGCATCGTTCTCCGGTAAGCGACGATAATAATTACCCATTTGGACTTATAGCCAACAATATCACGCTATGTGGCGCCCTCTTTTTTATTTCTAATTACAGATATCTCCTTTCCGAAGACCAGAGGAGCGTGTGCCGCCAGTATATTTGATTGCAAGATTCAGCACCATCAACTCACATGAACTTTATGGTTTGTTTTTACACCAATACCACGTATTAACCTTTTTCAGCGCACCCCGCACACGGTTCCCCTCGGGGTTCCCTGCTCATTACGTGACATGGCTGCTTTGTAGGGAGGAACCATATGGCAGAGTAATTGTGAGGGGGGGATTATGCAGTGAAAGTCAGGTTAGAAGTCAAGGGAGAATTCAGAGGAGCTTGCACTTGGTGCTGTGAGACTAAACTCTTAAGTACAATGCGCATGCGCAAAAGACGTACACGAGCTTGCTCGACACGAAGCAGTTAGTTTCAACAGAGCATTCATTTAGGATGACGTCAGGGAAAGGAGGGGTCTGGCGGCCATTTCAAATCAGCCAGAGAATGAAAAGTGATTTTGAACATAAAACATATATGCATTAAACATGGGCTATTACTCGTGGCTTCCTGTTGGGGGAGGGGTCAGGCAGTGTACCTGTGTGCTGGCGTGGTGAGAGGACGCCGCTTTCATCTGCTCCCCGCTCTCCGCCGCTTGTCTGGGAGGTCTCCCAGGTGTTGAGTGTGGCGCTCGGCAGGGATTCGATCCGCTTGAGAGCTGAAGCCTAAGAAGCCATATTGGCCGCGGATGTCTGAAAGTCCGCTTGTTTCTTTTAAATCTTCTTTGTATATCTTCCGGGAAGGGGTAACTGAGGATGGTGACGGTGATCTGTGATTTCCTTTCTGCTTGTCACAAGTGACCGAAGCGCCCGGCGTGCGGAGAGGGATTTTGCCGCAATTCGTATCGGAAGGTGCAGGTGCAATCTCTATCCCTGGTGTTACAGTCCTGGGAACGGCTACCCCACTGACGCTCCCTGGTGAGCAGTGGGGGAGTGGCAAGCTTGTTACTCCCAGGAAAAGATGGTCAATGCCAAGGCTGCTAGGTCGCATGCTAAGTGATACAGTAACAAAAGTCTGTGTGTAAGGTGGTATTCCTCTGACGCTCCCTGGTGAGCAGTGAGGGAAAGACAAGCAAGTGCATCTCCTACTGGAAAATTTGGTCTATGTCAAGTCCACAAATGTGTGTCTGGAGTGATTCAACAATGAAAGCCTTTGTGTGCGGTGGGATAAATGCTCCTCAGTGTCCGGCTGCTCTTTGGCATTAACCCTGGAAATGCCAGCCACAGGAAGGTAACTCTTTATCCCGCTGTTGATGAACGCTGCTATAGTGGCTTACTACCCCTGCAAGGCTGTGCTCTAGCTTATGAAGCGTCTCTTCTGGAAGAGGGAGCCACTGCCGTTAAGGATAAAGGCCCTATCTGTGGCACTGGTGGGATTGTGGAGGTCGTTGAGACCCGGTGCTGTTCCCCTACTTTGATGGTGACTTTGGTTGCAGAGTTAAAAAGGCTGTTTGAAAGTCTGTTGTTGGCACTAACAAAATGCTTGCAATCTTTTTAGAAAATCTTCAATCTGGGTTGATATTCTTATGCAATAAGCTGGATATTTGACTGTTTACTAGGAAATTTCACTTTTGATATTCTGAAACCCTGTGAAGGCCTACGGTTTTCTTGTGCATGTGATGCTATAATCTTCCATGCTGGTTAATCCTGCCAGCAATAGGGGTCAGGTGCTAACATTCTGTGTCTGGTTTTGTTAATGGTTGCTTAAGGACGCTTTGCTGCCATCAGAAAAGAATTTTTTTTTTATTTATTTTTTTTGTTGTTGTTTTGTTAGTTATTATATTTTATTTTTTTACTCTTACATGTCTAAAATATCTAGGTTATAAATGTTTTGCTAATAACATGGGTAGAGGTTAATCTACGTTGAATGTGCTATTGTTTTTTTTTGTTTTTTTTTCTCTCTAGTCTAGCTTAGGTCAGCTTAACTGACAAAAGCTGGATGGTGGCTTGTTTTAGGTTCAGATAGGAGTATAGTTGGAAGGGTCTTACTCTAGCTAGAGTATACACCAGTTTTCTTTTACCTCAATCTAGACTGTAATAATTAAGGGCATCCCTTGCTAAGAGCAGTTTTTACCATTATAGGTTCAGATAGGAGTATAGTTGAAAAGGTCTTACTCTAGCTAGAGTACAGTTTTTTTTTCCACAATCTAGACTGTAATAACTAAGGGCATCCCTTGCTAAGAGCAGTTTTTACCATTTTATAGGTATAGGGTGTTCTTGATTAATTCAATAGTATTCGATAAGAGTGTTGTCCCGGCTGGGATTGGATACTTTGATGTGAATTTCTAGTGGCATTTTTTTCTTCTAGGGTACTACTGGGATCTTCTATATCACGGATTAAATATTTTTAGTCTCCTTAGGGACCTTATTCTTTAAATACACAGATACAGGGAGGGGATTTTGGGTTGACTTTCCTACCCTTTTTTTTCTTCTTCTTCACCTTGGTCTTTTGCACTTTTAAGGTCACACCTGAGCACCCTTTTTTTTTTTTTCTCTCCCTTTGCTCTTCTTTCCTATTCACTTTTGTGTGTCGTGGAACACACTCTTATTTAAATTGTATTGTTGGCACGTGCAGGGGCGGGTCTCTTCCGTTTGCTGCCTTCACAAGCTTTTCACACGGTTATTTCACTATTGTCACGCACTAATTAATGGATAAATTTCTATCACAAGGGAAATCTTCCTCTCCAAGAATGCCGAGTAAAGTAAAAGACAAAAGAGCTAAGGTATCAGATCCAAGCATGGATACCACAATCGAAACTATGGTTAATCCTATGGACACCCAGTCGTTGATCTCTCAATTATCTGATCTATTCTCGCCTCAATTCAATTTGATAAAAAAAGAGTTGGGTCTTATTTCTTCTGAGATCACTGTATTATCAGCCGAAGTAAGACAATTCTCGCAAAGATTACAGGAGGCTGAGAATAGGATCTTTGACTTGGAGGACCAGGTTAACACCCAAGGAAATATAATTACCCAGCAGGATTCTAAAATCTTGATCCTGCAGGGGAGGCTGGATGATCATGAAGATAGGGCGAGGAGAAATAATATAAGAATTGTTGGTCTTCCAGAATCCCCTGAGTTTGAAGATTTGCTCCACTTTTCCTCTATGGTACTACCGCAGAGGCTGGGAATCCCACAATCCCGATTACCCATTATGATTGAGAGAGCCCATAGAATAGGCTCTAAAAGACCGGCAGAGTCAGGTCAGAATAGAAGTAGAATGTGTATATGCAAGGTTCTTAACTTCCAGGATAAAATTTAAATAATGAAACTGTTTAAGAAATTGAAAGATCCTTTAATATTTGATAACAGTAAAGTCCTGTTGTTTCAGGACTTTTCGTCTGAAACCTCACAGAAAAGGCGGACAATGGCACCCCTCTGTACTCAAATCATTAATAAAGGTATCCAGGCGCGGATGATTTATACCGCCAAAATAATAGTCGAGTGTGGGGGCTCTCGTCAGGTCTTCTCGGAGGCAAGGGAAGTTAAGGAATTCCTTGCAGATAAATGAGACTAACTAGATAAGTATTTTATATTGTTTCTTTCTTATTTACCAGTTCAATGTCTTATTTTGTGATGTGTATAAGGATATGGATCAGATTTATTGTTGTAATCTTGTGCCCTGGTTGGGGTAAGCATAGATTTATTTTTTTGTCCTTCCCTTTTTTTTTTTTTTTTTCCTCTTTTTTTTTTTCTCTCACTTTCTCTCTTTTCCACCACTCCTCGCCGCCCTCTCTCCTCTTCTTCTCCAGTTCTGTAGATTTTTAGTATTCTTCAGTCCCTCAGGTAGTGGAGTTTAAGATATCCTCATGGAATGTGGGTGGGATTTCCTCACCCTCTAAATGTAAACTTATTATCAAACTGCTAGCAAAGAACAACCCTGATATCTCCTTTATCCAAGAAACACACTTGGAAGAAGTAGAAGCGAAAAAACTCAAGACCAAATGGGTGGGGGAGGTAGTTACTTCTTCCGCTAGTGCGCGAAAGTGCGGGGTTGCAATTTTGATAGGTAAATCCCTTGATTATGAGATTCTCCAGGCTGAGATAGATCCTGAGGCCAGATTTATTATCTTGCATATCCTTATTAATAAAGTTAAATTTACACTATGTAATATCTATGGCCCCAATAAATTTAATGTCGAATTCTGGGATAAAATTAAATCTAAACTGTTCCCTTATATTAAAGAAAACCTAATAATTGGAGGGGACTTCAATATGACTTTATACCCAGAGCTGGATAGACTCTCGACTAAAAATATGGCGGAAAACAAGAGAAGTTCGAAATATTTTCGGAGATTCTGTCAGAAATTAAAGGTCTATGACATATGGCGTAGGTTGAACCCGGATGTACCAAATTTCACGTGTGAATCAAAGGCGCATAGAACCTTTTCACGTATTGATCTATTCCTGTTAGGAGAATCACTCCCAAGTGGTAAAATAGAGGCTGGAATTGGCGAGATCTTAATCTCGGACCATGCGATAATTTCGGTTGCGATACTTGTTCAAGTTGGAAGGGGTCGTAGGAATGCCCGATTTTTCTATCCGCGGTTCCTTTCCAGTAATCCTAGATATATTTCTTGGTTAAAAGAAAAATGGAATGAATATTGTAGATTTAATCTGGCATATCTGAATAAAATTGAAATTTTCTGGGAAGCTAGTAAGGCGGTCTTAAGGGGAGAGATAAAGGGGTATCTGAATGTCAGGAGCAAGAAAATGCGCGCTCGAGATTTTCAATTGACTAATCAAGTAAGAAATGCTTTTAGGAATTTTCAGTGTCAGCGCTCTACATACAACTGGGTAAGATATGTAAATGCTAAGAAGGAGAGAGACTCTGTTTTAGTGCAAAATCATCAGGAAGAGGAATTAAAAATCAATCTACGGTTCAAAAGCATTCATGGCAGTTCTGCTAAAAGCATGGCGAGATTAGTCAAAGCTAGGGAGAAGAAGAATTTGATCCCGGTATTGCAGAACTCATGTAATCGCACCTCCGATGCGGAAGAGATCTCTGCGATCTTCTTCGAATTCTATCAGCATCTATATGCGGAAGGAGAATCTAACCATGATAATGAATCAAATTTTTGGTCCTCAATTACGGTCCCGAAAGTCCAAGCTGAAGATTTGGACATGCTTAATGCCCCTATTACGGCTGAGGAGATAATCAGTGCGATATCGCGGGCCAAATCAAATAAAGCAGCAGGCCCAGATGGAATTCCTATGGAATTCTATAAAAGCTTATCTGAGCAAGTTACCCCAATTCTAGAAAAAGTGTATAATAGCTATTTTTTAAAGGGCGATATAATTTCTTCTTTATTTTCAGCGGCCAACATATCACTGATTCTTAAAAAAGGAAAAAATCCAGAGGATCCATCTTCTTACAGGCCCATTTCCGTTCTCAATGCGGACTACAAAATCCTTACATCAATTATCTCGCATAGATTAGCCTTATGCCTTGAGAACCTGATCCATCCTGACCAGGTGGGCTTTATGCCTTCTCGGTGTTCCTCTAGAAATATAAGGAAATTAATAACCTTAGTAGATTATATGTGGAATGCAGATCTATTCAAAGGGAGGTGCAACTTTGAAGACGTAGCGGTTCTCACATTAGATGCAGTCAAAGCTTTTGACTGCATCTCTTGGAAATTCATGTTCTCTACTCTATCTAAATTTGGTTTTTCTGGTAATTTTTTTAACTTTGTGCAAAGGCTGTATCAGAGACCCGTCTCGTATGTACTTGTTAACGGTTTGATTTCCTCTGAAATAGTTCTTCAAAGAGGAACCAGACAAGGTTGTCCGCTATCACCGCTCCTCTTTAATATTATATTGGAGCCCCTGGCAATTAAACTGCGTCAATCAATCCAATAAGTCCAGCTCACACTGTTATAAGATGGGTGCACGCTATCGCTGGGCACTGCACGACCCAGAATTCAAATTCCAGAACTCAAAAAAGTGAATAGCAGCACTCCAATAAACTTTTCAATTCTTTATTGCATATCCAGGAGTACAAACAGATAGCAACGTTTCGGACTACATGTCGATGGCATGATGAAGGACATGTAGTCCGAAACGTTGCTATCTGTTTGTACTCCTGGATATGCAATAAAGAATTGAAAAGTTTATTGGAGTGCTGCTATTCACTTTTTTGAGTTCTGGAATTAAACTGCGTCAAATCTTGCCGGGGATTACCATGGGGGATCTGAAACTGAGAATATTGCTTTATGCGGATGACATATTACTCTTTTTAAATCAAACATCAATTACTATCCCGACGGTGATTAATACGATAAGGTTATTTAGTACATTTGCGGGCTATAAAATCAATATGGAAAAGAGTGAGTTAATGTGGCTGGGGAGCCGCGAGCGAGAGCCTCCCCTGACAGTTTTTCGTAAGGTGGATGCTGTCAAATATTTGGGGTTGGAAATTAATAGAAATCCGAAACTCTGGTACCAGGCCAACTTTGGGGGGCTATTCCGGAAAATCCAGGAAGACCTGAAGTTATGGGAGGTATTCCCTTTATCGCTTTCAGCCTCGGCTAACTTGATTAAAACGATAATTTTCCCGAAAATTATATATTATCTTCAGAACTTACCACTCCTGATTTTAAATAAAGACCTGAAGAAACTGGCATCTTGCTTTTCAAAGTTTCTATGGAAATCCAAAAAGCCACGACTGTCCCTTAATCGGCTCACTCAAAAATATACTAGGGCCGGGCTGGCATTGCCTAACATTAGACTTTATAACTATGCTGCGGTATGTAAAATTGTATTTGATTGGGTTGCTCGGAGTGACATAGTTACTACATATGATATGGAATCTTATATGGTTAATCCATGGTCATTGAAAGCTTTAATCCATTGTCCGCCCCGATCCCTTCCTTCGGAGGTTTCCTCACTTGTCTCATTTAGAAGTATTTTTGTAGCATGGCATAGGCTTAGTAAATTGCTTAGAATCGACTTTTCTTTTTCTGAATATCTTCCCATTAGGGGGAACCCTATGTTTTCTCCAGGGACTGATCAGAAATGTTTCTATGAATGGCAGATTAGCGGGTTGGAATATATTCATCAACTTATTAATGATGATTTTCAGGTCCTCCCCTGGGAAACAATTAGAGAGCAGTTTTCGCTCCCCAGACAGAACCGATTTGCTTATTTTCAGATCCGCCATTTTGTTAACGCTCAGAAATGGTCTCTAGTTAGGAGAAGTGATTGGGCTGAGATCAAAACTTGTGTCAGAAAATTTATATTGGGTGATGCATCTATCTCGCTGATTTATGATATCATGTTGACTAAACAAGGTATGCTGGAAGAAGAGAAGCTAATCAACTTTTGGCTTCCCCATATACCCTCGTTAGAGGTTGAGAAAATATGGAATAGCTTTGAAAGAGTCGCTTTATTACCGTTACCGGTGAGTTGGAAGGAATCTCATCTAAAATTACTGAACTTCTCTTATTTCTCCCCGGCCTTACTGGATAAATTCTATCCTGATAAAAATTATCGGTGTGAGCACTGTGCGTACATCCGGGCCGACCTCTGTCATATGTTGTGGGGGTGTCCAAAGATCACTCAACTTTGGTTGAAGGTCCAGTTCTGGTATAATAGAGTCTTTGAAAGCTCCATTACTTTAACGTTTGAAGATATTGTCCTACTGTTTGTGGCACCGAGAAGGGATGTGAGAACGCGTGTCCTAAATACAATTATTTTAACAGTAAGATATAACATTTTTAAAAAATGGATTGCAAAGAGTCCTCCCACCCTGGCACAAATATTAAAAGACATTCAAGCGCAGATTATTTTTGAATCTTTTCATTTAAAGTCAGTGGCTGAAAGGAAAATTAAAGAATTTTTGGTTGGCTGGGCGCCAGTTATTAAGACATATCCGGGTGACCTACAGAGACGGATATTGAGACCCTTCCTGGCTTCGATAAGTTTTGCTGAGTTGGTGGTACATGGGGTTTTTCCTGATACCTGGATCAGAAATAGTAATTCGGTAGAATAGTCCTTGTTTGGGAGCCTCTGACGGGTCCTGGATGTTTTTGCGGAGCGTGGGGGGAGGGGGGGGGCGGAGCCCTTTTCCCCGTTATATATATATATTTTTTTTCTTGCTTGTTTTTTTTGTTTGTTTTGTTTTTCCTCTCTCTTTCTTTTTCTCCTTCTTTCTTTCACGGTTATTTTGTCTTAAAAAAATGTAGCTATTTGATTGTAACTCTTAATTGATAAGGCGCTGGACTAATAAGTTGCCTGAAGTCTTTTTTGTTTCATTATACTATTGAATTTTTTCTGTATTTACGCGAGTGCTGAATATGTAAAACATATATCTGTGTTGGCTACGGCTGCCTTTCTTCTTTTTTGTTACGTGGCTATACTCAATAAAGATAATTTAAAAAATAAAAAAAATAAACATGGGCTACAGGGGGATTAAATCAACATTAACTACTACATAGGAATAAGTTATTATATATGTTGTGTGAACTGTCCCTTTAATGATACAGATAGGGTGTGTCATTTTAAACAACTTTCCAATTTAGTTTTATCATAAAATTTGCTTTGTTCTCTTGGTATTCTTTATTGAAAGCTAAACCAAGGTAGGCTCATGCTCATTTCTAAGCCCTTGAAGGCAGCTTCTTATCTTAGTGCATTAGACAGCCTCACACAGCTAGACAGTGCTAGTTCATGCGTGCCATATAGATAACATTGTGCTCACTCCCATGGAGTTATTTGAATCTGCACTCATTGGCTAAAATGCCAGTCTGTGAAAAGAACTGAGACAAGGGGCAGTCTGCAGAGGCTTAGATACAAGGTAATCACAAAGGTAAAAAGTATATTAATAGATACAAACTCAGTGGGAGAATAACTATTTTCATTATCAGAATGCACAGCACATTTCCACCATTCATTTCTTCCACTGGATGCTCTGTGCATGAATCCCAGGGGCCACTGTATATGTGAACATTTCCCATGAGCTCTCTTCTGTAATTGACCTAGGATATAGGAGCAGATGTTTTACTCTTGAGCTTGCGGTACAAACATATAGGGTATAACAGATGGGATATATTTACAGAGCTCAGCCCTACAGTGAAATAAAGATTCCCTCTTCTGCTTATTAGTGACTTCAGCAAACCTAACTGTGTTCCGGCCTTAGGGACTTTCTGTCTGTCCTTCTGTTTAACTGTCAGATAATACCAGGTTTGTGCTGTTATTTCAATGCAGGGAAAAAACTGTCATGGGTCTTTTATATTAAAAGCACTGTAGGGTGGGAAACGCTTTTCCCAGCTTTTGTACACTCACAACTCCTATTGTACAGCCTCATATATTGTATTTCCTCACTTGCGCATGTGCGAGAAACGGTTACGAGTAACTTAGAACAATTACAGGGAACACAGGATTTTAATGATGTAGCTCAAACAAGGACTTCACTGAAGAAAGTAAGTGTATGACTAAACGCCTGATAGCGAGGGGATACCGGCCAGAAATGGTGCAGAACGTGGCTAAGGAAGTGGCTGGGGTGGACAGACAGAATGCTTTGAGTACCAAGCCAAAAAACAGAAGAGATGATAAAACCTTGTTCATTACAAAATACTCCACTGAGTTTTATGAGGTTTGTGCCATTATTAAAAAAATATTTCCCGATGCTATATGGTGACAAAGCACTAAAAGAAGTAGTGGCAAAAGGGTTTAAATGTGTATATTCAAAAAACATAACACTGGGTACTTTATTATCCCCGACCCAATTGCCACCCATACAATAGCCCACATCATGGCTTAGTGTTCAGGGAACATATAAATGTGGAGATGGAAGGTGTAAGGCCTGCGATTATATTGTTGAAGGAAAAGAATTCTATTCTAGTATATTTAATTGAATGTATCCAGCATCATTGCCAATATATAGGCATGACCAGCAGACATGTACGTACCAGAATACGGGAACATCTAGGCTACATCAAAAACAAGGTCACCTGTTCTGCACTGTCGAGACATTTTCTTGAGACACATTCAGGGAATGTTACCACATTTAAATGGAGGGCTATTGAAGTTGTTAGGAGGCCCCCTAGGGGAGGTGACAAGGACAAACTTCTGGCCAGACAAACGTTTTGGATTTTTAAACTCAGGACTCAAATACCTGAAGGTTTTAACTCAGAATTTGACTTGATTAATCATTGGCAATGATTATTCAATTTAAATCTATATACATATTGTGGCCCTAAAGCATTACTGTTCCTTTAAATCCCAGACTAATTTGGTACCCTTTACATGTTCTGTTTTGAACCATCCGTGGCCTGTATCCCCTCCACCTTCATCCAATGTCATATGTCTATATACTTGCACATATATGTGTGCTTGTGCATATACACAACTCTATATATAGTGCTATTGGTAGACTGCACATATGAGATAGAAACATTTCCAGCACCCATACTGCTTTGTCTGTAGATTGGTTTAGGCTTTACATAGTAGTTTGTCCACTTTATATATGGAAAAGGGATATAGGTAACAAGTAATAGATGCATATATTTGCAACATGCACCTATAAATTATTACATCTATTATAAAATGTATCCCTTCACTATAACAAACGCATATATATATACATATACATTTTTGAACAGTAAGATTATGTACATATTAGATTACTTTTATCTCTTATTAGGATACTTATATATCTTTTGTCTCTGTTATATCCTGTTAGGACAAATGTTCATTTGTATATGGCATCTTATGTTAACTGTTCTTTTAATAGCGCATTATACAGTGTGTATGCCATTTTTGTTCTTGTCCTTAACGACATAATATTTGCAGAGTCTAATGTCCTGAACAAATTGTTACATGTTCTTCTGAATAATATGTTATGCTTACCTAAGTTTTAATGTATATGCATGTTATTGGATCTATAATGTTAACCACCTATGTATTGTTCCACACCAGCTCTAACCTTACATACCTGATTCTATGTGTCATGTACTTTCCAGCATGCCATGAGTTAAATGGGAGGTTCTATCAATTCCCCATCTGAACCAATGAAAGAGAGTAACACCCTTTTTAAAACTACCCTAATTCAGTTGTTAGTTAGGTTTATGATTACGGCCACAAGCCGAAACTAGTCTAACCCCTTTACCTATGTTCTTATTTCCTGTGCTGTGGGATTTTATCCTTTTTTGAATAAATTTTGGACTTTTATCTTTGGAGGAGGTCTGCGCTCTTTCTTTTTTACAATAGGATTTTAATGATGTCACAGATGATGACAATGGGGCGGAGCTACACGGACATTTTAAAACGGCAGCTGGGGGGGAAAGTAAGTGATTTAACTTGAAAACGAATTATCGTTAAAAACTGGCAAATATTTGGAAAAAACGATCTAGGACAACTTTATAGATATATGTTTAAAACTATTTTTGTGTTGACTGTCCCTTTAAACTTTTTGAGTCAACAGCTCCTACTGAGCATCTCCAAGGCAGAACATAGTGCGATCTGCGATAATATCGCAGAAAGTGGAGCCTGCCTGCAGAAAGAATGGCCAGTTCTGTTAAGCACAGAATTTTCTTCAACAGGATTTTTTTTTTTTTTTTGTGCAGTGCAACCGGCACATTTTTACTTTTAAATTATTGGCTAATGGCTGCTCTGCTCATAAAATTGATACTTTTTTTTTAGATGCTATATCTTAATTGTTACTTTTAGCCCGCCAGAACGGCTTCTGCTTCTGCGACTGAGAGGTAAGTGCAGCCAGGAATGCGCAATTCATATCCGCAGGGCATGTTTTTCTTTTTACATTTAGGGCAAGCAGAAGGGGTAAAAGCTTTCACGGTAGTGTGAGAAGAGAGCATGAAAATAAGCTAGCGCTGCGTGCACATTCACAACAACCGCCTCAGTTTTAAGTACTGCTTTGAATAATTTGCTGCCTGAGAGACCGACGGTTACTAGTCTGTGCTATAAGCTTACTACCAGTGCACTGTTTGACCAGACTAGCATTGCATTTTACCAGCCAGTCTGCCATGTGCCCCCCAAATATTATTCCTTCTCTGGATCCCAGTCTTGCCAATAATATTGCAGGAGGAGGTGGTGGCCACTAATCCATTATTTTAATATCACCGCGCTGCAGCCGTTATGTTTGCAAAGGAGTCAATGTGCACCGTGCCTCCCTTTCATTCCTGTAACATCACAGCTCATTCTGACATTGTAATTAGGAAGGGAAGTAGCTATGTGCACGGTTCAGGTTCAGTATTAAATAAATGGGCAGCTTTCACTTTCACCGGTAAGTTAATTGTAAAAGGTATTTGCCTGCTCTATGAGCACTTTCAATTAGTTTCATCAGAGAAATCACCAGGCAACCACAATAATATATAGTTTTAAAATAGCCTTACATATGCCTGTTATTGCATGAAATTCTCAACAGCAGAGAGTCCCTGTTATTGATAGTCTGTTTGTTCTGGGGTAGAATATATAAATTACTGTGGTGGCAGGGGCTATTCTCAAACTTTATTACGTGTTATTGCTCACAGGAGGGTACTGACAGGCTACCTACTGCAACACCGACAGCTAGCAGAGAAACTGATATTGTACAGCAAACTGCATACCAGCTCTGCCCTGTTTTATTGCAATTCCAGCACACTTTTTATGCTCCTTCTATACAGATCGTTATCTGCTCTGAGAGGAGGCTTTCAGAGTTCCGATCAGTCACAACTACAGTGATTAATAGCTGACTACTGGGACTCAGTAAGGAGACGCAGTGTTTTCTTTTTGTTGTGAGTGATCGGAACTCTGAAAGCCTAAACTTTGCAATGGGGGTCAAGTGGATGTCAGACCCATAAAACACAGAGTATAACCATCTATATACTAGAAGATGGGTGCCGTAGGAATTTACTTTAGGATCTATGTTGCTATAGCAACCACTGACACTGATCTGTTAATCGGCATAAAGGGGCGGCACAATGCATTGAGTGACAGCTAACTCTGCTGCCTGCGCGTCTTCAGACAGAGAGGATAAAGCTGCAGATTAACTGATGTGCATACGATCAGAAATACAGGTCGGTTGTGGACTCCACTTAAATTTTCGTGCGCAGTGGAAGTTATATATATTTTTAAAATTAAAATATCTCAAAATGCCTAAAAAATATGTAACAGATGCATATTGAGAAAAAAAGATAACTTTAGATGCACAATGAGAATGTTGCAAGATGAAAAACGACTATAATGTCCCTTTAAAAAACTTTCTTGATATATTGTAATTGTCTTTTATTGTCCAAACAAACCCTATATATATATTTTGCTTCTACACACTCCATACGTATCACCTGCCATTTATATTCTAAAAATAAAACACTGCAGCTGGGTTTAAGTCAACAGCAATGCACTGCACTGGTGAGCCAATGGCAAGAGACAGCGTGTGTAGCCACCAGTCCCCTGCTAGCCCAGAGAAGTGCATTTCTGCTGAAAATATGTGCATGATTTTCAGCAAAAGATATAAAAAGAACAAAGTATATTTGATCATAAAAGTGGATTTAAGTGTCTTAACCTTTTAAAGCCGTTATGCCGTTCCATTCCGTCATAATTAGACTGGGCTTTAAAGCCGTTATGACGGAATGGAACGTCATAACTAACGGCTGTCCTGAAGCCTTCTGTGCTTCAGGGATTTAATCGCGGTCTGGAGGGCGTTCCTAGGATTGTAGGGACGCCCCCCAGATGCGATCCAATAATTGAAATCTCGCGATCGTATGCACGATCGCGTAGTTTCAATTTGTCTACATCGGAACAGTTGTTCCGATGTAGGCACTTTAACCCTGTCACGAAAGGGTTAAAGGAACAGTAAAGTCAAAATTAAACTGTCAAATTTTAAATAACTTTCCAATTTACTTTTGTCATCAAATGTTGTTTTGTTCTGTTGGTATTCTTTGCTAAACCTATGTAGACTAATAGGCTGATTTCTTAGCCTCTTCAGGTATGAACAATTTGTGATGCTACATGTGAAAGTTTACCATGTTTTAAAGAAATGTTTTATTTGTTTATTTTGTTCTAAATAAATGTATGTTACAACTGAATTTCATTTAAAAATGACCTGCAGAAAAATTTTCACTACAAAAAATCTCATCGCAGAAAGTGAAAAAAAGTTCTGCCTCTGGGCTGAGCATGTGCAAGAATTCACAGACTAAGCGTACATGCATTTGCTGATGGCTGTCACATGGTACGTGTATGCATTTGTGATTAGCTGATGGCTGTCACATGGTACGTGTATGCATTTGTGATTGGCTGATGGCTGTCACATGGTACAGGGGGAGTGGAAATAGACAAAACTTTTAAAATTGTCAGAAAAAAAATCTACTACTCATTTGAAGTTCAGACTAAGTGCTATTGCATTGTTTTGTTATCTTGCATTTGTTGATTATGCATATCTACTGTGTTTACTAGTCCTTTAATCAGTTGTGGTTTTCAAAGAGATACAACACTAAACCTAAGTGAACAAATATAAAATACTTTTACCAAAAATCACCTAATATACAATATACATAATACAATCTATTTTACACTTACCCATCTGTGTGACTAACGCTGCTGATTGGGTAACCAACAGTTTCCGATTTGGACCACCATTTCTCTGTGACTCCTGTCATACTTTACCTGTAGATTTAACCCTTTCGTGAGGTTTAAACACATAGATTTGCAGGGTGTATAGTGATAATACTACATGATCCTGTCACTTTGTCACTACAATGCCCTGATGATATAAGAGTGTAACTATAGATATATACACCCTGGCACACTCCGCTCTCTGGGCTACTGAACTGATGGAATAATCTAGTTTAGCAGATCTCTTGCTAATAATTTATTATGTACAAATGTGTTACTATATTATGTTTACAGCAGCATTCAGCCTGTTGTGTAGTGCCCTGTATATTGTGCAGCTTTACACCGTCCCTTTATTTGTATAAATGAGACAAGAGAAAGTGATGCTAATTTAGCCCATGCTCAGTATTTAGTGTCATTGGCTGTTATATGTGATCAGGTACAGACAATACATTGTGTCTAATAGCACCTTATGTCATTTACTGCCTCTGTGCTCTATACTCCCCTATACATTATCCTTCCCTATCTCCCTTCTTACCTTATCTACCCCTCCTTCCCCAGCACCTATTCCTTCCAGTTACTCAACACCTTGTGCTGATTGTCACATTCTCCCTATTTGTGTATTCTCAGATAATATTGTGTTTTGTTTTATATTCTGTCCCCAGAGGCAGAACTTTTTTTTACTTTCTGCGATGAGATTTTTTTAGTGAAAAACTTTCTGCAGGTCATTTTTAAATAAAATAACATTTTAAATTAGACATTTCTATGATGACATCTCAGATCACTGTATGTTCTGCCTTGGGGTTCTGTCTGTTATTAACTGTTTGTTTTATATCTCTTGTTACTTTACTGGTCTGTGTTTTATTAATATCTCTCTGTTTCCTTTTGTCATGTGAATGTATATGTGAATATATATATAACACATTAGCAAAAACCTTACTTTAACCCCTAAAGGACCGGGAATTTCAGACTAAATCTTCCCCAAAAGACCAGAGCATTTTTGCCATCACTACATTTAGTTGAAATGGTTTTTATTAAGTGCAAAAATATCATAACAGAATGAGCATACATAGAATAATTCTGGGCCACCAAGGACCCAACCCACACTGGGCTTAACAATATGAAATGACATATAAAGGCTTGTGAGGAAAAAAGGATTAAGGGACCCAGTCCGGAGCCAGGCCCCCAGCACCCCAGTTGCACTTTTTCTTTTTTGATAAGAACAATACAAAAGTAATAAAAGGTATACATAAAGAAAAAAAAAAGGAAAACATATATAAATTGAACAGTAATAACAATAATAAACCTGTCAGAATGCTGAATGCTCTGCTTTCGGCCTCTTATCTCTGGATGTCACAGCCATATCTCTGTCTGTGCTATGGTTTGTATCTACAACTACCTCTCAGTCTCTCTCTATTATGTGATTTAACAGGGGTTGGTATTGGCTCCCCCCATTATCCAGTAGAACCAGATTTTCCCAAATGAGTCCATCTTATTTTGTAGGTGGGCAGCTGTCTCATGCATAGCATACATTCCGGCAAGTTTGTTGGTAATCTCCGGCCAAGTTGGTACTCCCGTCTTCCAATGTTTGGCTATTAAGGTTCTAACTGTGGTGAAGATTATTCTAAGAAAGGTGTTTATGTGAGAGTTGTAACCCTGGGTTCTAGCATTTAATAAGGCCTGTGGGGCACTAATGTTTATACGGTCTCCAATCAAGTTGGACAAGAGGTCTGAGGTCTGATCCCATATATTCTTAACCTTGGGGCACTCCCACCACATATGTATGTATGTACCCTTGGTCCCGCATCCTCTATAGCAGAAACCGGAGCCTCCCTTGACAGAGTGCGCCAGTCTCTCGGGTGTTAAGTACCAACGAAACACCGACTTCAGGCTATTTTCTCTTAGATCTGCATTCAATAAGCCCCTACTTGCCTCGAATGTTATAGTGTGCCATTCCTCTGTTGTTAAATCAATATTCAAGTCTCTCTCCCACCTACTAACAATGGGTGGCTTATTCTTTATGTTGGATGATTGTATCGCGTGGTACATATGTGAGATAGCTTGTTTGGGTCTGTGATGTGCGCTACACTGTTTCCCAAGTGTAGTGGATTGAATTCCTCTCCCCCCAAGAGTGTAAGAATGGACAGCCGAGGATACCTGCAAATACACAAACCACTGCAGGGGTAATGGTTCTAATTTTCTTTGTAATTGTGTAAATGTGATCATAGAGCCTTGTTGCATAAAATCTGCCACCCTGTACAGGCCTTTGTTCTCCCATTTGTCTATATGTATATGATAGTCTCCCGGGAGTATGTATTTTAATGGCCTCTCGAGAGTATTTTGTGATACCAACTTGTGAAAATTTATTGACTTATGCCATTGTCTGCAAGAGGTCAGTAATGCTTGTGGCGTAAAACCCCCTATGGTCTTCAGCGTCCCCTTCCTCCATAGTACATCGTCTGGTGAGCTAAGTCCCCCCATGGCAGCTTCTAAAGCAGGCCATACAATATCGCAGTTTCGTCTCCCCAATATTGCAGTCTGAGTGAGTGAGTTATTCCGGGAATTCTGGCATGTTTACCTCCCCTCAGATAAGAAATTAGTTTGGATTGGATAGTATCTAAATCTTTGTTGGGGACCTCGATTGGTAGTGTCCAAAAGAGGTAAAGGAGTCTAGGCAAAATGTTCATTTTGATCGACGATAGTCGCCCATACCACGAAAAGCCACACTGTTGCCACTTCGTGATGTCCTGTTTTATAGATTTGTATAAAGGGGGATAGTTGGCTTGGTAGAGTCTATCGAAATTAGGTGTCAGCTTGACCCCCAAATATTTCACATGGTCATATACCCAGGAAAAATCGAAATTAATCTCTAGTAGTTTGATAGTGGGCCTTGGGATAGCGATGGGGAGGGCTTCGCATTTATCCACATTAATCTTATATCCTGAGATTGTGGAGAATCTATCCAGGATGTCATAGACAATGGGCAGGGAGCTAGTCGGCTTAGTCAGGGTCAAGAGGACATCATCTGCAAATAGTGTTAATTTATGGGACTTTCCCCCTATTTTGAGGCCCCAGACCCCAGCCTCCCCCCGGATGTACTCTGCTAGTGGCTCTATGCAAATGGCAAAAAGCAGAGGCGACAGTGGGCACCCCTGTCGCGTGCCGTTTAGAATATTGAAAGTGCAAGATTGGTGACCAATCGCTCTCACATATGCTGTAGGGTTGGAGTATAATGTATTTATTGCTGAGATGAAGGATCCCCTGAACCCCATTTCTTTTAGTACCGCCATCATATATCCCCAATCCACCCTGTCGAATGCCTTCTCCGCGTCAAGAGAGAGGAGCAGAGAAGGCACTCCATGACTCCCGAGATAGTCTATCACCGACACCATCCTTCTTATGTTGTCTGGGGCTTCCCTATCCTTAATGAAACCAACTTGGTCTGGGTGTATTATAGTGGGAAGAATGTGTTTAAGTCTGTTAGCTAGGATTTTTGTGATAATTTTGACATCCTGATTGATGAGGGATATTGGCCTATAGCTAGCGCAGTATTTTGGGTCTTTCCCTGGCTTGGGGATAACTACTATTTTAGCCTGAAGCAGGTCCTTAGGTAGCTCCCTGCCCTCCAGCATGTGGTTTGCTAATTGTGTGAGGTGTGGGATTAATAGGCCTTCAAACATCTTATAGTATTCACTCGGTAAGCCGTCAGGCCCAGGAGCCTTGCCTGGCTTAAGTTCTTTAATGACTTGTGCCACTTCCATCGCCGTGATTTTGGCATTCAAGGAGTCCCTATCTGTCTCTGTGATTTTCCTCAAATTTGCTTTGGTAAGGAAATCATTAAGTGAGGTTTTGGTGGATGTGCTCTGGGAAACTTTTTTACCATCGTACAGCACTCGATAGAATGAGGCAAAGGTATCCACAATCTCCTGTGGCTGTCTAGTCTCACCACCATCGTCCCGACGTATAAGGGGTATAGACACCGCCGCATAATTATCCCTAATCTTTTTGGCTAAGTACTTATCGGGTTTGTTGGCGTAGAGGAAGTACTGCGTCTTCAGTCTATGGGCATATTTTATCGATTGATTATTAAGGATCTCGTTGAGCTGACTACGATTTTGATTTAGTTGTTTTAGGGTGGACCTGGCTAGGGTTAGTTTATGTTCCCTCTCCAGACTCTCAATGTCCCTAGTTAATCTCTCTAAAGTCAAGTTTACTGTCTTTTTAAGCTGTGCTTTTTCTTTAATTAACAGGCCTCTAATTACAGTTTTATGGGCAGCCCAGACTGAGATTGGATTGCTGGTGGAGTCCCGTTCAAAGCCCAATATTCTTCCATTGCCTGTGTCAATTTGTCTTTTGTCAGTGGGTTTTGGAGGCAGGATGGGTCAAATGTCCAAGTCTGTGTTCTATTGGGGTTTTTTATACCTTGGAGTGATATCTGTGTAATGGAGTGGTCTGACCAAGTGCATGGGTGGATTTTAGCTGACAACAGCATTGGACATAAAATCTGACTGATCATTATGTAGTCGAGTTTGGAATAGCTATTGTGCGCTGTCGAATAAAATGTTGTGTCTGTTGTGACCCCATATAAAGAGTTCCAGGTATCCACCAGAGTATGTGGAGCTAGTGAATTTAAAACTGCGCCCGCTACGTTCTTTAAGTGGTTTAGTTTTTTAGAGGGGTGTAGGGGCTTGGCATATTTGAGTGCTTGGAGGTCAATATTGAAATCCCCCGCTAAAACTATCCTGATTTGTGACCAGCCCGTTAGTAGTCGTGTGATTTCCCTGAAAAACGCATCCTGCTTCTCATTTGGGGCATATATATTGCAAAACAGGACATCTACGCCTTGAATCTGGCCCCTCACCAACAAGTACCTTCCTTCTCTGTCTACAGTCGTGTCAATGTGTGTAAAGTGTAATGATGTATGTAGAAGTATCGACACCCCTCTTTTTTTTTTCCCCCTGCAGTGGAATGATAGTGCTGGTAAAAGCCTCTGGACCAATATTTGGGGAGTTGCGGTTTAGTAAGATGGGTTTCCTGTAAATAGATCACATTCGCCTGGAGGCGTTTGTAATGGTTAAATGCCGTGCGTCTTTTAGCGTCTGAGTTTAACCCTCTCACATTGTGTGAGACTAAATTAATCGTTGGTAAAGCCATTAGTATTTACTGGGATACCTGTGTGACTAACACTTAAAGGCAATAGATGGTGAGAGTGTGGGGAATGCATGAGCAGGGGTTCTAGGTCTAGACAAGTGTCATTTACTGTGAGGTTAATGCAAGATAGGCTGGAGACATCTCTTCTATCACATCTGACAGGTACATAAAAATAGGTTGGCAGTAAAAAACAAAACAAAAACTTAACTCTAAATTGAACTAAAATAACATTCTGAACAGTACAACAGCTAAGCATAAGCCTATAAATAACAATGGGTTGTGCAGTAGTTCTAATGGAAACATGTCTAGAACTTTCAGAGTATAGATATGGATACCACTAGTATTTATTAGAAAAGTTATACAAAGCGGGCTCTAAAACCCACTCATGGATAAGTAATAGATAGAATTTTTGACAACATTACCTAGCAGTCCAGTTCATGGTTTCACTTTTTTCTTTTTCGCCACTCTGGACCACCTAGGCCTACTCGCCGGGGTCCGTGGCTCTTTACCTATGGAGCGTTGTGGTGAGACAGTGTCCTCAGGAAGTGCTGGTGTGTCTACATTTAGATATTGACATATTTCTGGAATGTCCTGTGCTGATTTAATGGTGAGCATCTTATGGTTGTGGGAGATATGCAAAGCAAAAGGATATCCCCACCTGTAAGGAATATTTTGCTTCCGTAGTAGAGATGTGAGGGGACGCAGAGCATATCTTCTCTGTAGGGTGCGGGCACAAAGGTCCTGAAAGAATTGAATAATTTGTCCCTGAAACTTGAAGGGTTGGTGTCTCCTGGCCGCCGACATGATGCTTTCCCTGTCAGGGAAACGCAGCATCCTGACTATAACATCTCTGGGTGGAAGGCCCTCTTTTGGTTTTGGTTTCAGGGCTCTATGAGCTCTCTCCATCACGAAGTCTGTGTCTCCTTCACCGCCTGTGACAGCCTTAAAGAGGCGTAGCAGGTATGAGGATAGATCTGTGGCTTCTACCGTTTCTGGAATCCCTTTTAGCCTGTTGTTATTCCTTCTGTTTCTGTTTTCTAGATCCTCCATTTTATCCTGGAGGTCCAGAAGTTGTTGTTGGTGGGATGCAATGGATTCAGAGTTAGTCGCTGTATTTTCAGCCAGAGTTTCATATTCAGACTCTACCGCCTCCACTCTATCCCCTAGCTCAGATAGATCTTGTTTTATCTCAGCCAAACTAGTCGTGACTGAGGAGTGTAGGCTATCAATTTTGTTCATCAGCTTCTCCAGTCCCACTGCCATATCTTCTTTAGAGACAAGGGTGTGAAGATCAGCTTTTGTCATGCCCCCACTATTCTTTAATGTGTCCATTGTGTTCAGTGTGGATGCGTGGTGTCCCTCTTCTGACTCCTCACCAATCTCCTCTGTGATCAGCCCTTTAGTAGACCTTAAATAATTATCTAATGCGGTGGATTTTAGGCCCTTGTCAGATTTGTTGAGTTTTTTAGCTGACATGCTGGCACTGGCCCGGCAGATGCCACAGGGCCCTTACTGACGCAGTAGATATTAGGGTTATTATACAGGAGACATACAAGGGCCTTAAAAAAATGCAGCAGGCCTGCTTTGTGTTAAAATACTCCTTTGTTCACCTAGTAGTGTTGAGTGTGATAACCCCGGTTCAAGCCTGTAGTGAAACTAATGAAAGTCCCTCCTGATAACTCAGGGTAATGAGCAGGGTCTCTTAAGGTGTTAGGTGTGACTTGGGTTTTGATTTCTCAAAACTACATACCGCATCTGCAAGTCTTTATAGCTACCGCTGCTGATGGAGCCCTTTTGTAAATCGTTCAGTCTCCCCACTGCGGGGAAGCTGGCTGCTTCTGTTTCACTCACTCCTGTGAATCGATTGGAGCTGTATGGCGTCTGCGATCGCGGCCGGGATTTGGCCCCGTGCCAGGCAGTGCAGTGTGCTGCTCCGTTCTTCTATCTTCCGGCTGCTTCTGAGTATCGCTGGGGAGATCCCGGCTACCTCTCGATAACCGGTCTGCACAGAACAGGCAAAGGGACTTCAGCCGGGTCACAGCTAGTCTCCCTGTTGATCTGTCTGTAATGGCGCGTGTGCTGCTGCGCGGCAAAGGAGAAATGTGCGTAGCGGCTCCCGGTCCAGTCTGTGGTGTTCTCCGCCGTTGCTTCTGAGATTACTCTGCAAAGAGTGTCCGCTTACTTTGTAGATGCTTTTAGACTTCAAATAGAGCTTCTAGACATGCTTTTCTGCTAGTTAGCTGTTATTACTGCACAGAGCTACCAAGTTAAGCTGCCATCTTAGAGCTTGGCTAGACTCCGCCTGCCATCACTACATTTAAACAGAAATAGAGCCTTGTTTTTTTATATATTTTTTTTATTTACCTTTATAAAACTATATATTTTTAGTAGACAACCCAAAGCATTGATTTAGGCCCATTTTGGTATAGTAAATACCACCATTTCACAGCCAAATGTGATCAAATAAAAAAACTTTTTCACAAACTTTGGGATTCTCCCTAAAATTATTTACATAGCGCTTGTGCAATCATAGCATAAATGGTTATAAAAGTTTATTTGGATTCCCTTTTGTTCAAAAATAGCAATTATACATGGCCATTGCTTTTTTGGTAATTGCAGCTGGGCACCACACTTTTACTATTCCCAGCAGTGAAGGGGTTAATCAGATAGCTTTAGTGTAGAAATTGCTTTCCAGTCTGAAACTTCCCACCCCCTGACCCCTCCCAAACAGCTATGTTTCCTCCTCACCCCCACTGGTCGCCCCATCTAAGGTACTGGCAGACAGTCTGCAGCTTTAGACCATTTTTTAATTTATTATTTTCTTCAGTGTAAGATTAACCCCTTACCTTCCCGCCTCCCTGATCCCTCCCAAAAAGCTCTCCAGCCCTCCACCTTTTAAATAATTTCTGCTACAGATAATGTTTAAGATAAATATTTCAAAATGTAGCGCAATTTTGCTAAATATATTGTTTCCGAGAAAAATTACTTACTACCTGTCCCTCTGGAGTTTTGAAATGGCCGCCAGCCCCCTCCTCTATTTCGTCATAACCCTTTTTCCTTCATTCTTCTTCTGCAAGAAACTTCTCGTGCCTCCGCGTTCCCGTTGTTTGCGCATGCGCAATGCGCCGATTTTAGTGACCTTTTGAAGCAGGAACTTAAAATAACCGTTCAGTATCCTAGCGGTTTCTATATGCGGCGGACCAGTTGGCTTCTCTTCATCTACCGCCGCATATAGAAACCGCTAGGATACTGAGCGGTACTGATGATCCTGAATTCTGCTAATATGTATCAGAATATTTGTATCAGAACAAAGGGCTCAGTGATGAGAAATGTCTATACAAAACCCATACATACATTTCTGTGAGGTTTCCAAGATATGAATTACACAACTTCTCTGTGATACGGCTCTCGCTGTAGTTGCCAAGGGCTGTTTAACTTATTACTTGTCAGTGCCTTGTTAAATAATTTCCCAGTCTTGCTGCTCTTGCCAATAATTTGCCAGTCTTACTACTCTGGCCAGATCTGTTATTCATTGCATCCCATTGGATTTCCAATACATGTTAATAGGACATAACAGTTAATGTGCCGGGGCTACACTATAACGCAGCAACTAAGAACACTACACATTAACCAAAAATGTTTTTACCCAACAACTGCCATCAGCACTACGTGCCCATGCCACTGCTGATCTGAGTTTACATGGAGGCTTATTGTTATGTGTGCCCCATGCACATTTTTATTTTTTATTTTTTTCACTAAGCAAAATGTGTTGCATTTGCATAAGTAAAACAATTCAATATAGATATTCCAAAACCAGGCTTTTATATTTCTTAAAGTAGTTTCATGGTTTTGGATACACATGTAAGCTCTCTAATCATGTTTATGTCTACCACACAAAGTTCAAAGCGTTGTAATGACAAAGTTGTGCTCATCACCCTATCCTAAAGATGTTTGATGAGAACGCAATCTGTGATTACAGATATTTTTGTATTTTTTTTATTTTTATTTTCCCCTTGCACATTAATTGATACTACATAGTGTGTACCTACCAATAGGAGCCCAGGCTAATTTATAGATTGGCACTAGGTACGTGCACATGGTGCTGATTGAGAGCTATAGCAGCCTTTATAAACACACTACATTACAAATAGCTCTACACCCCCAATATATTGATTACTTTCATATCCTTTTATATTGACAAAGAAAATTTGAACATATTTATAACCAGAATCAATTCAAGTTTTGTATAAAACCCCGGTATTCATCTTCTAATGGGCAACTCTATATACACAAGCAGAACAACACTATACATAGATATGTGACTCTACCAAATTCCTGGGGTGAAAACTATTGTATAGAAGGAGGTTATTCTTATCTGTTTCTTTACAGTGTAGATCAAACTCTAGGAGTCTACCTGCTTTGATGACTTTAGGAATTTGGTAGAGTCACTCCCCAGGAGTCAGTTTCTCAGAGTGGATAGAATTGTGAGCACTAGCGACAGGAAGATACATAGATTTAAAGAAATGAAGGAGAAGTTTATAAATAGGGGATACCCGAATAAACTATTGGACAACACTTTATCTAATCTGGATAAAACTGTGGGCAAGAGTACTGATAAGAACAGGGATAGAATGGTTTTTGTTAGCCAATATAATCCACTTAGCAACAAAATAGCTAAATTAATACGCCAGAATTGGCACATTTTGGAGGAATGTAACAAGGGAGTGATACAATTTAAAGAACCACCACTCATGGCCTACAAAAGAGTTAAGAGCTTAAGGGATCAGCTAGTAAAGACAGATGTGGGTACCATGGGAAAAATTCAACAGACCCTTACAGGTAAAAAGAGAGTAGGTACTTTCCCTTGTTACAATTGCATGAGTTGTCATTCGATCATTAAAGGAGAAAATTTCCATCACCCACAGAGTGGTAGGAAATATATGATCAAAGGTTTTTTTACGTGTGAGACAACTCATGTAATTTACCTCATTAAATGCCCTTGTTCTTTGGTATATATTGGCGAGACTACCCGTAAGGCTCGTGACCGCATGAGCCAGCACAGATCAAACATTAGGTGCAAAAATAAAGAGGCCCCTGTTTCAAGTCATTTTTTAGAGAAGGGCCACAGTGTCAGTCAGATGAGGTGGCAGATCATAGACCATGTAGGCCCCAATAGAAATGGTATGGATAGGGAACGTCTC